>NC_134206.1:325048659-325351690 GCF_965140235.1 Caretta caretta | reverse complement strand
TTTATTGCCTCTGCAAGCAATGATTAAAGGGAGGAGGGGAGGGTGGTTAGCTTACAGGGAAGTAGAGTGAACCAAGGGGCGGGGGGTTTCATCAAGGAGAAACAAACAGAACTTTCACACCGTAGCCTGGCCAGTCATGAAACTTGTTTTCAAAGCTTCTCTGATGCGTACCGCGCCCTCCTGTGCTCTTCTAACCGCCCTGGTGTCTGGCTGCGCGTAACCAGCAGCTAGGCGATTTGCCTCAACCTCCCACCCCGCCATAAACGTCTCCCCCTTACTCTCACAGATATTGTGGAGCACACAGCAAGCAGTAATAACAGTGGGAATATTGGTTTCGCTGAGGTCTAAGCGAGTCAGTAAACTGCGCCAGCGTGCCTTTAAACGTCCAAATGCACATTCTACCACCATTCTGCACTTGCTCAGCCTGTAGTTGAACAGCTCCTGACTACTGTCCAGGCTGCCTGTGTACGGCTTCATGAGCCATGGCATTAAGGGGTAGGCTGGGTCCCCAAGGATACATATAGGCATTTCAACATCCCCAACAGTTATTTTCTGGTCTGGGAATAAAGTCCCTTCCTGCAGCTTTTGAAACAGACCAGAGTTCCTGAAGATGCGAGCATCATGCACCTTTCCCGGCCATCCCACGTTGATGTTGGTGAAACGTCCCTTGTGATCCACCAGAGCTTGCAGCACCATCGAAAAGTACCCCTTGCGGTTTATGTACTCGGCGGCTTGGTGCTCCGGTGCCAAGATAGGGATATGGATTCCGTCTATAGCCCCACCACAGTTAGGGAATCCCATTGCAGCAAAGCCATCCACTGTGACCTGCACATTTCCCAGGGTCACTACCCTTGATATCAGCAGATCTTTGATTGCGTGGGCTACTTGCATCACAGCAGCCCCCACAGTAGATTTGCCCACTCCAAATTGATTCCCAACTGACCGGTAGCTGTCTGGCGTTGCAAGCTTCCACAGGGCTATCGCCACTCGCTTCTCAACTGTGAGGGCTGCTCTCATCTTGGTATTCATGCGCTTCAGGGCAGGGGAAAGCAAGTCACAAAGTTCCATGAAAGTGCCCCTACGCATGCGAAAGTTTCGCAGCCACTGGGAATCGTCCCAGACCCGCAACACTATGCGGTCCCACCAGTCTGTGCTTGTTTCCCGAGCCCAGAATCGGCATTCCACAGCATGAACCTGCCCCATTAGCACCATGATGCATGCATTGTCAGGGCCCATGCTTTCAGAGAAATCTGTGTCCATGTCCTGATCACTCACGGGACCGCGCTGACGTCGCCTCCTCGCCCGGTATCGCGTTGCCATGTTCTGGTGCTGCATATACTGCTGGATAATGCGTGTGGTGTTTAATGTGCTCCTAATTGCCAAAGTGAGCTGAGCGGCCTCCATGCTTGCCTTGGTATGGCGTCCGCACAGAAAAAAGGCGCGGAACGATTGTCTGCCGTTGCTCTGACGGAGGGAGGGGCTTCTGACAACACGGCTTACAGGGTTGGCTTCAGGGAGCTAAGATCAACAAAGGGTGTGCCTGTACATCAAGGAGTATTTCAGGCAGGACTGCACGGAGGGTTCCAATAAGAAATGGTGCACCAAAGTTATCGTTATTGGAACAAGGAGGTTAGCCTGGCCTCTGATTGATACATGGCTAGATTTACCTCGCTGCACCTTCTCTGTGAGTGACTGCAGTGTGATCTAGACAGGGGAGGAGGCAAATGAGTACAAAACAAATCTGGTCTATTTCTTGTTCTGACCCACTCCATCTATCTTTTACATCTTTGGCTGGCAGCAGACGGTGCAGAAGGACTGCATGCCATCCACATCTCATGGCTGCTCGGCAGAAGATGGTACAGTACGACTGCTAGCCATCTTCATCTCTTGCCTGCCTGGCATAAGATGGTACAATACGACTGCTAGCAATCCTCATCTCTTGCCTGCCTGGCAGAAGATGGTACAGTACGACTGCTAGCAGTCCGTATCGCCTGCCTGCTCACCATAAGACGGTTCAATAGGACTGACTGCAGGACTAAAGAGAATGACCTGCTCAAGTCACTCCAAATTTAGTCCCTGCGCCCATGTCTGCCCAGGCGCTCCCAGCCGACGTGGCCAGGAGCACCTCGGACACTATGAGGACGACTACCAGTCATATTGCACCGTCTGCTGCCAGAAGGCAATGGGTTGCTGCTACTGTGCAGTAAAGCCGTACCGCGTCTGCCAGCACCCAGGAGACATAGGGTGACGGTTACCTGAGCTGGCTCCATGCTTGCCATGGTATGGCGTCTGCACAGGTAACTCAGGAAAAAAGGCGCGAAATGATTGTCTGCCCTTGCTTTCACGGAGGGAGGGAGGGAACGGGGGCCTGACGACACATACCCAGAACCACCCGCGACAATGTTTTAGCCCCATCAGAGTGCTCCATTGTGACTGCTCTGGACAGCACTCTCAGATGCCCGATTGTTTGCCATTGCTCTGACGCTGGGAGGGGCGCTTACAGGGTTGGCTTCAGGGAGCTAAAATCAACAAAGGGGGTGGCTTTACATCAAGGAGTATTTCAGGCAGGACTTCACGGAGGGTTCCAATAAGAAATGGTGCACCTAAGTTATTGTCCTTATTGGAACAAGAAGGTTAGCCTGGCCTCTGATTGATACATGGCTAGATTTACCTCGCTGCACCTTCTCTGTAAGTGACTGCAGTGTGATCTAGAAGAATGAGTGCCCTAGACAGGGGAGGGGGGGAAGCAAATGAGTACAAAACAAATCTGGTCTATTTCTTGTTTTGATCCACTCCATCTATCTTTTACATCTTTGGCTGGCAGCAGACGGTGCAGAAGGACTGTATGTCATCCACATCACATGGCTGCTCGGCAGAAGATGGTACAGTACGACTGCTAGCAGTCCGTATCGCCTGCCTGCTCACCATAAGACGGTTCAATAGGACTGACTGCAGGACTAAAGAGAATGACCTGCTCAAGTCACTCCAAATTTAGTCCCTGCGCCCATGTCTGCCCAGGCGCTCCTGATCGACCTCACAGAGGCGACCAGGAGCACCTCAGACATGACGATGACGGCTACCAGTCGTACTGTACCGTCTGCTGCCACAAGGCAAGGGGTTGCTGTTACTGTGTAGCAATGCCGTACCGCGTCTGCCAGCACCCAGGAGACATAGGGTGACAGTTACCTGAGCGGGCTCCATGCTTGCCGTGGTATGGCGTCTGCACAGGTAACTCAGGAAAAAAGGCGCGAAATGATTGTCTGCCCTTGCTTTCACGGGGGGCTGACGATATGTACCCAGAACCACCCGCGACAATGTTTTAGCCCCATCAGGCATTGGGATCTCAACCCAGAATTCCAATGGGCAGCGGAGACTGCGGGAACTGTGGGATAGCTACCCACAGTGCAACGCTCCGGAAGTCGACGCTTGCCTCGGTACTGTGGAAGCGCTCCGCCGAGTTAATGCACTTAGAGCATTTTCTGTGGGGACACACACACTCGAATATATAAAACCGATTTCTAAAAAACCGACTTGTATAAATTTGACCTAATTTCGTAGTGTAGACATACCCTAAGGGAATGATGTTGATCAGGTGGATGATTTCATTAGGAAAATAGAATTCTGCATGCAGGGTCCATGGGTTTTATTTGTGCTGTTTATAAACGTTTAAGAATTCTATATTTCTTTGCTTTACATACTGTATGTGTGTTATTTAAACTATCACCTTTCATGTTTTTAATGGTAAATATAAATCAGCCTCCTCTCAGGGAAGTAAATCTTTACTGGTAAAAATTCTTTTTGTTCCATGAAAGAAATTATTTTCCCTAAAATATTACTCCTGGAGAAATTCTGTGCTACTGTGTGCATGCATATTTACTGAGCCCGGCAGATTTCTAATTTTTTGCTCAGAGAAAAGCTTCTGCCAATATATTGCTGCAGTTCCACCTTTTTCAACCAGAGAGTGCTGTGGTGATAGAACACCGCAGCAGCTCCCTGCCAGCGAGGGAAGAGTAAGAGCCTGCAGAGCCTTCTTCGCAGCTGGCCAGGTTCGGAAACAGGGGCTATGGGGAGACAGACACTATGGAGTGCTGGGGCAGAGGGGGTGGGCGGGTTCAGATAGAGGCTCACAAGGGTTGGTGGTGGAGGACAGACTGGGGCAGGGGCAGAATGAGTGTGGAGGTGTAAAGCCGACAGACCCTGGTTATCAGTGGGCGGGATCGAACCTGGGACCTCTGGAGCTTAGTGCATGAGCCAAAAACCAATTGGCTGTTAGCTAAGGCTGTAGAGCAAACTCATTAATCTCTCTCTCTAAGTGGTCTTGGTGCCACTAGATAGAAGAGAACACAGAGGCACAGAGCTACAGGGGGAGAGAGGTACAGAGGGGGGTGGCTGGGTGGGGGCATAGAGACACACGGGCATGGGAGAGGGGGTACAGGGACAGGGGGTGGCTGGGTGAGAGCACAGAGACACATGGGGACAGGGGCAGATGTGCCTGACTGAATGGGAGAGGCTAGGGGTCAGCCAGGGTCTGCATGGGGGAAGCTCCCTAACCATCCCTCCCCCCCCCCCAAAAAAAACAAAAAAAAACAAACCCTGTTCCATACTTTTCCGACCCATACCCAACAACCTTCCAAGTTCACACCCAGGCTCCTTCCCAGCAATTTACTTCCCTCTCCCTCAGCTCCTCTGTTACCCCTGACTCCCCCAAGCCTTTGCACTGCTTCTGAGGGGTGTGGGAAATGGTTCTGTATTGTAGTTTAAATGAATTATTACTCAGAGTTCTGTATTAATATGCCTAGTAAGGAATCTATTTGTCAAAAAATATTTCCTGAATCTTTTTTGTTGTCTGTATTGTTACAGACATAGTTGCTGACTGGTATTTTGAAATAAATGACCAAAAATAGTTGAAACTGGTGTGATTATAATGTATTATTCTGACAAATAAAATATGCAGAATTTTGCAC
This sequence comes from Caretta caretta, assembly GCF_965140235.1. Taxonomy (NCBI): domain Eukaryota; kingdom Metazoa; phylum Chordata; order Testudines; family Cheloniidae; genus Caretta; species Caretta caretta. The sequence continues at coordinate 325,346,726 of NC_134206.1, read as the reverse complement.
AATTTTAAAATATTGTGCATAGAATTTTTTTTTGTTGCAGAACTTTTATTTTTTTGGCACAGAATTCCATCAGGAGTAAAATATGACATGTGAGGAAAGGTTAAAAGAATTGGTGATATTTAATCTTGAGAAAAGAAGACTGAAGGGGGACTTGATACAGTCTTCAAATCTATTAAGGACTGTGGTAGAAGACAGTGACCAATTGTTTTCCATGTCCACTGAACATAAGACAAGAAATAATGGGCTTAATCTGCAGCAAGGGAGATTTAAGTTACATGTTAAGAAAAACTCTCTAACTGTAAGAGTAGTTAAGCTCTGGAATATGTTACCAAGGGAGGTTGTGGAATCCCCATCATTGGAGATCGTTAAGGACACATTAGACCAGGGGTGGGCAAACTTTTTGGCTTGAGGGCCACATCGGGTTTCCAAAATTGTATGGAGGGCCAGTTTAGGGGAGGCTGTGTCTCCCCAAACAGCCAGGCGTGGCCCCCGCACCCCGCTTCTCACCCCCTGACGGCTCCCCCAGGACTCCTGCCCCATCCAACCCCCACTGTCCCCTGACGGCCCTCCCGGGACTCCTACCCCATCCCCCACCCCCGGATCCCCCACCCCGGCTGCCCCCTGCCGTCCCATCCAACCCCCCCTCTCATTCCTGCCCCTGCCCCATCCAGCCCCCCTGTTCCCCGCCCTCTGACCACCCCAATCCCAATCCACACCCCTGCCCCCTGACCACCACCCCCAACTCCCCTGCCCTCTATCCAACCCCCCCCCCGCTCTCTGCCCCCTTACTGCACTGCCTGGAGCACCAGTGGCTGGTGGCGCTACGGCTGCACTGCCCAGAGCACCGGCTCAGGCTGCGGTTCTGCAACTGTGCTGCGCCCAGAGCGTTGCGCCGGCAGCGTGGCGCGCTGAGGCTGCAGGGAGGGGGGCACCGCGCGGGAGGGGCCGGGGTCTAGCCTCCTGGGCCAGGAGCTCAGGGGCCGGGCAGGAGGGTCCCGCAGGCTGGATGTGGCCCGTGGGCCGTAGTTTGCCCACCTCTGCATTAGACAGACGTGCCAGGATGATCTAGGTGGTATACTCAGTCCTGTCTCAGCACAGGGAGCTGGACTAGATATCTTGCAAGGTTCTTTCTGGCCCTACATTTCTGTGATTACCTTGCATTCACCCAAGAGGCCAAATGAAGGTTGTACAGGCGGCCTCGCTTTTTAGGGCCTGGCTTTGTAACCTTAGCATTGTTTTAACATAGGTTTTTTGCATGCAATATACAATTTATATTGCATACAGTGCAGCTTCATTGTATAGATAGATATAGTATGTATTGAAGCTGGAGTCACTGCAACCTAGTTCTTTGCCGAATAAATTGGCAGAAATTATGCTAAATCTGTGTCCCCATGAGCTGCTTTACCCAAATAGATGCATTTCTAGGAACACTGTCCAAGACAACACTGTCACTTGTATCTTGTTACCAGAACAAGACTAGTCAGCAAGTATGTTACTGGGGAATAGGGGGATAAGGACTCCATAATCGTGTCATATATCATGGCTACTGAAACAACTAATTTTAAGATAATTGTTTTCATAGATATCACATCCTTATATACTGTAACTACTAACTAAATTTTTGTATGTTTGACATGTTTTTATTAAAAAAGTAAAGCTCTCTTAATTAAAAAAATATTTTGATTTAGATAAATAGCTCAGATACCACAATTATGGGTGGCAATACAAAGTCCTAAGATAAGTATTTCCAATGGGGTCTAATATAATGTGAAATGGGTCTGTTCAGGCAGGTGGAATCTTTATAAAGCTGAAACAGAGATAATGTTCGTAATCTCCTTTATGAAGCACTTTGAGATCTACGGATGAAAACCACTGTAAAAGAGCTAGGTAATATATTATTAAGTGAGAATTACAAAAATAGACGAATTTATAGAAGAGAAGAAGAAAAAAATGAGATTCGCATCATGCCAAGACTCATGGCAGTGGGTAATAAATGGTGAAACCCAGCTGGTTATAATCAGAAAATGTCACCTCATTCCTTTTGTGATGACTTCGTTGACCCCTGGTGCTTGCATTTAATTCCAAATGCTGCTGCTTGGTCTTTACAATCACTCTTTCATTTCTTGCTCTAGCTGAACACATTTCTTTAATTGGTTTAACTTTAGGATTCTTTGGCTAAATATTAAGCAACTTGAAATCCTGTTGGGGATTTTTTAAGTGTTAAAAATAATTTAAGGCGCTACACTTGATTCTAAGCCCCGCCCCCCCCCCCGCCATTTTATTTGACAATCACATTTTCCTACCTCTTTTTTTTTTTAAAAAAAAAAGATATTTTTCTCCCTTTTTGCTATGAAAAGACCCATACAAACTGGAGAAATAGTCTGAGCCTATAAGGAAATTGACTACATCCAAAGAGCTTTCCAGTACACACAGTAAACAAATGGAAAACTGAGAAGCGATTTTTTTCTCTGATCTTTCAGTTTATAGTAATTATGGGTCTTATTTCCAACAAAGTTTAAAAATATCAGAGAGGCATGATTTTGTCCCTTTAAATTGGGGAAATTGACATATTTCAAGGATTGATAGGGGTCTTAAAAATATTTCAAGGATTGTTAATCCTTAGTGCATCCTCTTTCTGAATTTGTTTAAAAGTGACATTTGTCTCTTTGAATAGTAACGCATTCCCTCTGCCCCCGTATTTTCTTAACAAACTTAAGTGGTGATCATTAAAATTTTTACAAATGACTTTGTTCTTATTTTTCCTGTATCTACAGTATGTCCTAGACAGAGATAATTTAAAGTTAAGATTTTTGTCATGGTAATTTATCGTAAAAGGCATGGGCAATAACCAAAAATTCACAGAAGCCCAATTCCTGCCTCCAGGGTTGGGGGTTGTAGAGTGTTCTAATGCTGTGGTTCTCAAACTTTAGCAACCCGAGGACCCCCATTTTTATTTTTAAAATGTTGGGGACCCCCAAGCTCCCCTGCTTAGCCCAAGGCCCTGCCCCCATTTTACTCCTTCCCCCAAAACCCCATCCTGCCCAACCTCTTCCCGCCCCCTGCTCACTCCATCCCCCCTCCCTTCATCGCTCGCTCTTCCCCACCCTCACTCACTTTTGCCAGGGTGGGGCAGGGTGTTTGGGTGCAGGAGGTGTGTGGGCTCTGGGAGGGAGTTTGGGTGCAGAAAAGGTGTGGGGTGAAGGCTCTGGGAGGGAGTTTGGGTGCAGGGTGCGGCCCTGGGTTGGGGTGTGGAGGGAGTGAGGGGTGCAGGCTCTGGCCAGGTGGCGTTTACCTCAGGCGGCTCTTGAAAGCAACCGGCACATCTCTCTGGCAATAGCTCCTAGGCGGGAGGACCAGGGGGTCGCGGTGCGTTGCCCTTGCCCGGAGGCACCACCCCTGCAGTTCCCATTGGCCGCAGTTCCCGGCTCCTTGCTCCCCCCAGGAGCCACAGGGGTGTGCTGGCCAATTCCAGACATGGTGTGGAGCTAGGTTAGGCAGGGAGCCTGCCTTAGCCCCCCTGCACTGCCGGACTTTTAGCGCCTAAAATCTCCCACTTTGGCTTCAATAGTCTCCGGGAGATAGAGGGAAGGGGAGGATTTGGGGGGGGAGTTGATCATCGGGGCCCACGGACCCCCAGGAGTACCCTCAGCGACCCCCAGTGGTCGGCAGACCCCAGTATGAGAAACATTGTTCTAATGTACATACACTGAGATTCCTCTAATAGTGAAGAATCGATGTACAGAGTCCATGTAATCTGGTGAAAGCAGTTGTGTAGCCTTTTGGATGCTACAATAACCTTTGCCTCATGTTGAGGCATAATAGTCTTCCATGACTTCCAAAATATAAATACGGGCAAGGACATATCATTGCATTGCCTTAATCCCTGATCCTGCAGCTTATTATGCATGAGAAGGCTCTTGTGCCCACCTGGAGCCCCACTGAAGTCAATAAATTAAAGGGTCAGGCCCTTAAAGAGGTTAACTTTGTCTTTGTGTTAAATTGACTGAAATGGAATGTGTGTATTCTCTAGTCCATTCTCAAATTGCTGCAGGGGGAATGCATTTTAAGTACAGGTTATTTATGTTATTGCATACTAGTCTACAGATGGGTGTGAGAATATCTTGTATTATATACATGGTGTGTAGGATACTTGCTTTGTCCTGTATACTACCCGATGTTAATTTATTTAGGGAGCTAGAAAGCCAGAGAACTACAGGATCTTGTTTGTGTCCAACAGATGGAATAAAGAAGCCCCTGTATATTATTATCACTGAGATTTGTCTCACTTCTGCCACAAGGGATACCACAGGCATTAATAAAGCTGCTTACTAATAATCGATACAGGCAAGTATTAAGTGTCTTTTGGGAGACAACAATGGAGATGACAAAATGTTCTCTTTTGCTTTGATGAAATGACTGTGGGATTTACTCAGTCATGTTGAATAATAAAATATGACAAATTATGTTTTAGATGAGCCATAAAATCATGTTCACCAAGAAAGTCTCTCTGTAGATACATTTATTTTATATTCTCTAGTGCAACAAGTATTGTACCTGTTTGACACATTTAAAAATCATGAAAATATGTATCAGAATCTGAAAATATATTTCCTAGTATTCATGGTAGGTACTCAATTGCTTTCCTGTTTTTATAGTCTAATACAGAGTCTGATATTTGGTGCTAAACCACAGATGTAAGGTACTACTTAAACTTAGGGAGGGGTTAAGATGGTGATTTTAGGAGCTGAGAAGGTGCAACAAAATAATAAGGGTAGATTACAAGGTACATTTTCGAATTTGAATTGGAGAGGAGGTAAATGCTAAAAAGGAAAGCAATCAGATAATGTGATCTCCAAAGAGGGTCTCTGCATAATAGTCTGGAAATGAGGCAGCATATTAAGAGGGAAACACAATAGAGACGCAGATGAGGAATGCACTGATAGAGTGGGAGGAAGTTGGACAAGATCAGATTAAACTAATATATCTGGGTTTTGGCCTGGTTACCCATGACTCTCACTGAGGTGGAAATCCAGAGGATTAATTTAGTTGTTCAGGTGCATTAAGTCTTTTTGAACAGTAGCTCCTACATCAGTTTAATGGCTGTTAGCCTGATCTGAAGTTCTGTTAATTAAATGGAGAGCATAGAATATTTATTTTCTCCTCTTTCAGTGAGTACATATGGGTGGACCATGCTGCCATTGTGATTCAAAAGTCTAATTCAAATATGGATGAACTGTAATTTTACGGTGGTTGAAGTAGTTATGATAAATTGAAATTTTTCATCATGTACAGAAAGAAAGAATCAAATCTTTAAGGGAGAGAATAGAGTTTATAAGATGCCTAGCAGGTTTACATCACCTTCTGATATGGAAACAAACAAGGAGCTGAAGCATTGATCCACTACACAATGGAACACCAGAGGGAACATTTTATTTTTGTAGGGGAGTTAGAGGCTGCTGCAAACCTGTTAGAAAAACTAATACTGTAACCTGTAAACTGGTGCTGAGTCAAAATAATGAAAAGGTAGTTTTATAGGTTGTATGTCCAGGTTTGTTATACATACTAACATTAAAAGGGAATAGGGAGTCAGATGTCCTTTCAGTGCCCTTCCTTTTTGTATCTTCTTCAAGTTGAGTTAGTGGAAGTTCAGAATCGGAAAAGCTTTTCCTGGTAAAGGCAGACTTAGCACCTCACCCCACCCCCACCCCGCCCATTAAAAGGCAAACCTTTGCTCACTTACCACACAATAGCTGAGCTATTGTTCTTATTGTTCCTTACGTGTATTATGGTAATGCCTAGAGTTCAAAATCAACATGAGGGACCAGTTATACATAACAATATTAAATAAGAGATAAGATAGACACAGGGGCCAAGAGGTTAACCATGTTTTGACCAAGGTCACAAGAGGTCAACAGCAGAGCTGGAATAAGAATTTAGGTCTCCTAATCACCAGTCTGATGCCTTATCCACTGTACTACAATCTTTTCTAAGTAGACACTGTAGTATCTTGGATACCAGTGGGATATGCATGATATGTAGGTAGAAATATGAATCCCTTTATCCCAACACACCATGTGTCCAAAGGACTGCTGCATTGCCATTGCGCTGAAACCCTTCATTCACACAAATACAGACCAGGAGCAGCTTCTCCCTGCTAGCTCTGTAGTTACTTATCCCCACGTTTGGCTCCCTTTCCCAGGTCCTACACTGCTCCTCAATCAGCACACACAACTGCAGCTTCTGCACTCTTTGGCTCCTTCCTAACTACTACAGTGTCTCTAGAGTGACCAGGTATCCAGTTTTCGAGCAGCTCCGGGCCATTCACTGTCCAGTTGGTGGCGCTGCGCAGTGGGGCTGGCAGGCACCCTGCTAGCCTCCATGCCACATGGCTCCCAGGAAGCAGCAGTATGTCCCCCCTCTGGCTCCTACACCTAGGAGCAGCCAGGGGGCTCCGCACAGTGCCCCCGGCCCAAGTGTCGCCCCTGCTGCTCCCATTGGCAAGGAACCGCAGCCAATGGGAGCTCCGTGGGCAGTGCCTGGAGATGGGGCAGAGCACAGAATCCCCTGCCACAGCCTTGAGCTCCCTTCTGCACCCTGAACCCCTCATTTTTGGCCCCACCCCAGAACCCACACCCCTATCCCAGAGCCTGTACCTCCTCCCACATGCCAGCCCCCTGCCTCAGTACGGAGCCCCCTCCTATGCTCCAACCCAGAGCTCCCTCCTGAACCCCCTCCTGAACAATGTCAACTCTGTAGAGGAAAGAGATGAAATGTATTGTTTTATTAGAAACTGAATGCGCTCTCTCTCAATATTGTGTGTGGCTATCAAGTACTTCATTGTATGAGGATTGCTTTAAAATAACATGTATATAAAACTGCTTGTGTTTATAGAATTAGCAATGCGCCATTTGACTTTGTAGATTGTGATGTATTAAAGGCCAGCTTTCTTCAAGTTCAGGAGCCACATCTTCAAAAATCATGTGTTATTTAAGATACTTTAATATGTATATGAGTGCATAACTTTACATAATCATATGATTGTCTTTCTGCATTTATTTGCTTTCAACAATATTATATGCGTTCCAAAGACTGTCCTTTGTCATTTGTTTTAGAATTTTTAAAAATATTCTAGAATCACAAAAACTTTAAAAGGCTATGCCCTGTACATTCATTTTTATGTCCTTTATAATATTGGGTGCAAGTTCAGTGTTGTCTGTAATACACAGTATCAAGACTTCACCTTTGTGGACCTAACGGGTTTTTCCCCTCTTCAGGAAGAATTTAAAATAGGCTGTCATCACCTATTGCTTGTAACATTTAATAAGCAGCTAGAGCTGCACCGGTGGACAATAGAGAAATAATGAAGTATGGACTCAAGTGCTAAATTCAGTCTATTCTTATTTCTCATAGCCTGACTCTAACAGACACATATACATAACAGCTGGGATTTTTAGCCCGTTATGTTGCCATGCCATAGGAGAGCTGGGTCATATCCAAAACTTCTATACTAATCAGGCTTCCTTACATCAATGCCTGAACTTTGGTGGCTTGTGGTTTGGTTTTGCAAAACTAGGGCTGTCAAGCGATTAAAAAAATTAATCACGACTAATCACACTGTTAATAATAGAATACCATTTATTTAAATATTTTGGGAAGTTTTCTACACTTTCAAATATATTGATTTCAGTTACAACACAGAATACAGTGTACAGTGCTCACATATTTATTTTTTATTACAATTATTTGCATTTTTTAGTATTTTTCAGTTCACCTATACAAGTACTGTAGTGCAATCTATTTATCATGAAAGTTGAACTTACAAATGTAGAATTATGTACAAAAAAAACCTGCATTCAAAAATAAAACAGTGTAAAACTTTGGAGCCTAAAAGTCCAATCAGTCCTACTTCTTGTTCAGCCAATCGCTCAGACAAACAAATTTGTTTACATTTGCAGAAGATAATGCTGCCTGCTTCTTGTTTACAATGTCACCTGAAAGTGAGAACAGGCATTTGCATGACACTGTTGTAGCCGGCTTCGCAAGATATTTACATACCAGATGCTCTAAAGATTCACATGTCCCTTGATGCTTCAACCACCATTCCAGAGGACATGCATTCATGCTTATGATGAGTTCATCATCTGCATCAGATGCCACCAGCAGAAGGTTGATTTTCTTTTTTGGTGGTTTGGGTTCTGTAGTTTCCACATCAGTGTTGCTCTTTTAAGACTTCTGAAAGCATGCCCCACACCTCATCCCTCTCAGATTTTGGAAGGCACTTCAGATTCTTAAATCTTGGGTCGAGTGTTGTAGCTTTCTTTAGAAATTTCACATTGGTATCTTCTTTGCATTTTGTCAGATTTGCAGTGAGCGTTCTTAAAACGAACACGTTCTGGGTCATCGTCTGAGACTGCTATAACATAAAATATATGGGAGAATGCGGGTAAAACAGAGCAGGAGACATATAATTCTCCCCCAGGGAGTTCAGTCACAAATTTAATGAACGCATTCTTTTTTTAATGAGTGTAGTCGGCATGGAAGCATGTCTTCTGGAACAATGGCCAAAACATGAAGAGGCATATAAATCTTTAGCACATCTGGCACGTAAATATCTTGTGACACCAGCTACAACAGTGCCATCCGAACACCGGTTCTCACTTTCAGGTGACATTGTAATTAAGAAATGGGCAGCACTATCTCTGGTAAATTTAAACAAACTTGTTTCTCTTAACGATTGGCTGAACAACAAGTAGCACTAAGTGGACTTGTAGGCTCTAAAGTTTTAAATTGTTTTATTTTTGAGTGCAGTTATGTAACCGAGAAAACTACATTTGTAAGTTGCACTCTCATTATAAAGAGATTGCACTACAGTATTTGTATGAGGTGAATTGAAAAATACTATTTCTTTTATCATTTTTCCAGTGCAAGTATTTGTAATAAAAAATATAAAGTGAGCACTGTACACTTTGTATTCTGTGTTGTAATTAAAATAGATACATTTGAAAATGTAGAAAAGCATCCATGAATATTTAATAAATTTCAGTTGGTATTCTATTGTTTAACAGTGTGATTAATCGTGATTAATTTTTTTGAGTTAATTGTGTAAATTAACAGAGATTAATCAATAGCCCTATGCAAAACACAAACTGCCCTAGTTTGCTCACCACAGAAATGAGACGGAATAGAAACCTTTTATCCAAACTCTGTACTCAACCTCTGAAACTTTGGTGGTTCAGATAAGTGCTTAAAATATAGTGAAGACAGATGAAACAAGGGGGTGCAACAAGCCGCTGGAAGGAACGTGGAGAGTAGATAAAGGGAATAGTTATGAGAATGTGTTTTTATAGGCCATGTATATGTACACTGACATGGTTTCAAGTTGATTATTTTTGTTTTTAAATAAATAATAAACAAAACAGAAAATAAGTATCAGAAGCCTGTACCTAATGGGTAACAGCTGGCAATTTCCTGTAGACATCATAGTAGAATTGAATCTTAAGGAGGGACTTGAAGGAGAAAAGAGTAGAGGCTTTTATATACTACTTCATGCGTTGAAATTCTGGTCCGATTGAAGTCAATGTGAGTTTTATCATAGACTTCAGTAGGCCAGGATTTCACCTTTGGGGTCCATTTCCTATATATAGAAGAAAATGTGAAGATGGTTGTAGGAGACTAGACAAATGAGCAAGGGAGGCAAACCACCACTGGATGAGCAGGTGGCAGTAAGAGCAATGTAGTAAGTTACAAGAGTGGGTAAGTAAGGAGAAGCTAAGTGAAGGGCTGTAAAAATGAGGAGGCAGATGCTTGTGTTGAGGTGATGGGGAAGGGCAGCCACTGTAGGGACTCAAAGGGCCTAAATGTTTCATATCTTAATTTTATGTGAACATGCTATCATTTCATTTATAAAGAAAATCTATACTACTGCAAGATACAGTTGCACCGAATGCTTGGCCATAGGTTGTTTGCTAGAAATAAGAACTCTTTGCTGTCCGAAACATAAAATAATAGGACCACCAAATTTCAGAGGCTGGAAGGCTGAGGCATTAAAGTAATGAGGTGGCATTTAATGCAAACTACAAAGGTGAGCTCTGACATTTTGTTTGGTGATTGCTGTGTCAAAACCTGAAGAGCTATTATGTATTTGAAGGAGTTTTTGAATGACTGAATAATCAATTCTTCAGTCAGTGCAGCTTAACAAAAGAAAATGAAGATGGAGGAGTTTGTGCAAAACAAACTTCATGTTTTGTTGAAATATTAAACAGCTCACCAAAACTTTAAAAACAAGCATACAAGACATGCATTTGATTAAACTTGGGCAAAAATGGCCACAGCTTCTTTATTTTTTAATTGTGCCCATTTTTAATTGACACCTCTAATTGTTATGTTTCCTGGGCAAATGATTTTTTTTCTGAAAAAGAAAGAAATTGTTCCAGCTTCCTGTGGTATCTCTCAAGGTTATACAGGAACCTTTTTTTGAAAGAAGATTGCTTTTTTAAATACAAACAAGTATTAAAATAAGATAGAGAACAGGGCTCAGGAACCTAGGCCCATCACTGTAAATAAATAAATAAAGCACTGTCAGTGGGCACTTGAGCTAGTGTGCAATACCAGCTTCTGAGTCTTCGCACAACAAAGCAGATACTTCAGAAGCAAACCAAAGACATGAACCGAGCAAGATCAAACTAACAGAAAATTGGTGGCAGGCTAGTAGTATGGCTGTGACCTCAATCAATGTGCTGTTAGTAAATGCTATATGATTAATGATGACATATGAATCCTAATCCTGAGTCCTATCCTAAATTGTACTTACTAAATGAACGGTTAGTGTCAACATTGCTAATGTCAGCTGTCAACAGTAGTAGTATCAGTTTGTTCCTGATGCTGAACTTCTGGAGTCCAAAGGAAGAGGAGCCATTACTGCTGCTCTCAAAAGACCTCTGTCCTGCTTCTCCTGTTACTGTGTCTGCATTCATTAGGATTGCCATTCTTGCTCTTTTACAATAGTGAAACCTCACATTTTTTATTTTCTTCATTTCATCTGTGGGGGTAGATGCTCCCGAGTCTCCTCCAGACTCCACTTCATTTCTAAAGTCTTTGCTCCTAGTTCGTAGCGTAGGTGGGGTTCTCTTGGCCAGGGATTCTCAACCTTTTTCTTTCCGAGCCTTCCCCCCCCCCCCCCAGCATACTATAAAAAGTCCACAGCCCACCTGTGCCACAACAATTTTTTCTGTATATAAAAGCTAGAGCCAACATTAGGGGGTAAGAAGCAGGGCAACTGCCCGGTGCCCCATGCCACAGGGGTCCTGCAATGCTAAGTTGCTCAGGCTTCAGCTTCAGCCCTGGATGGCAGGACTTGAACTCCCAGGCTTCAGCCCTAGGTGGTGGGGGCTTCAGCTTTCTGTCCTAGGCCCCAGCCGGTCTAATGCCAGCCCTGCTTGGAGGACCGCCCCCCTGAAACCTGCTCACGGCCCCCCTGGGGGCCCCAGACCCCTGGTTGAGAACCACTGCTCTAAGCAAAACAGTCAAAAGAAAGGTCCTTTCCTTTCTCTCTCACTTATGAGAAAGGGAAATGCAAGTGAAAGCAAAGACAGGGAAAGGTGGCCTGTCCCTCAGTCAGTCTTTCTCGGTTCAGCTCTCTGGGCATGGTCCATCAGTGAGTCTGTTGTCTTTTATTAGGGTCTACCTCCAGCCCCTCCTATTTGGTGTCCTGCTTTGCGGCTAGTCTGTGCAGTTTTGGGCAGTGAGGCCTGCACCTGTCTCCCTCTTGGCTGATCTGTTTCTGTGGTGCAGCAGCTCTCCTCTTGTTCATCACCCCTTCCTGTGGCAGGTTTTCCCTTTTTAGGCTCCCCCCACCCAGGCAGAGCAAGCCTTTCGGTGCACCTTGTTAACGCTCAGCAGGTTCAGAAGAGCTCGTTAGTCTCCTCTCCACCAGAGCAAGGGTGTGTCCCTTCACATCATCCCTTCTTTCTTGCTCTTGGTTACAGGGCCGGCTCTAGGATTTTTACTACCCCAAGAGATTTTTTTTTGGCTGCCCCCAACCCCTTCCCCAAATCCCCGGCCCCACCTCCTCCCTCAGGCGTGCTGCATTCCCACCCCTCAACCCCCCCGCCCTAGCTCACCTCTGCTCTGCCTGTTCCCCTGAACATGCCGCCACTCCGCTTCTCCCCCCATCCTCTCAGGCGAGGGAGAGGCCGCGCGTTCAGGGGAGCAGGCGGAGCGGAGGTGAGCTGGGGGGGAGCATAGGAAGTAATGGGGAGCACGGGGGGAGGGGGGGCGGAGAGGAACCGCTTCCCGCCCCAGCTCACCGCCGTTCCACCACAGCTGTGGAGGGGGAAAGCGGAGCGGTGGCAGCAGCGCGCTCGGGGGAGCAGGCGGAGGCGAGCGGGGGGCACATTTCTAGGGGCTGCATGGCCGGCGCCGGAATGCCGTCCCTAGAAATGCGCCGCCCCAGGCACCTGCTTGTTTTGCTGGTGCTTAGAGCCGGCCCTGCTTGGTTATCTCTCATCTTTCATAGAATCGTAGAATCATAGAATATCAGGGTTGAAAGGGACCCCAGAAGGTCATCTAGTCCAACCCCCTGCTCGAAGCAGGACCAATTCCCAGTTAAATCATCCCAGCCAGGGCTTTGTCAAGCCTGACCTTAAAAACCTCTAAGGAAGGAGATTCTACCACCTCCCTAGGTAACGCATTCCAGTGTTTCACCACCCTCTTAGTGAAAAAGTTTTTCCGAATATCCAATCTAAACCTCCCGCACTGCAACTTGAGACCATTACTCCTCGTTCTGTCATCTGCTACCATTGAGAACAGTCTAGAGCCATCCTCTTTGGAACCCCCTTTCAGGTAGTTGAAAGCAGCTATCAAATCCCCCCTCATTCTTCTCTTCTGCAGGCTAAACAATCCCAGCTCCCTCAGCCTCTCCTCATAACTCATGTGTTCCAGACCCCTAATCATTTTTGTTGCCCTTCGCTGGACTCTCTCCAATTTATCCACATCCTTCTTGTAGTGTGGGGCCCAAAACTGGACACAGTACTCCAGATGAGGCCTCACCAATGTTGAATAGAGGGGAACAATCACATCCCTCGATCTGCTCGCTATGCCCCTACTTATACATCCCAAAATGCCATTGGCCTTCTTGGCAACAAGGGCACACTGCTGACTCATATCCAGCTTCTCGTCCACTGTCACCCCTAGGTCCTTTTCCGCAGAACTGCTGCCTAGCCATTCGGTCCCTAGTCTGTAGCTGTGCATTGGGTTCTTCCGTCCTAAGTGCAGGACCCTGCACTTATCCTTATTGAACCTCATCAGATTTCTTTTGGCCCAATCCTCCAATTTGTCTAGGTCCTTCTGTATCCTATCCCTCCCCTCCAGCGTATCTACCACTCCTCCCAGTTTAGTATCATCCGCAAATTTGCTGAGAGTGCAATCCACACCATCCTCCAGATCATTTATGAAGATATTGAACAAAACCGGCCCCAGGACCGACCTTTGGGGCACTCCACTTGATACCGGCTGCCAACTAGACATGGAGCCATTGAGCCATGGAGCCATTGAGATATTTAAATATTGAAAAAGAGCTCAACGCCAAACACTCAGTGCTCTCCCATAACAAAATTAGAACTGGAATTACAACTGGCAAATGCAATTTAAACACATGCTCCGAAATCAATTATTAGCTTTTGTTAGTCAATTTTCAATAACAATTTTACCCAAATTGTTTGAGATATTTAAAATAAATGAGATAAAGAGGGCAAAGCTTAAGTGAAGTTTGGATAATGGGGAGTTTTGGTTGACTTTTCCTCTTTTGATGCCAACACAACTATCCTCCCCTTTCCAATGCACAAAAATGCTGTTTATCACAAGCATAAGATTCAGGTCAAGACCACTGGCCCTACAAGTTAACATAGTGATTGATAGGTTTCAGAGTAACAGCCGTGTTAGGCTGTATTCGCAAAAAGAAAAGGAGTACTTGTGGCACCTTAGAGACTAACCAATTTATTTGAGCATGAGCTTTCGTGAGCTACAGCTCACTTCATCGGATGCATACCGTGGAAACTGCAGCAGACATTATATACACACACAAAGATCATGAAACAATACCTCCTCCCACCCCACTGTCCTGCTGGTAATAGCTTATCTAAAGTGATCATCAAGTTGGGCCATTTCCAGCACAAATCCAGGTTTTCTCACCCTCCATCCCCCCCACACACAAACTCACTCTCCTGCTGGTAATAGCCCAATAGTGATTGATGTTCTTTTCTTCCCCCTTGTGAACTGTGATCCATTGTTTTCCTTGTCAGCGAGCAAGCAGCTGGAGTTTTTGTTTTGTGTTTTTTGCTGCTGAAAAACTTCTTGCCATGAAATGGCACTGAATGTATTTGTGTGGCTCTTTTAAAGCACTTCGAAAGGTTATGAAGTCTCTCAGCAGCGTGTCCTCTCCTTGAGGATAAAGACCATTCTCCACTTCACTCTTGCTAAAACATGTTTAACTTTTTAACACTGAGGGTGATTAACCATTCGAACAAACTACCAAAGGAAGAAGTAGATTCTCCAACTGTTGGAAGACTTCAAATCAAGACTTGGATGCCTTTCTGGAAGCCACACATTAGCGAAACACAAGCTACTGGGCTCAATAGAGGGGTAACTGGGTGAAATTCTGTGGTCTGTCATACTGGAGGTCAGACTAGATGATCTAATGGTCCCTTCTGGCCTTAAACTGTATGACGGAATCTGTGATCTAAGCAAAGGTCAAATTAGTGGTGGTACTTATATTTGACTCTTGTTCATTTTACAGGTACTACAGTGCAACCATTTTGCAGATGTCGGGGGTTCAAGATGACAGTCTTGCAATCTGGCTGGCTGCAGTGACAGCATTTACAAACTTCCTTTTCACACTAGTGGGAGTCTGGCTTGTTGAAAAAGTGGGCCGCCGGAAACTTACGCTTGGTAGCCTAACAGGTGAGACATTACTTGGGGAATACTGTTTGATTCTAATGAAGGTGAACAAAATGAAAATAAGGCTCTGAATTCTCCTTTGATCAACACGATCTTCTAAAGAAGAGTAAAATAAACGACTGACTCATTTTGCACACACACACACACAAATAAAATGTGTGTGTGTGTTTAAATACATTAAGCTGAAGTACACAGGGCCCTTTAAGAATGAAAATAATGTGCAGCTACTTGCTAAGAATGAAAGCAATTTTTAAATTTATCATAACGAATATATTTGTTCAGCTGCAATTTCTGCTTCAGGGCACAGTTGACAATAATATGTATATCCCTTTAAGACTTTAATTTAGGAGCAATCAAATGTGCCTAACTTCACAGTTGGTTAGTTTTTAAATATATAATATGGCATATGTAATTTTTAGAAACTAAAATGAATTTGTAACATTTTGTCAGAAATTATTATGAAAAGCAAAAAGACATATAATTGCTGTGTTCTTTTAAAAAGAGAAGAGTGCTGTTCTGTTCATTGCCCCTCCAAATATGAAATAGTAAAAGCATTATAGTTAATGGTTTAACATGAAGTGGCTAATCCAACATAGTCACATGAGAAACTAAAGTGTAAAATTCTGAATGCCTTATGAATTTTAGCCATTAGCTAAGCATTCTTCTATAATGGCATTAACATCACACTTAAACTCAATAAAAACAGTCACTTCTAGGAAGATGATATAGGCAGAGCTAGTAGCACTGTCTATCGTTAATGTAGCCCAGCGGTTCTCATTATAAGACCATGTTTTCATTTGCTTATATCTTAACCAGACTGTTTGGCCTGAAATTTTCCATGTCAAGTATCTGCCTCAGGTTGAGAGGCCTGGTTTTGTTTTGGAAAGTTTCAGCTAAAACAGTTCTGCCATTTCAGAGAACGAGATTAGGGAAAGGTACTTTGTTTTGCCCATTTTAAAAAAATTGTATAACTGTGTAGTTGAGAAGTTCTACTACCCCATAGTTGGCCCAGAAACATGAAATTTGACAGTGGTGGTCTCTGTATCAAGGATCTCAACGTCTCAAGAGTAAAATAACTTACTAGTTCATTTAATAATTTATTTGCCAGAGTGGAACACCAATACATTTGGACAAAATTCTCAACTAATAGCACCTGAGCTGCAAAATTTGTCTACATTTATTTTGCCTACAAAACATGCATTTATGTGTGGTAACTGTGCGGGTTGGTATGCACAGTTAACCAATTTGTACATTAAAACATGTAATTTTGAGCAAATTTGGTATGTTCAACTTACAATAGGTACCCACATTTAAAATAATGCCTTTTCAGTGCAGATTTTGACAACTTAAATCTTCTTATACATGATTCAACAGCAGAAGGGTTGAAACTTGACAGAGATAATTTGGATAAAAGAGAGCAATCACCGTTAACCATCTACCAACTGAGTTCAAAGCCAGAATGTTACATGAAGTTATTTCCATCAATAGTATCTAGTAACTTAGCTGCTCCCCATAGTAGGCAATTTAATGACATTGCAGGAGACACCATGGTGTGGAATATCAGGGTACATTCCTTGCATTCTTGTGACCTTTAGTATTCTCTAAAAACCTTTATGATCATAATTGAACACAGCAATGCTGAGAAAGTACTTCTTCAACTTTAGCTCAAGCAGATAAGTTTAAAATTAAAATTGTAAATGCATGAGGAATGGTCTCCATGCTAGCAACCCTCTGTTGCAATCACTAGTTAATGTTGAATGACTCACGTCTCTGCAACCTGCATCTTTTATTTTTCCATATCTGTCGGCACATGGCTTATGTATCTGATCATGCTCCCTAGACATGAAACTGATTTATCAAATCCACCTTTATTCTTTGGATTGAGTTGCTGATAGCTTTCATGCTGTTGACCTTTGTTTAAATTTCCTAGCCGTTTAAAGCACAGATCAAAATAATATGCACTTCATTGCTTGTGACTGACTCCAGACCAGGCGACTTGTTTAGTCCCAAAACTGTTTACTGTATATCACTCTTACAGTAATATATAACGTTGTGTGAATTTGTCTAACTCTGTCATCTAATGCTATTTATTCAGTTAATAGTCATTCTTTTTCTGTGTGGTCTATCAAATATTATAATGGGGCATGAACAAAAGCAGAACAAAGCAGAATTGTATTACTTTATTATTACTCCCAAAATACTTTAAGCCTATTTCTTGCAATAACACAATACTGATCTTGTACTCTGTGTTAGGCATAGTGTATTTTTCAGTGTTTCAGTGCCAGAATTACAAACTGATCCTTTTGGGTCCTGACCATCAGGCTTTAGTCACTGCCTCCGGAATTTTTGGGCCCTTTGTGACCAGGCCCTCTAACTAATATATTCAAAGATCAATGATCTGAAAATGTTCATGCAAACATTTCTCGCAAAGCAGTTTAGTAAAGAGTAGATGGCCACTGTAGTAAAACCAAGAAGAATACTGTAAAGAGTGTGTGTGTTTGTGGTACTTAGATGCAGAACAGAATTAGTACGTAAAGATGTCCTTTTCTAGGTCCCTTCTCTTTACTGGGTTGCCTTCTTTCAATCATTTTAATTAGTGTTGTGTTACTTTTCATCATCTTTATCCTGTGGCCTTTTAAAAAAGGAAAAATGCAATACTGACCCCCATCGAGCTGAGACTGAGATCACATACCATCTCTAAATACTATTTAGAGCTTTTTGTGTGGTGCTTGGCTTTTAGAGTTTGGTTGGGGGAGGCAGTGTTGTGTTTGTAAGTCACATATTCTATGATGATTTCATTCTTGCATATCTGTTATTACTGCATTTTAATCGTCTGTGCAGCATACAGAGCATCTTAGGAGGAGGGATGCTTAATAAATAAACACTAGGTCCTATGTTGCTCTTTAGATCCTCTGGTGGGCAGTGTTTTAAATAGAGGGTTTTGTTATGTTTGTAAGTGTGCATTTTTCACTCTGCTACTTTAAACTGCCTTTCAAGGGAACTGGGAAATCTTGAACTCTAAACTGGTTACAACTGGTGCTGCCTCTGTGGGTAACCTCTCTGCTGTCATCTCTCAATATGTATAATGAGGACAATACTCACTGGCTGCATGGATATATGAAAGCTAAGTGCAAGGAAAAATGTGCACAAATGTATGAAGTTATGAAAAGCACCGTATAAGTCATAAGTATTATTTCTAAACATTACATAGTGTAACAGTGTGCACATTAAGTACTGTCTTATGGTAATGCCTTGACATTTTTTGGACTAGCTGTGGTCTATAGTATCATTGTTAATGATTGGATAAAAAAGGTAGATTTACTCTAAATTCTTTTTCCTAAATTGATATGGACATTTTCCATTCTCTGCCAATGTTCTGTAAAGAAGTGTTTACCATTTGAAGTCTGGCATCTTCACTAGTTTCAAAGAGCTGGCAACATTTAAAAAAAATCCTACCATGCTGATAGATCGCTGAAAAGTTACGAAAGTTATCATAGGCTTCTTTCTGCCAAAAAAGGGGAGAAGACAGGCAGAATTTTAACAGGTTGGCTACTGACTCCGCTTAGTTTCCAACTCCTGCTATATTTCGATGCCAGTTGTCTTTCTTTCCTTTGTTCTGTATCTTCAAAGGCTGTTCATTAAATGTAAAATGTGCAGAGATTTTGATGGGTGTAATGTCTGTTTTAGTTTTTTTCTCAGGCTTTGGCAGTCTGAAAACACACTGTATTTGTACATATGACAACATTTTAGCTTTATGTAATAGAGAGGACATTAAATATCTTCAGAATACTTACAGTTTTTTAGCCTCAATTAATGATATGCTGTATTGGTTTGTGTTGTTAGCCAAAGGAAAACTTTCCACAGACGGAAATACTATATAATGCCTATTTGCCAAATCTGAATATTTTCCTCCTCCTTTGTACAAGGGGTTAAAGGATGAAGGAAGATGTTTCAGTAATAGGTCAACCTCTCAAAAGATGAACAAAGCATATTTAGAATGAATATAAATTTGATGATAGTTCCCCATGTGAAACATGTCTAAAAATATTTGATGTTCTGGCTTATAGGCATTTGGAAAGTACATTAAATCCAGGATGAGCTTCAGCATGCCCAGATGATTGTCGTTGATGTAAATAGTCATAGTAGCAGCACAAAGCCAAATATAGAATAAATTGAAAATCCACATTTTTATTTTGATGATGGCTTCGTAATTTCTCCAGAGATTTAGGCTTCCTGGTTTGGCTTAAGCTTTTGGCATCAGAAACAGATCTATCAGCGTAAGTAAACTGCCTGTGTGTGCTCAGAAAAACACCTTATTAATGTACACGCGTCCATGCTGGCAAAGTTGCTGGTAAATGCTGGTGCACAGTATTTTAATACCAGAATAATAGACTGGTTACTATAATACATCAAACAAACACTCTTTGCTACACAGGACATTAGTTGTAGTAGTAGTAGTAGTAATATTTTTCATATTTTGTAAATTGGTTTTCTCAAGAAACCAGATGTTTTCCTTGAAAAACATAAGAACCATATTATGGGTAGTTCTTTAAAGAATATCTGCCTAAGTTTTTAATGTGTAAGCCAGGCACACACAAGTGTGTGTGAGTTTTTGAATGTGTGTGTTGTGCTCTTCTTCTTAGATACAATTACATTCTGACTGCAATACCTTTGTTCCCCATGCCGACTGAACTGGGTAAAGTATTTTTCACTTGTCCGAACTATTACATAGTGGTGTTGTGCACTTCTAAACTTCCTCTGCACTCCACTTGTATGGTAGTGAAATGGGTTGTGAATCTGTCCCCATATGTTACAGAAGGACTTATTGTGTCTGCATAACTAAGGTAAAAGCTAGCTTCACATTATAAGTACTTTGTCGGATCCTTGGGTAAAGGTGTTAGCTAAATGTGTAATACAGCATACTATATTACATATATAGACATATACAGATATTTTCTGTGTGTGAAATGTATGAATAGTTAAATAAAGGAATACATGAGGGTGTGATATAGTATAAAGATTTTATCGGCATGAATTTGGGATAGTCACATACCTCATGACTGGTGAAGCCATATGTGAGCTTTACAGACAGTTCCAAATTAGCTTTCAACAAAACCATCATGTATTTCTCTAAAAGAAAAGGAGTACTTGTGGCACCTTAGAGACTAACCAATTTATTTGAGCATGAGCTTTCGTGAGGTGCCACAAGTACTCCTTTTCTTTTTGCGAATACAGACTAACACGGCTGTTCCTCTGAAACCATGTATTTCTCTGTGTGCCACCTATTTTAGAAAAAAAACTGCTGTAGGAATGGCCCGGGGAGGTATATTTTAATTATAGGCACGAGTTTTTGTATCCCTCCATCCTGACACCAAGTCCCTTTGTCACCATTAGTAGAACTATACAGGAATCAGAGGGAGCCATAAAACCCTCCAAAAATACCTTTAATTGCTTTTTTGTACCTAAAGATGTCACATTTTAAAGTTCTAATATCTGTGGTCTTTCCAGGACTAAAAATGAGTGCTGAGTTCTACTGGGAAGTTGAAAATCATGATCTCCCCTTTCCAATAGCATAAAGCTCTGCAGGGCTTCAAGATATCGGGCTTTGAAGTCACACTATTTTTATTTGGAGAAAAGCTTTAACTGGTGTAGGGTTGATTCTTGTGCATCCTGAGCCCTGAACAGGTGAAATTTGGAGGAGGAAAACCATTTTTTTTCTGGTGGATTTATATTAAAAGTCTATTTAAATTTGCTTAGGCTTTTAGAAGTAGTCTTAGAGAGATGGAATATTGGGAAAAGGGTACGAGTGCTGGTAACAAGTGCATGATATGTTCATTCATCAAATGACACTGAAGTTTATCATATTTCTTTGTAACTTATCACACGATTATCAACTTCATATATATAGCATGTAGAAAGATATGTATATAAACACAATCATAATATAAAATATGATATTTCAATATACAGTGATTGAGCTTACTAGAAATAGATAACACAAGATATAGTACACAGTATGGTATTCTTCCCCAAAAGCAAAATAACCTATGTTACTTATTAGGACATGGTGAAGGCTGACCAAGGTGTTATCAGTTTATATGGTCTAAGGTTTTGTGCTAGGAATGAACTATTTCTAATACACTGCATGTATCTTTTTTGCCTATGTCCTCCCCTTTTTGGTGTTACACATTGAGACAACAGATGCACAGAAAATTCTGGGGGCTCGAGTGGATTGGTAGAAAAAGGTTGATTCATAACAGCAGGTTTATATTTTTGGTAGCATTTCTACAAACTGAGCTCTGCAAAAAAAAATCAAATTTATTTTCTTGTTTCTATATAACTAGGAATGCTGTGCTGCAAAAGCGTGTTGCTATTGTCCTTCTTCCAGGTGGGTCTGGATGTCTGGGAGCTAGGGACATATTGTGATTTACAAGCCACTGTTTAACTCTGCTTTTTTAATATTATTTGTATCACTTAAGGGAATACGAGTTAATTCATACAGTCTTCAACTCCATGTTTAAAAAAAAGAAACAACTGAGTAATTTAATATCTGGATAATAAATCAGGAGCTGTTGAATTTAACACTGATCCCAACCCAAAAAAACAATTTTTTTCTCAGATCCTTATACAATAGATTAGCATAGTGAGGAAATACTGTGCTAAGCTCATATAAATTGGGTGTCTTCCTTTTTCCAGACCTAGGTCTATGCAGCAAAGAATTATTTTGCGTACTTTGAAGTAAAATCTTTTTTATTTTTGTATTTTAGGTACTACTGTAGCACTCATTATCCTAGCATTGGGATTTTTGCTGTCAGCTCAGGTCTCACCTCGAGTCAGTCTTAACCCAACAGATCCTTCAGGTCAAAATTCTACTTGCACAAACTACAGGTGAGATTTCATGATCATTGTTTTTTAAATGTCTTCTGCAAGATTTTCCCCAATTTCTCAGGTGTTGCAACCCTATTAAAACTCATAATGTTAATATTCAGTGAGTGCAAGACTGAGTAATTTTTTTAAATATAAGCGGCGAATGTGCTTGCTATTACTAGTCTGTTCATGGACGTTACACTGCACCACAACTGTGAGCTCTCCCAGAGAACATTTGTGCCCCTTGCCCTTTATTTTACTGTTTTTTAAAAAAAGGGTTCTGTTTTTTCAAATAGTGATAATTACAGACCCATTAATGATTAATTCAAAACAGACACGATCATGTTAACCTTTATCGATGGTAAATTGAACTTGTACTTTCATAGATAGTTCACCCCCAGTATTTGTTTCAAAAGATGAGTCATTTATTTAGAATGTTTTTCTAAAAAATATTCTATCATTTTCTGTATTTTGAGTTTTTGTTCACTTTTTCCTCCCCTAGTAAATAAAATATCCAAACTGGTAAGATAGCAAAAATTGTGTCTTTCTGCATACCAGAATTTAGTAAAGACTAAGCATCTTCTGACTTGACTTACCTATTGATATGCACAGGATAACAATCAGTAGCTAGTCTTTATCCCTTTGGAGACTGCAGTCTTGTATATGAGCTCTTCAGCATTCATTTGGCTGGCAGGCTGGAAAATGTCTCAGTCTCCCATTGAGAAAAGACTAGTTAAATGTGACTGAGTTCAAATGCTATAAAGGCTTAAACAATTCTTGTTGCAATTCAGAATCTTTGCTTGACAAGTTAAGACTGCAGTACAAATTAGTCTTGAGTTTATTCTAGAAATGAGTGAGTTGAATAATTTCTCAAACACTGTAAATATCCATGCAATTCAGTGTGCAGACTATTTGGGCACTAATATTCAGCTGTCTGTCCCTGCTATCTGCTATTCTGTCTCAGCAGCAGAACACAGGCTGATCAATTATTTTCCCCAGACTCTGTTTGGATTCTAATAAACTAACAGTGGATAACTAATTCCTAAGAGATATAGGAGGATTGTGGGGATGAGGACCTTCTAGTAGGACCCTGGGAATGGGAGGGGCAGGTCTAGTTTCCCCAGAGATGTCAGAAGAGGTGGCAAGAAGTACATATGGCTGCTCATCATACCCCAGAAGTGAGTCTGGGGAGAGGAACCTCATAGCATCATGGAAAAAGTGTAGAAGAGATGCTGATAATCAACTTGAATTCAGGGCTTTGGATACCAGCTGTGTATTAGATCCCTGAATGCAAAAGCATCCTTTTATGTGTTCACTACCTCAGCAAAGACTACATATACTACTTTGCCTGGTTTTGATGGTTACCCATTCTCTTTCTCACATGGATCTAGTTAAGAGAGAGGGGAAAAAAGAGTCTCCAAAAAAATAAAATAAAATAAAAGGTCCCTTTGCAAGGTGTGGAAGGAGATTAATAGTGAGATGCCTCAAGTATCCATACTAGAACCTGTGCATTCAGATCTATGTTTGTCATTTGGAAGAGAGGTGAACGGTAAGTGGTGCAACATTTGCAGATGACAAAATTATTTAGGTTAATCACATCTCAAGACTATGAGGTCTTTCAGAAGAACCTAACAAAGCAAAGTGATTTTCAACCAGATGAAATTTGATGCAGGCACATTCCAGGTAATTCTCATTTGGAAGAATAATTTGAATTACTTGTGCACATTGTTGATTTTGGAATTAACTGTAACTGATATTATTGTGGACATCTCAATGTGCAGTTGTGGGCAGAAAAGGCAAACAAGATATTAGACTATTAAGAAAGGGATGCCATTATATGAATCAATAGAATGCTTTCATCAAAATGTTTCTGACAAAAAGTGGATATTAATAGAAGAGGTCTAAAGAAGGTGGAAAAAAGGATTAGAAGTGATGAAAAACATCCGTATGCAGAGAGATTGAAAAGACTAGAACTGTCTTTGCATAAAGATAATAGTGAACATGTTAGAGGTATATGAAATAGTGAATGGAATAAGAGAGAAGGTCTTGTGCTCCTATTTATATTCTTATAGCACAGTTACAAGGAGACACACAATTAAACTAAAGACAACAAAGTTAAAACCAAAAAGCAGAAATGTTTTTCTACACTACACATACTTAACTTGTGAGCTTCAGTGCCAATGATTTAGCAGAATTCAAAACAGGTTTAGATATTTGTATGAATTACCAGAATGTCTACACTTATATTATACAGAATAAAATTGTATGTGGGATATCAATCCTCTTGACTCAGGTCATCAGCATACTACTAACTTCCTGAGATTAGAAAACCTTCCCTCATAAACCTGTTATCCATAACTGTCAGTTTGGGTGGGGAGGGTCTTACTTCCTCCTCTGAAGTATCTGATATTTGCCATTGTCATTCACAGCACTATGAAACCTCAGAGTTCCAGTCTCTTCCAGCCAAGACAATAAGAATAGAAAATTAATATTTTTAGTGGGTTTTCAAATGAAGAAAAAGCAATTAAAAAAACATTTGCTCTCCAGTGGAGTCTCTGGAGGAGTTCAGCTCCAACCTGTCTCCGTTCCAAACCTTTTAATCCACAAGTACAGAATCCAGGAGAACAGCTTCTATCTATTCTATGAAATCTATTCCTATAATAGACTTCATACATAGACTTCACACTGTGGTTCTACTCTGAAAAGTGGCTGTGTTAAAATAGCACCTTGTTACTGAGTAGCTTTGCTTCCTGTGTATTCAGAGTCCTATCATATGACTTCACTGGTTAAAATAAGTTTTAACTACCTCAGCTCCTATTAGAAATGCAGAGCAGAAGAGGGAACTCTATTCTTTCTCAATTAAGAACATAAGAATGGCCATACTGGGTCAGACCGGTATCCTTCCAGCAATGGCTGGTGCTAGGTGCTTCAGAGGAAATGAACAGAATAGGGCAATTATCAAGTGGTCCGTGCCCTATCGTCCCGTCCCAGCTTCTGGCAGTCAGAGGTTTAGGGACATGCAGACCATGGAGTTACATCCCTGACCATCTTGGCTAATAGATTGAGGATCCCTGCAGGACAGCTGCTTCAGTATCTCTCATTGATTAGACGTCTCAAAAGTAATAAGGGGGTCTTAATAGGTGTTTCAAAACCAAAAAATAACAGGACTTTAGGGAGGGTGCCAGCCATTAATGGAACAGCCTTGTAGCCACACTGGAGAACTAAGAGGCACTTTCAAAAATGCCCTCAGTTAATGCCAATGCATGCAGGTAATGAAGCTAACCATACCCCACCTAATGTTGACCTAGAGTTGGCCTATGAGGCAAACATCCAACTGTGGGTACATCTACACTGCCAAAAAAACCCTGCGGCAGTGAGTCTCAGAGCCCAGGTCAACTGACTAGAGCTCGCGAGGCTGGTGCTGTGAGGCTCAAAATAGCAGCGCAGACATTCCCACACATGTTGGAGCCTGGGCTCTGAGACCCATCCCCCTCACCAAGCATCAGAGCCCAGGCTGGTGGAAAGTCAACACTAATATTTTCAGCCTTGTAACATGAGTAGGAGTCAGTTGGCCCAGGCTCTGAGATTCATTGCTGTGGGGTTGTGGGGTTTTTTGTTTTGTTTTGTTTTGTTTTTGCAGTATAGATGTACTGTAAGTGTTGGAAGTAAGATGTGTGTGGGTGTGTTTCTGATACAGTTTACAAAATAGTAAGTTGAACAAACTGTCTTATCCATAATATATTCTGCTGAGAAACAAAATTTTCCTAGCACTGTACAGATTATGAATAATTGATTTTAAATTTGCACGTCTGTTTTGTAGGATTGAGTGTGGTGTCTGTAAAAGAAACCTAAATACAACTGCACATGTCCCATTTGTCTGCTGATTGGTAAGAGCTGTATTCCCCAGCTCATCTTTTACAGATATTGCTAGGATAAGATTGAAGGTAGAACAGACTTAACGAATAAAAAGCCACAATTGTTTTCCTGACTCAAAAGTAATTTCCATGTGTGGGTGTTTTCTCTGAGGTAGCTTGGGGACAGCTGTCACCCCACAGAAGAGTTCTGCCACACACACTGATACTTGCATTTGGTTTAAGAACAGAAAATATCACAATCAGTAACTTCAAAAATAATAAAGGAGCAAAGGGATTGAACTGCTTTGGAGTGTAAATCAGTGCAGAATTTGACCTTAGTCCTTATTTACAAGGGTATTGTGGAAATCACATTCATATAAACTCTGGCAGGCTGCACTGTCCTTTAAATTCAACTTTCTGTTCATAGATGGAGCTGGGCCAGGGTCATATTGGAAAAAATAAAAGGTGTAGGTTGCCTCCTAAGCTCCTTCCTCAAGTTCAAGTTGGCTCACAAACCACTCACATTAAGATGTCAAAAGAAAATGTCACTTACAGGTCCTCTCTCTTCCTACAATGATGCATTGCTCAGTAGCAAAATCAATATAGACTCATAATACTGGAAGGGACCTTGAGAGGTCTTCTAGTCCAGTCCCCTGCACTCAAGGCAGGACTAAATATTATCTAGACCATCCCTGACAGATGATTGTCTAACTTGCTCTTAAAAATCTCCAGTGATGGTGATTCCACAATCTCCCTGGGCAATTTATTCCTGTGCTTAACCACTCTGACAGTAAGGAATTTTTTCCTAATGTCCAACCTAAACCTCCCTTGCTGCAATTTAAGACGATTGGTTCTTGACCTATCCTCAGAGGTTAAAGAGAACAATTTTTCTCTCTCCTCCTTGTAACAACCTTTTATGTACTTGAAAACAGTTGTCGTGTTCCTCCTTAGTCTCTTCTCCAGACTAAACAAACCCAGTATTTTTAATCTTCCCCCATAGGACATATTTTCTAGACCTTGAATCATTTTTGTTGCTCTCCTATAGACTTTTTCCAATTTGTCCACATCTTTTCCTGAAATGTGGCCCCCAGAACTGGATGCAATACTCCAGCTGAGGCTCTTTCAGCATGGAGTAGAATGGAAGAATTATTTCTCATGTCTTACTTACAACATTCCTGCTAATGCATCCCAGAATTATGTTTTCTTTTTTTGCAACCATGTTACACCATTGACTCATATTTAGCTTTTGACCCACTATGACCTCCAGATCCTTTTCCACAGTACTCCTTCCTAGGCAGTCATTTCCCATTTTGTATGTTTGCAATTGATTGTTCCTTCCTAAATGGAGTACTTTGCATTTGTCCTTATTGAATTTCATCCTATTTACTTCAGACCTTTTCTCCAGTTTGACTAGTTCATTTTGAATTTTAATCCTATCCTCCAAAGCACTTGCAACCCCTCTCAGCTTGATATCATCCTCAGACTTTAGAAGTGTATCTCTATGCCATTATCTAAATCATTGATGAAGATATTGAACAGAACCAGACCCAGAACTGAACCCTGTGGGATCCCACTCAATATGCCCTTCCAACTTAATAGTGAACCACTGATAACTACTCTCTGGGAATGGTTTTCCAACCAGTTGTGCACCCACCTTAGAGCAGCTCCATCTAGGTTCCTTAGTTTGTTTAGAAAAAGGTCACTTGAGACAGTATCAACATCATCAACTGTAAAGTACAAATTATCATAAGGCTTCAGAGAGAGGTTTAGATACCAGAGAGCAAGTTAGCAGTCTCCAAAAACGAACTGGTTCAGAAATAAAAAGGTTTAAAATGAACTAACCAGATTTGGAAAGAGGTTGAGGGTCAGTAACACGTTAGCTCACTGCAATCTTTCCGAGATCTTAACAAACCCTTAGAAAATCAAAGATCTGGTGGCTTGAGCACACCATCCATCTCTTCGCAGGGAAACAGACCCAGCTTTTGACAGCCATTATTGTTATTTTGTTCCATTTTTCAGTCTCTCTTTTCTTCTTTCCTTAATTTGTCTCTCCTCCTTACTGTTCTCTTTTGTTTTTTCTTGACAGTTTGATCACCAGGTGCAGAAGAAATAGTGCAGAGTTGCCTTTTGCCCAAACAATGTTTTTGTCCTTAGTACTAGCTGCAGTTTGAAACTGACAGTGGTTGTGTCCATCCATGTCAGGTTAACTTCTAAATACAGACATTATTTTACCTCTGTATTTGGCACTGAATGAATACTGTGTCCTGTTCTGGTGTCCACAATTCAAGAAGGAAGTTGATAAATTGGGGAGAGTTCAGAGAAAAGCTGCAAGAATAATTAAAGAATTAGAACTCTTGCCTTATTGTAGCAGAATCAGTTTACCTTAACAAAGAGAAAGTTAAGGGGTGACATGATCACAGTCTATGAGTACCTTCCTGGGGAACAAATATAACAGAAGGCTCTTCAGTCTAGCAGTTAAAGGTATAAAACAATGTAATGGTTGGAAGTTGAAGCGAGACAAATTCAGACTGGAAGTAAGGTATACATTTTTAACAATGAGAGAAATCAACAACCGGAACAATTTACCAAAGGTTAGGGTGGATTCTCTATCACTGGAAATTTTTAAATCAAGATGAGGATGTTATTCTAGAAGATATGTTCTAGTTCAAACAAGAATTATTTGGGGGACGTTCTATGGCCTGTGTTATACAGGAGGTCAGATTAGATGATCACAATGGTCCCATTTGGCTTTGGAATCTATTAATGTATCTATGAATGTAACTCTTCAGCTCACATCATTGTGGGTACACTATCTCAATGCAAGAACTTTCCCGTTCAGTTTCTATCAGAACTGGTTGCCTTCAGAGTTCATTTAAGGTAAAGGAGCCAATCTGCTGTACCCAGCACACAGATATTGTGGTGTTCATCTTTGCCTGAGTCATCCTCACACAATTAATCTTCCTAATCTCATCAAGCGAGTATGCATCACTGACTAAGATGAAGGCATTCATGCTTAATAATATTATACATTAGTTATATTACACAGTTAATAGCTGTACGTATTTAATAGTAATTAATAATTTTATTTATAAAGCACCCACACATACAAAAGCTCTCTGGGTGCTGAACAACAATCACAGAAACAAATTTTCACTGAGTAAAAAACATATATTTGAGTTCAACAATAAAATAGCATTGTCTTTAGTCTTGTGAAAAACCCAGTAAAACAAATAATTTAAATTTATTTTATCTGGAGTTTACACTTTGGTATCCCGTCAGTGAGTATGGAAAAAAATAGCTATTGGCGCTTACATCTGCCCCAGTTAGCCCAAATTTATAGTTATGTGTTATTTACAATGCAGTGATCAGGATTTATAGAGCTGTGATATATACATATTACAGACCTCGTATCCTTTAAAATATTATTCCTGTTTTATTTTTCTGATATTGAAGAGACAGCACTACCTGGCATCCTAATAACTGAGAATTACAGTGATAAACACAGTGATTGCTTTCCTCTCTAAAGCCCAAACGAACTAAAAGTAAATTGAGGGATAAATCTGTGTTTCAGTCAAAATTTAATTAAAATTCTAGTGGAGAGTTCATGCTGTAGAACTGAAGAATGACCTTAGTACAAATCCGGAAATTGTTTAAGTAGGAAAGCCATTTCAGGTGTTGGCATTTAACCTTTTGCTAGCATGTTGCTGCTTGAAATCAAACCTGATACTGTAACTTAAAATCCTAGGTGGCAGAAAGGTCCATTTCAGAACAATGTGTAGGGCATCCTTCCTATTAGTAATGAAAGTTGTGTGCAAAACTCCTTTCATGTCACACTGAAAACACAGAGCTTGATAGCTATCCATTTGAAACATATGTAACTAACCTGATCCAAAGCCCACTGAAGTCATTGGGAACTTTTCCATTGACTTCAGTGGTCTTTGGGTCAAGCTCCGTATAAATGGGGGAACATCCAGTTATTTCCACTATTCAATAGAATATCTCTGGCACTTTCATTTTCATTCATAAGAGTTTTTTTTTTTTAAATGTTAATCACAAACAAGGGTTACAAAAGTAATACTCTAAAGGTAATTTGTGAAACCTCCATATGTGGTGGTATTATGGTATACATGCTCTGTCCATTTTAGTCATGACAGGGTGACTTTACACACGTAAGCAGATCTGCTATTTTGTCCAGTAGAGGGCAGTGGAATGCTCTTTCTCTGTGTGTGTTTGTGTCTCTGTCTGAAAGAAATGTCACAAATGCGTGTACATTGTTTAGATACTATGTGTGTTCCTATCAAAGGCCTCTGTACAATAAATTCAGTGGTTGTAATTATGTATTTATTATTTATATTACCATAGCACCTAAGAACCCTAGTAATAGACTAGGACTCTGTTGTGCTAGGCACTGTACAGATGGTCCCTGACTCAAAGTGCTTACACTCTAAGGGTGGGCAAACTTTTTGGCCCGAGGGCCACATCTAGGTGGGGAAATTGCATACAGGGCAGGGGGTTAGGGTGCGGGATGGGGTGCGGTGAGCAGGAAGGGGCTCAGGGCAAGGGGTTGGGGCAGAGGAGAGGTGTGGGGTATATGAGGGGACTCAGGGAACAGGGTTGGGGTGGAGCGGGGGCTCAGGGCAGGGGGCTGGCGTGCAGGAGGGGTGCGGGATGCGGCAGGAGGCTCAGGGCAGGGGGTTGGGTTGCAGGAGGGGTTTGGGCTCTGGCCCGGGGCCACTTACCTGGAGCAGCTCCGGGGTGGCAGTGGCGCGCACCAGGGCCAGGGCAGGTTCCCTGCCTGCGTGCCCTGGCCCCGGCACCAGCCCGCTCCCAGAAGTGGCCAGCACCACATCTCTGCAGCCCCCAGTGGGGCGGACAGAGAGCTCCGCCCGCTGCTCTTGCCTGTGGGTACCTCCCCCGAAGCGCCCATTGGCCGTGGTTCCCCGTTCCCTGAGGGGTTGGATTTGGCCCGCGGGCCGTAGTTTTCCCACCCCTGCTCTAAGACAAGAGACAACTGATGGATTCAGTCAGAAGATGGACCACAAGGAAACAATGGGATAATATTGGTCAATATAATAGGCAGTAGTCTGAGCACACCAGCTGGCTAACCATTGTCAGGTTTGTTTTTGTAGACATCACAGTCAAGACGGCTTTTGAAGATGGATAATGAGTTAGTGTTGCAGACTGTTATAGGGAATTCCTCCCAAGCATTAGGGGCATCCTGGGAGAAACCAGGAAGATGCTTTTTTGCAAGTTTAACAAAGGGGCAATGGAGGCTGGTATCATGGGCCAACTGGAGATAGGAGCAGACATCTTCATAGTGAATGAGAGATGATACACAGAGTGGTGATAGGCTGGGAAGAGCCTTGAAAGTGAAGACAAGCTGCATATGTTCAATGCAATAGAGAAGGGAGGCCCAATTCAAGGATGCAAAGAGAGGAGCAACAGGCTAGGACAATTATCTTTGCAGCAGCATTCTGAAAATGAGCAAGTCAAGATTGCATTTATCAAGGCCAAGGGGAAAGGATGCTACAGCAATTAAGATGTGAGGCAGTAAGAGTCAGGACAAGAGATCTAGCTGTCTGAATGGATAGAAGTGGCCATATCTTTGAGGTGTGATGCAGAAAGAATCAGTAAGATTTAGACATTTCTTGGATATGAGGACCTAGAAGGACGTCCAAATAAAAGATTATGATCAGATTATGGGGCTGAGTGACAGGCAGGATTGTGGTGATGTCCACAGTGATCAAGAAAGGAGGAAATGGGGAGGTCATGGAGTGGGAAGATTAAGAGCTCTGTTTTAGCCATGTTGTGCTTGAGCTGACAGCTAGACATCCGTGAGGAGATGTCAGAGAGCACACCAAGATCTTAGTTGGACAGAAGGCGATAGGTCTGCAGTAGAAAAAGTAGGTTTGAGAGTCATCAGCACAGAGATGGTAGCTGAATTTGTTTTGTTGATGAAATTATGAAGAGATAAGGTACAAAGGGAAAAGAGAACCAATTATAATAATTGGTTATTTGTATTACAGCAGTGCCTAGAGGCACTAATCCTGGATCAGAGACCCATTGTGCTGGTGCTGTACAAAGACAGCCCCTGCCCCAATTGCTTACAGTATAACCTTACAGTCTGTTCAGAGTTGTTATATATTACTTTTGAACTGCATAGTCTCCAACTTACTATAATAGCTTTCTCTTATTTTATGTGTTTCATATTGCAGATGGTAGCCTCCATTATTATTCTGTGACTTTCTGCGTTGTGAGGGATTTAGACTCCACAATCAGATAGATCTTTTCCATTTTTAACTTCTATAATTTCATGTGGAAATATTTGGAGATGCTTGGGGGGATTTATTAGGAATTTGGGGATTGTAGGGAAGTCGAGTGGGTAGAGACCTGGAACAGGTGCTCCTGGATTGGCCTGAGTAAAATC
This sequence comes from Caretta caretta, assembly GCF_965140235.1. Taxonomy (NCBI): domain Eukaryota; kingdom Metazoa; phylum Chordata; order Testudines; family Cheloniidae; genus Caretta; species Caretta caretta. The sequence continues at coordinate 325,314,626 of NC_134206.1, read as the reverse complement.
AGGACATAAGTCTATGGGAGGTGGTGTGGTTTCGGGGAACTGGGGCTTGTAGTGGATGTAAGAAGTAAGCCAGGGCTGAAAGAAATTTTCTCAGAGCAGTGGCAGAATTTGCACTGGCATGTGAAGGAAACTGCAGTTAGCAGAAGGGGAGGGAGGGAAGAATGCTGCGATTCTGCTGAGGTGGAGAGGAAGCAGGAGAGGGGCTGAGGTCTGAGAAGGGGATATGCATAAGTTTCCAGTAGGTGACCTGGAGCCGTGTATATCTTTCAGGTGAGCATCCTCACCTGCCATTGAAATCAATGAGACTTGTATGTGCTCACTAACCTTCAGGAGGGGCTCAGCTCTTTACTGGACCAAGATCCTTGTAAAGTTTGTAGTGAATTAGGCATGACTCCTTACCTTATCAGGTAAAAGCCACACAGCTCTTAAGCTTCAGAGCAGAATGTCTTAAGGTGTACAGGGAAGAGGTTGCCTTGTGCAGACATTTTAAAGTGTGTAGAACAGGGCCATTGGTGTCTAACCTAGCATTTCCATAGTGTGGAATATCTAAATGACTTAAGAAAAAAAGAATCCTAGGAAATTTCATTAGAAAACAAAGTTGAAAGTGTTAAGATTGCCCAGTTAATTGCTCAGAAGTAAGAAAATGACAAAATTACAATTGCACCTGGAGTCTTAACTCTTTCCCTCCTGCACCGTTATGTTTGGTAAAATACATGATATATTATCCTAATATTTTGTATAATTTTAGGTACACAAGTGTAACCTTGAAGAACTGGGTGATTTTCTGTGCATGCCAAACAACCCTGTGATTCCTTGGCTTTTGACTGCTTAACAGAGCAACCTTAACATTCTCCCTGTGTTGCTTTTTAATGGAATTTAATCTAATTAAATTTAAATATTTAATTATTTAGTGTCAAGATTTAGGTTAATCTTTGGAAGCAACACAGGGATAATCAGAATTACTAAGTATGTACTAATTTCTTGCCTGAGGTAATTAAGGGAAGTAACTTTATTAATGGGGCTACGTGACAGGAGCACTGCCTGCTGCTACTTACAGAATTCTTTGCTTCTCTGGGTGGGTGACTGTGTACTCTGCCCATGTGGCAGGATAGTACAAAACCATATATTAACTAAAAGGGAATAGATTTTCAGGCCCTGTCTTGATTTTCTTAAACAGACAACAAGAGAATATTAACATTGTTCTGTAATCAGTCTTTGGAAAGGATTGGTGAGGATAAAAGAATTCAGAAGACAAAGTTGAAAATTGAGCATAAACTGTACAAGGAACCCAGAAATCTTAAAATAAATCAAAACTGAACAACCCCAAAACTAAGGATCAAAGCAAGAAAAACTGGACAATTCACTTGTCAAAAAGAGAAATTACATCCATAGAACAAGCTGCCTGAAAAAAGGTCTTTACTGCTAAGTCATGCCACAAAAACCAGGTATTGTACAATTTGCATTTCAAATTAAGGTGCTTCTGAGGCACATAGAAAAGCCAAACTGACTAGGACTTTGCAGAAATTTCATGCATGAGGTGTAATGTCTAACAAAATACAAGTACAGAACACCGTAACCAGTGAAAAAAAGTGAGGAAAGAAGCAATTGCAGAACTTAAAATGAACAGTAACTGAATCCTACTCACCCTGGGAGAATAGGGAGATATAATCACACTTTATCTCTGGTTGAACTAAATTATTTATTTAATGGTAGAAAAATCCTGTCTGAGTAACAGAAAAGCTGTATGCAACAGGCCCCAACAGGCTCTCTCACAAGTGATTTCCCATTGTGAAATAGCATTCTCCAAAGCTAATTTCATAATAAAATAAAGGCTGCTTCCAAATGATTTTCACTCGTAAAGTTGTCGTATTTAAAATTGAATGGTTGTCTTTTTCTGTTGTAAGTGTCCTAAGTGGTGAATGGCTTTTCAATTTTTAAAGATTTTTTTTTATATCCATTTCTCTTTTCTGCCTGATTTCCCCTCCCTCTGATCATTCCATCCCACTCTTTGTCCTTTTCTTCTCTCTCTTTTCATCTCTACCCTTCATTTTATTCCCCCCTTTTGTGCTTTAAAAGGCCCTCAACACATGTTGAGTGCTATAAAGTAAGTTAGGCCAGTTGTCAAATCTGTTTGGCTAATTCTTGTTCTGATGAGAACATAGTAGCATTGGTAAAAAAATTTCCCCTGTTACAACTAGTTTTGGAATCCAAGTAATACAAGGGCCCCAGTTATACCTGTCCATGAACCATATCATCCCCATCACAGACTCCTGGCTGAAAAGGAGTCCCCAGTGGATGCAGCCAGTCCCCCTGGCTCTCTCCCTGCAGCCGCTTGTGTATGAGTCTGGACAAAGAGGAGTGGCAGGTGCATGCTGTGCTCCAGCTGGTGTATGGTCCCTTGGGGACCATTGCCTGGTGGCACGAGTTAGGGGCTAGCACAGAAAATCAGGGAGCTGTAACTGGTTGTTCTCATTTTCACACTTCTGCTAGCCCATCCTGGATGGCTGTGTGGAAGAGGGAAGCCATCCTGTATAGGCAGACCCAGTGAGGCACCTCTCCTGCTTTCCCATGGGCTCCTACAGCCTGCAGTGATACAAGCATGCAGTTATTGGAACAGCTGCTGCAGCACAGGGACAACAGCTCCACCTGATCCTGGCTTAGATGCAAGCTCTCTGTGTGGTAGAGCTGTGCAGAGAAAGGCCATTCTGTTTCACAGAGGGTTTCAATATTTCAGAATTTGGCACTTCCAGGCTCCTGCTCCTAGTCATCCCACCTGGCAAGCTGAAGGGAAGCCAGGACCCTGCAAGCTCTTTCTAACCTGGAAACCTCAGCACTTGAGTGCTGTGTCTTCCAGGTTCCCAATTCGCCATCAGGCACTCTGATGAGGAACAGGAAGCCTTGCGAACTCTGTTCTGTGGCAGCACACCTGGTGAGTTGTGTTGGAGCTGGGTTCCTGGAAGCCCTTGGTGTCCCACTACTTGGCAGCCTGGGAGCTTTGGAACTTGGGAGTTGGGGCTTCCAGACTCTCTGTTCCATCTTAACCTACCAGGCAAGCTGGTGAGAGGCCATGCCGGCAAAGTGGTAGGCAGCCAGGCAGCTTTCGAAACGTGCCTGGTTGGCACAGTCCTGTTGCAGCTTTGTTGAAAATGGAACCGCCTCCATTAAATGTTTTGATTTCAACATATTGGCTTTCTCTGATGAAAAAAATGTTCCACTGGAGAATTTCTGACCAGCTGTATTCTGGAGCATCAGTGGAAGGCTGTTGGGAAGATGGCACCACTTTATTGCCTCCCCAGTGCTTCAGGTTAAAAGAGAGGGACCCGTTCAGGGAACACGTTTCAATTTGTAAGCAAATACTAGTTTTCTTCTTAACACACACACCCTTGAGGCCTACAGTGTAGCGCCTTGAAGGCCCCTGGTTGGAAACCACTGTTCTGTGGGTGGCGTTGAATATGTGTCAATGGTTGTAGTGTCTATTTGAGATTCCTTGGGAGTTGAATCCATGCACACAGCTCTGGCATACATCCGAGTATTCTTTGGGGTTACTGGTGAAATTTAAAGAATGCTGGGGGTCCATACTGATATCTACTAAAGCAATAAAGATTATGATGTGCACAGTACTTTTTTGTATATTACGTGTAAGCCACATCACTGTGCCTAAATACATAATATGTGAGTAATATACGATATGTACCATAACATTTGCTAGTTAGCAAATAGTTATAGAGTCACTGTCATGAAAGACATAAGGTTGCAAGACCATTTCCATTTTAAGATCTCGTTAAGAACCCCTTCTATCTTTGTTACAATAACTCCTTTTGGCCTGCAAACTTTTAGGTATTATTCTGTGCCAAAGTGATTTTTATGGGGCATAAAATTTAAAGCAAACCATTTACACAAATTCAGGGAGTTAATGCTCTTAATTTTTCCTTTCTCTTCCTCACCCACTCCTTTCAGTCCATCTTTCCAATCCCTTTTTACTTTTTGTTAACTGGTATAGCTTAGTATGTTGTTCTGTGAAAGAGTTTTAATATACTAGAGATGGTGTATACTTTCAAGAGGTACTGGAATAAACTACTCGATTTTACTCAGTCTTGATGTTGGAAAAAAGCTATACATTATCTTCCTAGATGCAATCTGTGCAAAAATTCAGCTTCTCCAATAACATAGTGCATGGAGGAATGCAAAATGTTCTGAAACAGCAAGTCACCTGCAGTACCTAAAACTTAATTGTAAATTACATTTGAAACAGCTTTTAAGTCTTTTGTCCACTAGATTTCTAGTTTTCCTCTGACATAGACTGATCTTCCCTCAAAGACTTAAGGTCAAACCCTAACACAATGTGAATTCATGTAACTCATTTATTCATGGAACTCCTGGTCCAAGAATAAATGACTATTCAATGGTGGTCATTTGACTTTCCTTTGGAACACAGCTCAAGGCTACAAGCAGATGAAATAGAAAAAAATCATTAAGGTGGTGCTTCAGGCAAGCCGCAGAAAAGAACTCTGGCCTGTTTTTACAAATTTATTTAAGCTGTGCTAGATAACTGTAGCCTCTGTTACTGAAACAAGTAACTCTTATTCTGTTTGCTCTCCACTGGAGTTTAGCTGAGTATGCTCACCAGAGCCTGAGTAACAACTAAACTGGGAATCGCATGAGAAGAGTCTGGAGTCAGTAACAAAGCTTGCTATAATTTTCTTGTTTTGTTCTTTCTGTTCATTTTAAACGCTTTTAGTTTCACATACCACAGCTTGATGATCAGTGGGACCAGGACAGATTGATAGTTTACCTAATATTCAGTACATGGAAAGACTCATTGCAAAGGACAGAAGTCCAAGAAGGCAGAACTATTTGTTCACCCTATTAGAAAATAGTGTGCCACAACTCCCTTGTTGCTTTGACACTCCCTTATTCATAGAATAAGAGAGTCAGATGCTTTATCTGCAAATTGAGCATTCTTTCGCTGCATAATGTAGTGATAGGGCAAATGTAATCTTTGTGCAAATTGTTCTTAGAGGATCAACAGAGAAATCACATACATGACTCTTCATAAAGTTTTATGAACTGTGGCAAACAGAACTGTGCCAGGATACACTTGAATCTTTGTGGCTATATCACCTTGTTCTGTGATCACACCAACTCTTACAAGCTAAGCAGCCAGAAAAATTCAATGGGAGATCTGGAAGGAACACTTGGATGCTGCAAGAAGTATCATTAGTAATGTGGGAGATAGTCCTCTTTTTTCTGAGTTAGTACTGAACCAGGGCTCGTGCTGTGGCTCTTAATATCTCTCCTTTGATTCTTTGTCCTTGCACGCCACAAAGATGTATAGATGGCCTGTGACATAGAAAGCGGAAAGGAGGAGGATAGGTTATCAGTAGCCGAAAACTAGTGGCTGTAGCATAAATACATTTTTGAAATTTCATGGCATGGCTTGAAGCAGAACACTAATTTGCAGAACAGTTCCAGCTAGTAGGCAGAATCTGAGTTTTCTCTGCATAGATACACAGTTGCTGTGGTGTCTGAACTCTCTGTTGGTCTGTGTGAAAAGTTTTCAGCCTACTACACCAATTTGAACGCTCAGATTTTCTGCATTTGTGATGGTCGATTCTGCATTCAGAGTGGACAAATGTGATACCTTCTTTGCTTCAGCTTCTGCCACCTTGAATCCTTGAGGGGCTGGACATGCTTGGGGAGTTTCTGGCTGCAACTTGCATTTTGGACCCACATCCATCATGGCTGATGAGAGCTTTTGGGAAGGAAGCATTGGTTCACTGTGGGTGAAGATGATGGTCAGTGCCCCCCTTGAGAGGGCAAGGTTCCATCACCTCTTATATACGTTTCTGTTACATACTTACTAAATAAACCAGCCCCCGTATTTTCAGTCTTGCCTATTATTGCCCTGTTCCTACCCTATTATTTTAGGATGGTAGAAGGCAAGGGGCAAGTAAGGTAGAATATTGTTTGTTTGTTTTCTTTCGATAGAGAAGAAATTAAAAGTACCCACAGCAAAACCATTCTGGCAATACAAGTAAATCCTAATTATCAGACTGGCTTGGGGGACGTATCTGGATTTTATATAATCAAGATTCAGTTATGAGTTTATCTGTACTTGAAGTACATGGAGTTCCTTGACTCTTTTCAGTCTAGCTTTAAGCCAGCGTATGGCAGAATCTGCAGTGATCTAATTGATGGCTGCTCTCATCACAAGAGACCATGATCAAGAGTCCATGCTGATTCCTTCAGCTCTACCAATTGCCTTTGATACTGTGCATGAAGACATCTGATGGTTACGACCTAGACGTGGGCTGTCTGATCTAGTGGTCCAAGCAGGAGTCAGGCTGGGTCAGATATCAGTAGGTCAGAGTCTAAGATAGGCCAGAGGGCATACCTAGAATCAAGTGTCAGAAGGCAGGCAGGGTCAGGTTACCAGGAGATCAGAAGCAGGAGAACTACAAATCAATAACCAGAGTCAAGCCAGGGGAGCAAGAGTGGGAGTCGAAGCAGGAGCAGGAAGCACAAGGCACACAGTCCAGAGCAAGGTGGGTCCCTATTGTATGGACAACTTCCTGTTCTTGTGCTGGATTTATATAGAAGCTGTGGACCAGTCAGGTTCCAGGTTCCAGCATTCTGCCAGTCAGGTTCCAGGACTGGAGTCTTCTGTCGAGGTTCAGCTTCTGCCCTAGCAACTGTTAGCAAGTTGTTGTGTGGCAGGTTGGAGCTTACTAGGTCCTAAGAGTCCTATGGCTCCAGGTTTGAGACCTATGGTCCCAGACAATGATGGCCGTTGGCATTTGCAGGGTAAGATTATGTGGAGTTGTGGACCGTGGACCCATTGGTCTAGCCTAGGGCAATTCCTCATCTGCCCCAAGGCTTTCTTATGTGACCTACTACAAGGTTCTGTTCTGTCACCCTCCTGTGCATTGTTTTTGTGAGAACGTTAAAGGAGATATTATATGGTATTATATGGTGTGGTGCCATCAGTATGAGGGTGACATTGCGCTTTAGATCTCTTTATTATCCTTCCAGGACAGGGCATTCTTTTGTCTTTCCCAATGTCTGACTGTTGCTTGGATCTGAGACATGAACAGGAAATATGACTGAAGTATTGTCAGTAGGTTATTGAAAATGTCTTGAATATAATCCATCTGGAAGGGATGGTAAATAGAATAACTGCCACTTCATCAAGGGGATTTGGCCCTCTTCTGTTACCAAGGTTTGCAATCTGTGGGTCTCGTTTGTTTCTTGCCTGTTTCTGGTGCTTGTATACCAGAAGTGACCAAGAACAATCTTGTACAGAAGCATTGAAATATTTCAAGATATATTAGACTTTAAAGCCATGAATATTACTATTATTCTTTAATTATTATTTTATTAACATGGAACTCAGGTAGCCACATCAGACATGTGACTTTGCCACACACAATTGATGTATACAGGTTATCCCCAAAAAGTGACAAGGTATATTTTAGAGAGTTCAATATTTCCAATTTTACTGGGAATATTTATGTCCCTCTCTCTGTAAAGTCCAGTGCCTTAGTTATTGTCAATCCAACTGTACAGAGCTGAGAGACAGCCATAAGCTTTTCTATATCTGGACATGTCACAAGTTGTAAAGTCTGATCTTGGGCATTTTCAGAGCTAGACGTGAATGCAGGATCCCTTTGGGAAGCTGGGAATTTCTCCTCTATAAAGCACCCATTTCCATCCATGCATGCTGCAAGATATTGAACTTTGAAGTCATTACATTTTTAGGTATAAAAATACTAATACAGGACTGAAAATTTGCAAAGGTGGGTTACCAATATTATCCTCATTTTTTCAGATGGAGAAGCTGAGGCACAGAGCTGTTAAGTGACTTACCTCACACAGCAAGTCAGTGACAGAGTTAGGAGTAGAATCCACAAGTGTCCTGACTTCCTATCTAGTGTCACATTTCCACCTAGAGCCAGACCTAATAAAAGGAAAGAAAAATTCTAGAGAAGTATGGAGCCCCGGAAGTTCTGTTTCCCCCTAATTCTGGCTCGTAAGTGGTTTGTTCAGATGAACTGGTGGGGCCTGAATGGTGGTTCCTCGTCCATTTCATCTGTCTCTTCTGTCTTCAGCTGAAGTCTCTCATAGGCCACAGAATCTGTTTGACTGCTCTAAGGTAGCTTTTATTTGGTTCACTCACAGTTCTCTGAGATCTCTCCTACCCCTTCTTTTTCTCACCACCCAAAAAGAGTATTTACACAGGTAACTGCAAGTTTTATCATCACATACCAGGTAGTCCTAATGACATTAAACCCAGAGAGAGAAGATTGAATGGCTTGTACTGTCATAGGCCTGAGATCTTCCATTAACTTATTCAGTTGTCCCTTTCTGTATTTTTTTTTATGCACTGCAATTGATGGTTTATACCGGGTTTTAAAAGAGAAATGTTTTAAATGAAATAATTACAATGCACTTCTCTCCTCCTGCGTTTTTGAATTTTGTAATAACTTCTTTGTTAGAGTAGCAAGGCGGAGTGGCCTCCCTCCAAACTGGAGAGCGAGGGGCCACTAAACTCTCCATGGTGGGTGGAGCCAAATCTGCCCCGCTTCCCTCACTGGAAATACCAGGGTGGGATAGTAAGTATAAAAAGAGCTGAGTAGGTGCTGGGCCATGGGAGAGAGTAGACGTCTCTTCCAGGGAGCAGAGTCCTGTGCAGGATCCCAGACCAGCCCCTGAGGAGACAGAAGACCCCAAGGAGGAACTGCACTGGCCCCTGCCTGACTGTGAGGCAATAAGACCAAGCCCCTGCTCGACAGAGCCCCAGTGGCTAAGTGGGGTAGGAAGTAGCCTGGGGGAGCCATACCTTGAGTCAGCTGTGCTGCCAGGAAGCAAGGCAGCCTGGTTCAGAGGCTTTCCCCATTGACCCAGTGGCAGGACTGCCCACCACAGATAGGGCCCTGGGCTGGGACCTGGTGGAGTAGGGTGGGCCTGGGTCTCCCTGCCCCTCCCTGCAGCTGCTATCCTACACCTGGGGTGGTTGCAAACTCATCCTAGACCAAGAGGCCTGTACCTATAGACTGTCCCAGCCAGAAGGCTTGGGCTAAAGATTGTTAGTGTTGTGCCCCACCCAGAGGGTCAGAGCCCCCTTATAGACTGCCATTATAGACTGATAATTGCTGTCTGTCCCAGCCAGAAAGCTCTGCGCTAAAGACTGTGCTCTGCCACGCCCAGAGTACTGGAGCTTCCCCCTATAAACTATTGTTTACCATCTTCCTGTAGCGAGGCACAGTGGCCTCCCTGTGCCCTCGAGAGCAAGGAACCACTAATCTTGCTGGAGAATGCAGGCATCGCCTGAAACAAGGGGACAAGCCCAGTGCAGCAGCAAATCGAATTCCCCCCTCTGCTGGACGATAAAACGGTGAACCTTCCCGACCAGGAAGAATGGAGGTTAAGAAACTCATCAAGTGGCTTGCTGAGAGCCAACAGCAGCAGCACTTGGCACAGCTTCAGCTTGAGCACTTTTGAAGCCAGGATACTGGCCTAGATGACACAATCTATAGCTGTGTCTCTGTGGTATTAAGTTTGAGGGTTTTCTCACCCTTAAAAAGAAATCATATGACATGTATTATCACAATGTTAAAATCCGAAATATAGCCTTCCATCATCATCACAGCATCATTTTCACTAGTCGGTCATGCAATTTTTATACACCCATTATATGCCATATGTGAAATCTCCATGCACACACACATACACTCCTTTACGATTTTTTAAAAACATTTTATCCTGGTTTATTTGTGGCCTTCTGTTCCTGTCAACTGTTTTTGCTGTTGACCACTGCTGCCTCAAATAGTGGTTTACAAAATTTAATTAAGACTCTCTAATGTAATATCGGAATTGTTATTTCCTTTTGCAGTTGATAATTGCAGGGCCACATTTTTCTCATGAAATCTTGTAAGAGAAATATTCTGATGATGAAATTACTTTCAAATTGACTTCTTCCTGAAAGTTTTTTCTATTTCTGTTGTACAAATTATTAGATTTGTGTGTCTTTATATATCAGGATGAGTGAAGGAAAGTTGATGTATCCCTCTACTATCTCTTTTTCTTTGAAAACTGTCATCTTTTCTGCAGTTTATATCATTCTGTAAAAAAATATTTGATTTAATAGGGTATTCCCAGGAGAAATATTTTGTTAAGCTCGCTAGGGTGGTAAATACCTATGTGTTATATAAAGGGAAAATGTCCTTAAAAATATTAATTTTCTCAAAAACACAACAGTCTGGAAATTCTAGGGTAATGTTTACATTTTAAAGAAATCCCAAACTTAATGAAGCAGAGGCGTGCACAGTTAAGCTTACTGAAAGAACCTTAACTCTGCCCCCAGCTCCTCTCCACCTAACATCCTGCATACTCATCTTATCTGAATTTAGAAACATTTTTATGGCAATTTTGAAGGACTTTGAGAAGTAAGGTTTTAACTCTGCAGCTCTGAACCTCTTAAATATCCTAAATCTGCCTGTTGGTTTAATTCGCCTATGAAACTGAGGGATTTTGGCGTACACAATTTGAGTGTACAGTTAGTCTATCTGCACTAGGAAGGTAGTACAGTTAGATCACTTGCACATCACGACTAGGATTGTTTCCTCTAGCTTTTTTGTGATACAGGGGCAGAGCTAATCAGTCTCCTTAATTTTATAAATTGACACTTTCTAATGTTGGATTTTTTTAAAGTTTAATTTTAATCTGGAATTTCCAGACTTTTTACTGTAGTATTTTAGGATAAATACTGCATTGTCTTATTTTTCCCTCCTTAAGTAACTGATAAATATTTACAGCCAAACAGTTTAATGAAGTTTTTGCGTGGAAATTTCCTTCATTTAAAAAAAATGTTAAGAATTGCTCAGTGACAGGAGTCTCCACAGAGCTTGAGAGAAAAATTGAATTGCAGGTCACCACCTCTGATTCTCCAGTGCAGCTCCACTCCTCTGTCATGAATTATGTACCACCATCACAAGAAGTCTCAACGAGATCTTAAACTGTGCTCTGCAGGTCAGCAGATTCAGGTTCTGAAAGATCAGAGAGGGAACACATTCTAGGGTACGTTCCTGCAGCACTTGTCATTCATGTGAGTAAGGACTGCAGATGTGGCACTGTTGCCGGGTAGATACACCCCGCCATGGGGTGTCTGGTTGCAAAGGACAAAATAGGGGTTATGGCTCAAGTGGCTAGACGAGATACTGCTGTCCTAGTCTACAAAACAAAGCAGCGCAACCTAGTGGCCAGAGTCCTCGGGGCTGCCTTTGCTCTTGGGGCAGCGCGGCCTAGTGGCTAGAGTCCTCAGGGCTGCTCTTGCTCTTGGGGCAGTGTGGGCCAGTGGCCAGAGTCCTTGAGCAGTGCCCCCACACTGCAGTAGGTTTTGGGTATGGTAGGGGGACCCTGGCCCATCCTTCTTCACCGGGTCCTGACCTAGTGCCCTGTGAAACCAGTAGTCCACAGTTCAGCTCTGTTTCCTATTTTAGCAGTCACGTTCCCTGGGTCGCTTCCTACCCATGCTTTCTGCTCTGTCAGTTCTCGTGGGATATTGGCCTTCCAGCTCACTCTTGTCCTCCAGGGTTATCAGGGGTTCCGCAATCGATCCCATTGGCTCGGCCTCCACAGTCTGTAGTTCCAGCAATTCCCTGGCAGGAGTCAGCAGTGTATGTCAGCTCTCCTCTTCAGCCAGCCCAAACTGAGCTGGGCCACTCCCTTTTATATTCTGTCTCTAGGCTGAGCATGCCCAGCAGGGGTGAGGGGGGCATGGCCTCTTCAGCCCACAGTGTACGGTTAACCCAGCTGGGTCAGTGCAGGGTCACAGGCCCCTCTGAAGTTAAATGTAACAGTTACTTTTATATAGTTTTACAGTTTGCTCCTTTACATCCATATAAAAAACTCTAAATGCTCCAAAATACTTTACCTGGAGTAACGTGGGGTGTTAGGATATAAGCTTTTTCAAATTCTTGCAACTGAAACATAGCAACAAAGCAGCAGCAGTAAATATTTATATTATGATGGTGTCCAAAGGCCCCATTTGAGATTTGGGCCCCATTTTCCTGGGTGCTCTAAAACACAGAAAAGAGAAAATCCCAGCCCTAAACGACTTACAAAACATAACTGAATTTCTATCCTGAAAGCTTTCAGAGTAGCAGCCATGTTAGTCTGTATTCGCAAAAAGAAAAGGAGTACTAGTGGCACCTTAGAGACTAACCAATTTATTTGAGCATAAGCTTTTGTGAGCTACAGCTCACTTCATCGGATACATTCAGTGGAAAATACAGTGAGGAGATTTATATACACACAGAACATGAAACAGTGGGTGTTATCATACACACTGTAAGGAGAGAGATCACTTAAGATGAGCTATTACCAGCAGGAGAGCCGGGGTGGGGGGGAGAAAACCTTTTGTAGTGATAATCAAGGTGGGCCATTTCCAGCAGTTAACAGGAACGTCTGAGGAACAGTGGGGCTGGGAGGGGGGAAATAAACAAGGGGAAATAGTTTTACTTTGTGTAATGACACATCCACTCCCAGTCTCTATTCAAGCCTAAGTTAATTGTAGCCAGTTTGCAAATTAATTCCAATTCAGCAGTCTCTCATTGGAGTCTGTTTTTGAAGTCTTTTTGTTGTAATATTGTGACCTTTAGGTCTGTAATCGAGTGACCAGAGAGATTGAAGTGTTCTCCGACTGGTTTATGAATGTTATAATTCTTGACATCTGATTTGTGTCCATTTATTCTTTTACATAGAGACTGTCCAGTTTGACCAATGTACATGGCAGAGGCGCATTGCTGGCACATGATGGCATAGATCACATTGGTAGATGTCCAGGTGAACGAGCCTCTGATAGTGTGGCTGATGTGATTAGGCCCTATGATGGTGTCTCCTGAATAGATATGTGGACAGAGTTGGCAACGGGCTTTGTTGCAAGGATAGGTTCCTGGTTAGTGGTTCTGTTGTGTGGTATGTGGTTGCTGGTGAGTATTTGCTTCAGGTTGGGGGGCAGTCTGTGGGCAATGACTGGCCTGTCTCCCAAGATTTGTGAGAGTGATGGGTCGTCCCTCAGGATAGGTTGTAGATCCTTGATGATGCGTTGGAGAGGTTTTAGTTGGGGGCTGAAGGTAATGGCTAGTGGCGTTCTCTTATTATCTTTGTTGGGCCTGTCCTGTAGTCGGTGACTTCTGGGTACTCTTCTGGCTCTGTCAATTTGTTTCTTCACTTCAGCAGGTGGGTATTGTAGTTGTAAGAATGCTTGATAGAGATCTTGTAGGTGTTTGTCTCTTTCTGAGGGGTTGGAGCAAATGTGGTTGTACGTAGAGCTTGGCTGTAGACGATGGACCGTGTGGTGTGGTCTGGGTGAAAGCTGGAGGCATGTAGGTAGGAATAGCGGTCAGTAGGTTTCCGGTATAGGGTGGTGTTTATGTGACCGTCGCTTATTAGCACTGTAGTGTCCAGGAAGTGGATCTCTTGTGTGGACTGGTCCAGGCTGAGGTTGATGGTGGGATGGAAATTGTTGAAATGATGGTGGAATTCCTCAAGGGCTTCTTTTCCATGGGGCCAGATGACGAAGATGTCATCAATATAGCGCAAGTAGAGTAGGGGCGTTAGGGGACAAGAGCTGAGGAAGCGTTGTTCTAAGTCAGCCATAAAAATGTTGGCATACTGTGGGGCCATGCGGGTACCCATAGCAGTGCCGCTGATTTGAAGGTATACATTGTCCCCAAACGTGAAATAGTTATGGGTGAGGACAAAGTCACAAAGTTCAGCCACCAGGTTTGCCATGACATTATCAGGGATACTGTTCCTGATGGCTTGTAGTCCATCTTTGTGTGGAATGTTGGTGTAGAGGGCTTCTACATCCATAGTGGCCAGGATGGTGTTTTCAGGAAGATCACCGATGGATTGTAGTTTCCTCAGGAAGTCAGCGGTGTCTCAAAGATAGCTGAGAGTGCTGGTAGCGTAGGGCCTGAGGAGGGAGTCTACATAGCCAGACAGTCCTGCTGTCAGGGTGCCAATGCCTGAGATGATGGGGCGCCCAGGATTTCCAAGTTTATGGATCTTGGGTAGCAGATAGAATACCCCAGGTTGGGATTCCAGGGGTGTGTCTGTGCGGATTTGTTCTTGTGCTTTTTCAGGGAGTTTCTTGAGCAAATGCTGTAGTTTCTTTTGGTAACCTTCAGTGGGATCAGGGTAGTGGCTTGTAGCAAGTGGTGTTGGAGAGCTGCCGAGCAGCCTCTTGTTCATATTCCGACCTATTCATGATGATGACAGAACCTCCTTTGTCAGCCTTTTTGATTATGATGTCAGAGTTGTTTCTGAGGCTGTGGATGGCATTGTGTTCTGCACAGCTGAGGTTATGGGGCAAGTGATGCTGCTTTTCCACAATTTCAGCCCGTGCACGTCGGCGGAAGCACTCTATGTAGAAGTCCAGTCTGTTGTTTTGACCTTCAGGAGGAGTCCACCTAGAATCACAGCCCCCCAACCTGAAGCAAATACTCACCAGCAACCACACAACAGAACCACTAACCAAGGAACCTATCCTTGCGACAAAGCCTGTTGCCAACTGTGTCCACATATCTATTCAGGGGACACCATCATAGGGCCTAATCACATCAGCCACACTGTCAGAGGCTCGTTCACCTGCACATCTACCAATGTGATATATGCCATCATCTGCCAGCAATGCCCCTCTGCCATGTCCATTGGTCAAACTGGACAGTCTCTACGTAAAAGAATAAATGGACACAAATCAGACATCAAGAATTAATAATATAACATTATTATATGTTATTAATTATTATTATAATTATTAATATATTATAACATTATACATGTTATAATATAACATTATAACGTTCAAAAACCAGTCGGAGAACACTTTAATCTCCTGGTCACTCGATTACAGACCTAAAAGTGGCAATTCTTCAACAAAAAAAACTTCAAAAACAGACTCCAAGGAGAGACTGCTGAATTGGAATTAATTTGCAAACTGGCTACAATTAACTTAGGCTTGAATAGAGACTGGGAGTGAATGTGTCATTACACAAAGTAAAACTATTTCCCCTTGTTTATTCCCCCCCCCCCCCCCCCCAACTGTTCCTCAGAGGTTCCTGTTAACTGCTGGAAATGGCCCACCTTGACTATCGCTACACAAGGTGTCACTCTCCCCCCCCGCCCCCCCAGCTCTCCTGCTGGTAATAGCTCATCTTAAGTGATCTCTCTCCTTACAGTGTGTATGGTAACACCCATTGTTTCATGTTCTGTGTGTATATAAATCTCCTCACTGTATTTTCCACTGCATGCATCCAATGAAGTGAGCTGTAGCTCACAAAAGCTTATGCTCAAATAAATTGGTTAGTCTTTAGGGTGCCACAAGTCCTCCTTTTCTTTTTATCCTGAAAGCACGTCTCCTAAGAAAAAGTAGTTCCTTTTTGGTAGACTTGATTCAAACAGCACAGCTATCTTTTATTTATTTTGTTCATGCTTTTTTTTTTTTTTAAAAGAAAATTTATTATTATTACTATTATTTACTGCTGGTATTTATTTCAGGAAGTTTATTTCATTGTTCAGCTTATTTTTCCTTTTCACTATTGCTTTTAATACCATACATGATATATTCATCTAATTATATGCGAGTAAACTTTAAAGATCAAATCATGAATATGAAACATTTGAAGCAGTGAGATTTTGTATTTCGATGTTATATTATTAATTCAATAGCTGCAGTATATACATTTCCAAGTTCCCAAAGGCAGGATAAAATTTGGGTTTTCAACTTCCAGAAGCCAAATCAGAATAAAAAATATTAATTTAAAAATAATAACTTTTTAGAAATGAAAGAAAAATTCAGCATGCTTCTTTGATTCTCTGTCATTGCCACTGCTCTTCTCTTTCTGTTGAGAGAGATAGTGGAGGGGGGTGGTGGGGAGGACAGGCTACACTATCTCTTTGGTACTTACTCTAATAATAGGGAATATGTATCTGTGTACCTCACAATTTTTAACATGTTATAGTCTCACAACACCCCAGCGAGGTAGGGGAGTGGTTCAAGGAATTGAACCTGATCCTCTAAGGCAGGGGTTCTCAACCTTTTTCTTTTTGAGACTCCTCTCCCCCCCCCCCCCCCCCACCCAACATGCTATAAAAACTCCATGGCCCACCTGTGCCACAGTAACTGGTTTTCTGAATATAAAAGCCAGGGCTGGCATAATTGCCTGGAGCCTCATGCCACAGGGGCCCCCACAAAGCTACATTGCTCAGTCTTTGGCTTCAGTCCCATGTGGTAGGGCTCACAGCCCTGGGCTACAGCGAGTTTAATGCTGGCCCTGTTTGGTATCCCCCTCCCCCTGAAACCTGCTCGCAGCCTCCCTGGGGCCCTGGCTGAGTACCACTGTTCTAAGGCCTAAACTAGAACCCTTATCACTGGACCACCCTTCTTCTTCCCTGTCTTTTATGTTGTAGAAGAGAGGCTATGAAACAAATAGCTATACAGCTACTCTTTTCTTTCTGCAAGATTATTTTCTCATATAGTGGTTTAAAAGGTTTCAACATATATGGGCATTGTAACTGTAATTGTCACATTATACTGTGTGTTAGCCTTCATTTTAACCATTTGGTATGTAAGATTAATGTACAAATATGACACAGTTATTTATAAATGTAGATTTTAATTAAATTTAGCTTCTGGTTAAGTTCCTCTTTAAAAAAATCATTTGATTCATTTACTCACCTCTGTATAAAGATTATGTGAGATTTGCTTTTTCTTCATCTAGGGTCTTCACCATCCTCATACACTTAAAGGTACTTTCTCTGTTTCTCGACCAAAAATGTTCCACATGTATTTTCCTAGAACCTGAGTATTTGATCAGCTGCAATTTCGTATGCATTATTTTACTATTCACAGCAGCACTGATAGGGGATGCAGAACTGCCCATTCACTAGAATGTGGCACGGAGGAAGAAAAGACAAACAACTTCATGCTTTTAAATCAGCATGTTCAGTACAAACTCGTAGGTAAGTGTTTGTTTCACTTCACAGGTATAGGTAAAGAAAATATTGTTTAGCATGTCTGTTTGTTTCTCTCTTTCAGTTATTGTAATGGATGCATGCTAGATCCAGATTGTGGTCTCTGCTATAAACTGAACAAGTCAAATGTTGTTGACTCCTCATGTGTTCCAGTTAAGAAAGAATCTACAATGGCAGCAGCATGGGGCAGGTATGTCACTTTGAGAGTTTATATTCCTTAATTCATAACTGGCCTCAATCAAAATTTATTTTCAGACTGCTGTGAGCATTTATGCTTTCATTGAAAATGGTATTCTTAAACATCTTTCCAGAAAATTGATCTTTTGACTGGTATTTTTGACATTATTATTTCATTATAGTGTATAGTATACATTTCCAGTGTGAAAAAGGTCCCATGTAGACTTCATTTTTCAAGGAAAATAGAAGCTGTCTAGGAGTTGAAGTACTTGTGATGGTTGACTTAAAAGGTCACATCAGATTTTTCAGAACACTAATTGCAAAGAACGATGAAAAATTAGTACTCGTGCTATGACGGAATGATAGCTTTGAAAGACATTAATTATGCAGACTTCTGTGCTGCACAGATGAAGTGATTAAAAAGGCAAGATATAGTGGGTATGTTTGTGTATTGGCACAGCTGTACACACATATGTTTAAGTGCTGCAACACGAATAGAGTGGCAAACCTCTAGGACCAACTCTAAGGACACTTTTCATTTTCCTGCTGTTTTGGATTTTTTCTTCTGAGACAATTTCCCCTCCCCCGCACGCCCTCCAGTTACATTTGAAGCTGTGAAGTTTCATTTTCTTTTAAACCTTACCTTTGTTCAAACATTTTAAAATTAAGACAAAGCTTATAGGCCTAGTCAGTCAGCTGAACAAGTCTAAAATGTCCGCTGCATGGTATGTGTGCAAGAATTTGTGGTTTCCCACATTTTTAAAGTGGCAACACTGTATACCTTGTGCTTGTGTGTGAATATATATGTGTACACACAGAGAGGTTCCCACTAAAATGTCAGCAGTTACTATGCCCTTGTGCATGAGACAGCAAAGCATTTACCTACCCTTAGAAAGATTTTGTATAGTTTTAACTTTTATCAGGCAATCACTGTAAGACCAATAACCTGTGATAATGTAGTGTAAAGTCTTTATCAACATGAGTTTGGGATGGTGTGAAGCCACAAGGAAATTATATAGGTCATCCACGACTGCTGATAAAACCTTTCTACTTCATCTCACTACCATGTATTTTGTTTATGCCACATGTTCCATAAAAGTGTTTTTAGAAAAGTTTTTTAAGTTTTTATTGGAGCTATTTTTTGTCTTTCTCCAACTTCAAAGTCAGGAGCCTTAGCTATGATGAGTCACAACTGCCTAGGGCTCAGAGGAAATGAAAATATCAAACTAACTAAGTAAATAATATGTGTAAAGTGTCTCTAAAAAGGACCTCATCTTTCTTCAATATACATTAAAATGTTATGTCCAATCTCTTGGGCCGTTCCAGGCATAGAGGTGAGTGATGTGATTCCATTAGATCGAGGGATATTATATTTATTCACTTATGAAAAAGCATCACTGCTGCTTTGCTGCATCACCATATTGTGGCTTGATTTTAAAAGTGGTTGGATAATTTTGTGACCAATAAAATATGTAGTTAAAAAAACCCCCTAAAATAAAGGCTATAAAATCTCATGTGTAAGGGACCAGGGTGTAGGCAGTCCCGGCTGGTGTTCACCAGTCAAGGATGGCCACGAGGCAGTAGCCAGCGAGCAGGGATTGGAATAATCATTAGAACTGGGACTGATAAACAAAAGGGTCAGAGTCAGCCTGGGGTTGGAAACCAGAGATCAGAAAGCGAGGTGTAGTCTGGATTCGCAGCAGTCCAGAAGCCTGCGTGGTTGTCCAAGACAACTTCCTGAAGCAACCTCCAGGGTTAAATAATGCTCATAAACCAAACAGAGGGCCACTGGGTGTTGTCAGTATTGATCATTAGGTGGTACTTCCTGTGGTGCCTAATCTCGAGAGTGTTCCTTGGATAGGGCTCTGTACAGCCTCCCCGTGGTGATGTGGGAATGTCAACTATCCCAGGCTCAACAGACCTCGGTTCTAGTTCTACAGAGCCGTACATCATGCTCTTGAGCATATAGTGAATATCTCCCCTGTAGCTCGCACCATCTTGATTTTCAGAGGAGCTCCCATATTCTTTATTTGTCATAATAGATCTTTCTTCATATTCAGAATCAACATTTGTTTCATGTACTCTACCATTTTAAGAAAAAAAGGAGTACTTGTGGCACCTTAGAGACTAACCAATTTATTTGAGCATAAGCTTTCGTGAGCTACAGCTCACTTCATCGGATGCATCCACTGAATGCCTCTGATGAAGTGAGCTGTAGCTCACGAAAGCTTATGCTCAAATAAATTGGTTAGTCTCTAAGGTGCCACAAGTACTCCTTTTCTTTCTGCAAAATACAGACTAACACGGCTGTTACTCTGAAATCTACCATTTTAAGTACCATCTCTGTAGCTAGGGAAGATGTAATAGTATACAGTAAGACTTAAATGGAGACATAAACTTGTTACTCTGAAAATTCTTCCTAAGAGGAGGAAAACCTACTACAATACTCACTGTAAGGGTGTGGGGAATAGAATCCAGATCTGCAGAGCTAGAATAGTTGATACTCACAGTGCCACCTGCAGGCCATGCAGAGCAACAGCCAGGGAGCTTTGTGGAAAACAGACACTCCCAAAGAACCCAGAGTGACAGTACCCTGCAGCCCTCTGATTGGCCAGCACCCTATTTAGTCCTGGAGGGTGCCCCAGGAAGTTGTGTGGGCAACAACAGAGACTTCAGGCCTGCTGCAACTCCAGACCTCACCTCATCTCCTGATCTCCAGTTCCAGCCTGACCCTGACTCTTGCCTCGTGACTCTATCTTGGTACTGTCTCTGACTCCAGCCTGACTCTGAGCCTGAGCCTGCCTCCCGATTCCAGTCTGGTACTTCGGCAGGTCTCCAATCCCAGACTGACTTTTATCCTGACTCTTGCTTAATGAACCCAGCTCTGGTGATTCCTCTGACCCCTGCTCACCAACTATTGTCCCTGATGTGTGAACCCCAGCCCAGCTGTGACCAGACCACCTAGGCTCTCGTCTCTTACAGTTTGCCTAGACCCACTTCCAACCTCCTCCGCAGGAGCCCATTAACAGGGATATGGAAGGGGTGGATCTACCATCACCCATTGGACCCCATGGTGTACCAGACCTGCAGGAGCGGGTCATGCAACTCCAAAGCAAGAACCATCTGCTGCAGTTCCAAGTGGCACAGCTCTTAGAGGAAAATCAGATACTCCTTGAGCAGTTAGCATGGTCCCAGGAAGAGAATTCTGTGCTCCAGGCTCAGGTTGGGCCACTGCCCTCTGTACAGGGCCCTGCAGTACCACTACCCAACGATTTGAGAGGAACTGCCAGAAGTTCAAGGGGCTCCTGAACCAATGCCGTCTCCTTTTCCTGCTTCGCCTTCTAATGTATCCCACCTACCAGACCCACGTGGGACTAGCGATCAGTTTGCAGGCAGAGGAAGCACTGGATTGGACCTCCCTCCTGCTGGAGCAGGACAGCCTGGTGTTAATGGACTGGTATGCCTTCCTGTGAGTATCTTCAGCGACCTTTGACCACCTTCATTGCACTTGCTCAGCTGAAGCCGCAACTACGAGGCCCCAGCAAGGATAGGAGCCAGCTGCCTCATACGCTGCCCACTTCCAGAGCCGTCCCTTGGGTAGGGCGAATCGGGATGACTGCTGTGGGCCCCGCACTTTGGGGAGCCCCACAGGCCAGTGCAATTGGCCAGCATGGTCGGTCCTGGAAGACATAGGTGCAAGAACTAGGAGTGCGGGGAGTGCTGCCGCCCCGCCCGCCTGGGCTCCCGGCTGCCGCCCCACGCGACTGGGGTCCCAGCTGCTGCCCTGCGCGACCGAGGCTCTGCCACCCGCGTTTCGGTGCAATGAGTCATCCACCCGGCTGGAGCCATGAGCCGCTGTGGCGCTATGGTCAACAATAGCCCTGCGGTAGGCACCGCCAACTGCCAGCAGCAGCAGGCAGCCCAGCACCAGGCCAGATCTGTCCCGCCAGCCTGGCCGCAGATGCAGAGTGGGGCCCCTAAGCCAGCGGGTACTGATTTGTCCCAAGCCCTGCAACCCACCGAATGATGGTCCTGCCCAGTTCCATCAACTTGTGGCTGACGTTGAGTGGAATAAGGCAGCCCAACTGCATCATTTTCAGTGTGGACTTAGTGAAGAAGTAAAGGATGGGCTAGCCTATGTTGAGACCCTGACCCGCTTGGGTGCTTTCATTAATCTCTCTCTCTGCACTGACAACTAGCTGCAGGAGCGAAAGGAGAGGACGGGCATCCTGCCACTGCTTCACCCACACCCTAGACCAAAAGCCTGAGCGCCCAATCATGAAATAATGTGGGTTGATCTGGCCCACTGATGCTTGACCCTGGAAGAAAAGAAACGGCAACAGCACAATAACTTACACTTTTACTGTGGAGCACCAGCACGTGCCATGGCCTCTTGCCCATTGCAGACCTTGACCCCTAAGGAATCAGGAAACAAGCAAGCCCAAATCATACTGGGTTGGGGGGTGCGGCCTGGGCACTACTGGAGCATTGTGCTCTGGAACTATCCCCAAGACCTGCAGAGAAACGCAATCCAGGATATGCAGGTCCTCCCCATACTTCCAAGTATGAATAAAGTTACATACCATGGATGATGCCAAATGGATTCCCCCTCAGTGGGCCTTGGTTGCTTCCAGGGCTACCGATGACTTCTTTAGAGGCTAAAGCCACTTGAGCACTACAAATCCCCCTCCATTAAAAGCATACATCCGTTCTTTTAGAAACAACTGATGGGTCCCTCCTGTCCTTGGCGCCAGTAATGCAGGAAACAGTACGTCTAGAGGCTGTAATCCAGGGCCATCAGGAAGTACAACAGTTCAATGTTATCCATTCACCACACTTCCCCCTACTTCTCTGTATCACTTGGCTGGAGCAACGTGGCCCTTGTATCTCCTTGCAAGAAAAGAGGATCAGCTTCCCATCTGAATGCTGCCGAAACGTCTGTTTATACGCAACTGGCCCCAGTCCTCTGCTCCAGGCTCCTGTAGCTGATTGGAAGTGACAGCATGTGTGGGGGAACTCCAGATGGCAGTTAGCCAGAAGGAGTCACTCCTAAGCCTGAGTCCCTATCTTTTGAAAAGTATTGGGATTATGTGGAAGTTTTAAAAAGAAGATTGCAGCCATGCTACCTCCACACTGGGACTATGACTTCCCCATAGATGGGCGAAGGTCCCTTATGGGTTTATGTGATGTCCAATCCAGAACTGGCAACCCTTCATGTGTGCATCCAGGAAAACCTGGCCAACGGCTTCATCCAGTGCTCCACCTCTCCAGGAGGGGCTCTTATCCTTTTTCTTAAGAAACAAGGACAGAATGCTACACCTTTGTTTAGACGGCCCTAAACCAGGAGACCGTCCAAAACCGTTATCCCCCTGTCCTTAATCTTGGAGTTCCTAGATTGTGAGTATTGTAATAAAAACAAACCCTGCATTATTCTTCAGTAATGGCCCCTAAACATCATAAAATTACTGGAACTTGTAATGTTGTGGACTACTTCTGTAGAATACTGTAGTTATTTTTTAAATGTTTCCTCTGCTCCTATTTTGTAGCAATAACACTGCATGTGTGTTTACAGTGAATGACAATTATTCACAAGTACAGTATGTTCCAAATCAAGAATATCTGTATGGTGGAGGAAAAGAAGATAGAGATTTCAGTCCCTTGAGACTGCCAGCAAGGCTGTTTATATTGCAGAGGTTGCCATGGAAACCTGAGAAGAAAATTAGAGTATCAAAATGTTTTTACAGGAAAAATATGAGACATTGATTCTCTCAAATGTAGGGTTGCCCGTGGCAGACAATGGTACCAGGGGATGAAAAGAACGCACAAAAATAAATCCAACCCAAACGTATGCCACAAGAAATGTGCAGCAAGCATAACTGTCTGGTTGACAGCAAGGAATTGGGAGGGGGGTGAGTTTCCATAGAGAAAAGGCTAGAAGAGATGTTGCATGTTTGATCTGTTACATAAACATGACTCATATGTCAGGTATATTTGAGGGTGAAACATTGAGGGACAGCTCATCTAACTCATTAGCATAGACACGGCAGGCCTTGGCATTTTTGTATGGGCCTGAAAAACAATTTTTGTATGCACCACCAACCTTCCTGACTCCTGTGTACAGTGATCACACCACTGTTCCCAAGGCCAGCCCAAATATTTTGAGGTTGGTTAGCAAGATTGTTCTGTACTGATTCATTTTATGTAAAAGGAAGGAAGAGGAATGGGAATCTTCAGATCACTACCAGCCACATTTTGTGAGAGAAGTGAGGGCCCAGCATGTGGAGTTGATTATTTTCAAACCTGTGCTTAATCCACTAGATGACGCTGCCTCTCTTGAAGTGCTCCTTCACTTCCTAATAGAGGAACCATGGGCAGTCTATCACTGCAAACAAATCTGGGGTCTTCTCAGAAACTATGTGATTTCTGTTTGTGCATTTCATGGACACTCCTGCCCCAAGGCCAATCCATAGGGCAACAGGAAGAGACTTTTAATTGTCAAAGTATGTAAGATTTTATCTCTACAAGGAAAAAAGCTCGAGGGGCAAAAATAATGAGACCTGTAGTTACTCTTGACACATCTGTATCCTCAATACAGTGGGACTGTGCACGTGAGCCCACAAGATTGGCTCTGGGCACAGCCTGTGGATAGAAACAGATCAGCACCCATGGCTCTGACTTTATGTGCTAGGTAGTACATTGGCACTGAGGGAGGGAGACATTAGCAAGAGCTATGTGCAGTTTACTTTTGTAGTCAGTTGGCTACAAGGATGTTGTTGGCACACCTCCAAGAATGCAAGTTCGCTATTCTGATTTTTTTTTTAAAGTATCCTGGTTCATCGAAAGTAAATTGGAAAATTAGAGACCAGATTTTGAGAGACCAGAAATCCTAAATAGATTCCTGCTATTGAGACATTTTATAAGTTTGTTTAATTTCAAAGAGATATAGGTATTACTGATCATCTTGGTTACCTGCCTGTGGGTGAAACTTTAGACAAAATATTTTAAAGGCTTTGTAAAGACTCTGGAAAGTTATACATTTATCCCATCTTTTCTATTGGACCAATACATATCAGTTAAGATTATTGAAAAGCAATTTAAATACTCTTTTATTTTGTGGCGATAGTAGATTTTCCTGGAGGGTTCAGCAGGTGGAGATCTATTAGCAAAGGGTCCTTTAGCTGTTTGTAAATGACCCTCCTGTATTTTTTTCATGTCCAGTACAGTGAGAAACTCATTACTACTCAGTTTTCCAAGCCATTGACCAATTTGTATAGTTGCTTCTGAAATATGACAGGTATACTATGAATCACTTTTTAAAAGACATTTTATTTATGATTAAAAATGTGTGTGTGTATTTGTATATTTAAAACCTGTGAGTCTCTCTGTTTCTTCATAGGAGATAGATGCATAAATCCCCCTTGTACATCAATCTGAGATCAGTAAATACTCTGAGAATGAAGTTGTCGTCAATTCAAATGAAGTTGCTTGTTTCGCATTACAGGGAGTATCAGTAAAAATATTATTAGTGAAACTGCAATCTTCAGAACCTTTCTATAAAGACTTGCATTTACAAGTTATTTTAGTAAAAACTGAAGTACTGGGGAATCAGTTTCTCTTGTGGAGACCTCAGGTTAATAGATTATAGGCATGAATATAATTGCTACTGTATTTTTAAAATGGTAGCACAACAGAGTGAATAATTAATTGAAAAGGCTAGCTAGATCCGCCATACTGCCATCACACAAAAGGAATACATTAACTAATCAAGTACCCCCAGAGGGATTTCTTTCTGGGTAGTGTATGTGACCCTAATCTAATTATTCAGTCCACTAAAATATCCACAGCCTTTATAGGCTGCAGAAAACAGTATTTTGTTACTTTTCTTTTTCACTGGATCATTTTCAGAAATAAGAAAATATTTTCTGAATTAAGTAAATAGAGACTTGGGGAGAATACAGCGATTCTAACTGCAGATTTGCCAAAAGTTGAAAACTGCAGATCTTTGTGCAGTTGGAATCACCATTATTGGTGCAGTCCCAGAATAACAACATGGCTATATTGTCCCATTTGAGTAAATACATTGTGCAGAATAGTAATGTATAAAATACAAGAAAATATGAAAATAGAAATGAAAAAAAATGGTTTTTTTACTGTTATAGGTTCTTCAGATTTCACTATGAAGCCTAAAATCTGATGAACTATCCTTTTCTGATGATGGAGTGTGGGGTCACTTTCATTTTTCCTATGCTGATCCTGACAACTTCCATTCTTAAGAGGTAGCAGATAATTTACAAATTGTGGATGTATACTTCAATATCATCTCCACTAACTATTAACAGAGAGAGCCAGCAGAACAGCAGGACAAAGCAATGTGTATATTAGGTCCACAATCACAAATAAATCTGCTGCTCTTGTCGCATTTATGGTCAGGTGGCCAGCAAAGTAGATGGTATTTTCATAGGGCTGTTAAGCGATTAACAAAATTCATAGTGTAATTAAAAAAATTAATTGCAATTAATCATGCTGTTAAACAATAATAGAATACCATTTATTTAAATATTTTTGGATGTTTTCAACATTTTCAAATATATTGATTTCAATTACAACACAGAATACAAAGTTTACAGTGCTCACTTTATATTTATTTTTTATTACAAATATTTGGACTGTAAAAAACAAAAGAAACAGTATTTTTCAATTCACCTAATACAAGAACTGTAGTGCAATAACTTTATCATGAAAGTTGAACTTACAAATGTAGAATTATGTACAAAAAATAACTGCACTCAAAAATAAAACAATGTAAAACTTTAGAGCCTACAAGTCCACTCAGTCCTACTTCTTGTTCAGCCAATAGCTCTGACAAACAAGGTTGGTTACAATCACAGAAGATAATGCTGCCTGCTTCTTGTTTACAGTGTCACCTGAAAGTGAGAACAGGTGTTTGCATGGCACTGTTGTAGTCGGTGTTGCAAGATATTTACATGCCAGATGCACTAAAGATTCATATGTCTCTTAATGCTTCAACCACCATTCCAGAGGACGTGTCCATGCTGATGACAGGTTCTGCTCCATAACGATCCAAAGAACTGCGGACCAATGCATGTTCGTTTTCATCAAATGCATCAGATGCCACCAGCAGAAGGTTGATTTTCTTTTTTGGTGTTTTGGGTTCTATAGTTTCAACATCCGAGTGTTGCTCTTTTAGGACTTCTGAAAGCATGCTCCACACCTCATCACTCTCAGATTTTGGAAGGCACTTCAGATTCTTAAATCTTGGGTTGAGTGCTGTAGCTATTTTTAGAAATTTCACATTGGTATCTTCTTTGCATTTTGCCAGATTTACAATGAAAGTGTTTTTAAAATGAACAATATGTGCTGGGTCATCATCAGAGACTGCTATAACATGAAATATATGGCAGAATGCATGTAAAACGGAGCAGGAGACATACAAATCTCCCCCAAAGAGTTCAGTCACAAATTTAATTAACACATTATTTTTTTTAACGAGTGTCATCAGCATGTCCTCTGGAACGATGGCCGAAACATGGAGAGGCATATGAATCTTTAGCACAGCTTTCGTCACGTAAATACCTTGCGACATCAGCTACTACAGTACCATGCGAACACCTGTTCTCACTTTCAGGTGACATTGTAATTAAGAAGTGGGCAACATTATCTCCTGTAAATGTAAACAAACTTGTTTTTCATAGCGATTGGCTGAACAAGAAGTAGGAAGGAGTGGACTTGTCGGCTCTGAAGTTTTACATTGTTTTGTTTTTGAGTGCAGTTATATAACAAAAAACCCTACATTTGTAAATTGCACTTTCATGATAAAGAGATTGCACTACAGTACTTGTATGAGGTGAGCTGAAAAATACTATTTCTTTTGTTTAGCATTTTTACAGTGCAAGTATTTGTAATAAAAAATAATATAAAGTGATCACTGTAGACTTTGTAGTCTATGTTGTAATTGAAATAGATATATTTGAAAATGTAGAAGAACAACCACAAATATTTAATAAATTTCAATTGGTATTCTATTGTTGAACAGTGCAATTGATCGTGATTAATATTTTAATCACGAGTAACATTTTGAGTTAATGGCGTGAGTTAACTGCGATTAATCGACAGCCCTGTGTTTTAACCATCCTGACCTGTCAGTCCTGAGGGTAACTTTTTTTTTTTAATTTACTTTAAGGGTAGATTACCTGTTGGGCCTGTCAACCTTGACAGTATCCCTTTAAATGGTTTTTAAAATAAAACATCAAGTTTTCATATATGTACATAAAGAATTCAGATTAAGGCAGGGTTTTTGTCATAACTGTCATAGAAGACAGAGATTTCTTGATTTTTAAAAAATTGGGGGGTGAGGGGCAGAAGAAATAAATAAATCCAGGCTTAGAACTGAGTTGGGGGGTGGGAGCGTTGAGGGGCAAGGTGCTGTTGTTGTTTTGTTTTATGTTATCCTAAAATGGCTGCTGAAATAAAAGCAATTAAGAGATCACAAAGCACAGTCTGGTGTGCAGTTATCAGGAGACCTGAGTTCTCAGCTCAGCCACAGACTTCTTATGTGACTCTGAGCAAGTCACTAAGCTACTCTGTGCCTCAGATCCTCATTTATAAAATAGGGATGTTTCTTTGCCTTGGGGGCGTGCAGTGAAGATAAAATCAATTAATGGTTGTGAGGTGTTGAGATGCTATGGTGATGGAGGATAAGTACCCAGACAGATGGAAGGATAACGAACCAAAACCACCACCATCTCTGTTAAATATTTCTCTCAAAGAAAAAAAATCTGTAAGTGACCCAGAAAGTGATGCACTGCTTAGGCGAGTGCTCAAATAGCCTCACTAACTACGTATCATGAAGCCATATGCAGAAATGTTGTTTGGTTAAGAGACTTTTGCTTTATCTAGGAATTTATGATTTCACTCTTAACAATATATGGTCAGCGTAGAAGAAGTGTTTGGTGCTAGAACTGCTGAACTGTTCTACTGAACCTTAAACAAGGGGCACTGCTGTTGTGTTGCACAACCAGACAGGTGAATGCTTTAATAACCATTCGGTTATTGTATTTTCCCCTCTCTATATATCTGGGGATACATAGTATCTGTGAGGGAGTCTTATTAATTTGTTCTATATTCTTTACACATATGAAATTGAAAAAAGAAAACTAGGAGAAAATCTGTGTGACTTTGGATGATGACTTAATTATATTCCTATATCTTTTGCTTTTTTCATCATGTTCGTCCCATGATTTTCCTTAAAAGTTATCATTATAAAATTGCAATCCTACTTATAATTCACATGGGTTCTAATAGTAAATGCCCTTTCTGATAAAATGAGAGAGCAAATTACTCCATAAAACCTACATAATTTTTTATCAGGTACATGTATTACCCTTAGGTTGCACTAAAACACACTTTGGTTTAGTCGTCTAATTTTTTTAATTGAATTTACTTTTTATTTTAGGGTCTAGAACATCTTTTTTTCATTCTTCCCACTGTTAACTTGTGTATTTCTTAAGTGCATAGTTGAGTAATGTCAATTCACAATATAGGAGGAAACAAAGGAAATAAATTTCAAAGTATAGAATATCTTATGCTGTTCTTCCAGAAGGATCTTTGTTAGCAAATAATTTTATTAACTTTTCGTTAGAGCCTTATGTTCAACGCAAGGTTTTAATAAAGTATAAGAGTACAATACCTGAAAACAAGCTAGTATTTTCTCACATCTGTATATGTTAGAAAGAGGATATTTAATTTTCTAATCCATTGATACTCAGCTACAGAAGACTGATGTTCTCTAAGGGAAGGAAAAGCAATGCTATCTTTCTTTAGTGTGTGGGGAAACATTTGTATCTTGTTGTCCATGTTTGGTTTATTCTTAATTTGTTTTGTCTTATTTTCAGAAAATCTAAGGGGACTTCATTTTTTGTCTTCTTCTCAGATGCCTGAAGCCACTTAATAATTATCAGACAAATATAGTGTGTGTGTATATGTACAGCATGTATGAAGTCAAGAGGCATAATCTTTCTGTGTGGTATTGCATTTTATTCTCTGCTGTATAGAAGGGAGGGCCTTTTATGAATATGCATGTTGTTTCCCCTTGTTTCATTAAACCCCTCAGCAGCAAGTCACTAGCTTTTCTCAATGATCTTCTATAAATGCTTCATGTCTTGCTAGGCTCCAGGTTCATTCCAAGCAAGACACTGTGTTCCATGCGAAATAAACAGCTGTAGCAAGTAAGTTATGAAGGGTATAAGGCTGCAACAGAAATAATAATACAGTGCTGGAAGCTGTCATGGCCACTCCAGAAGAGACAGTGTGAAGCTTGAATAGCATGAAATGGCATCCATTAGTTATAGGGTCCAATCCACAGCCATTTGAAATCAGTGGGCTTGATGTATTTCTACACATTTTAGAATCAGGAAAATGGTGAGGCATTTTATTCTCTTTGTTAAAGCCTCAACATGAATGTTTGAGAAGATATCAGCTTCCAAATGGTCAGGACGGTGGCAATAGAAATTTAAATTAAAAATTAAATATGGAGACTGTATATATATGTTCTATAGATGTAGATCATTCCCCATCCTAGAACTCCCCAGATTGTACACATGTCTCAGGCAATAGGAATATTCTTTGTTTGGGGATGGGCCAGATTCTGCGCTATGTTCTAATAGCGAATAATGTCCTTTTTGTAAGTTTCCTGAACCATTATGTAGAATTCTGTAACTGGGATATGATTCTCTATTAAGCTTCGTAGGATGATTCCTCTATGAAAGGAGGTAATTTTTAAATAAATTCTATTGGACTTTTCCATAGAGAGAAACTGGAACAAAATCTGGTTTCAGATTAATTGGCCATGACACCAGGATGTTCCCAGTAAACAGGGAAATCTGTTCACCATCTAGAAGGTTAAAGGAAAGTTTTTATAATTTAACACATAGATGTGATTCTGAAATTCATTGATTTGTTGTTCTAGATCAAAATGAGTCAGTGGGTGGGATTTTCAAAGATGCCTAAGTGATTTAAGGGGCACTAATCCCATTGACTTTCATTGGGACTTGTAGTCCTTAGTCACTTAAGTGCTTTTTGACAATCCGACCCAATCACAATATAATAATGAGTTTCTGTTCCTGGGATAAAATCTTCTGTCCTTTCCCTCGTTTCATTCCTTTCTTAAATCTTTCCTTCTTCTTCCTCTTCACTTATCTTTTTATTCTTTTGAAATGCTAGTTAGTGTTGAACAATCATTTGAAAAAAGAAAGGAAGAAGGGAGGGGAGAGAGAAGAGACAGATTCGTGCTTTGCTGGCAGTCTTTCTTGTTAATTGTAAGAATAGATTCAAATTCTATAACATTTCAAGTAGCTGTGGAATAGGAGAAAATAAGTGGTCCTCAGTATAAAGTATCCACAAATCATGCCTTATGTGAGTAAAACGTTGGGTTATAATAATTTATATGCCAAGATGTTTAAATCAGTACTCTGCACCAGTGCAAGGACAATGCTCTGTGTCTCGAATTTCAATTCATATCCTGCAGAAATACGGAGGGTTTCAGTTGTCCTCTGCTCCCTTATAGTGGAGTAGAAGGAAATTAATCTTGTCTCCCTTTTAAATCATTCTTGCCCTGCTTCTAAACTTATGTGGGGAATAACAAACAAAAAATAACTGTAGAAGTAAATTTAGTGTTGCCCAGATACACAAAGGAGCACAAAAAAATCCAAACTGCTTTTCCAGAGTACATAAGAGAATTCCCAATCCCACTCTCAATATTATTAGGATACATGGGGGATCACACAAATTCTCATTTCCCATCTCTGCCAAAATACATGGTGGAGAAAGCTGAAAAACAGCCCCTGTATAGATATAATGCACAGAGTAGTCTGCTGGTAATCAGCTCCCCTGCCTGCTGTTACCTTTCCGTCAGACAGCAGCTTTGCCTCTCCTTCTTGCTGTCTTCCTGGGATAGCTCTCCCAACAGAGAGATGAAAGAGGAGTTCTCATTCTCATCATTGCTGGGAATGGGTCCGATGGAGTGAGAAGGAGCAGGTACCTTTGCAGAAGAGGAGCCCCTTTTGTTTTGGATCAGACCTGGACCCAAAACAGAAGGAGCTGATTTGGAGCTGGGGCTTTGTGGATGAACCGCTCTAAAGCTCAGCAATGAGGAGGGGAATAAGATCTGAGGCTTTGGTTCATGCTCATCTGTAACATTAATCTCTCAATACAGATTTTTTTAAAATCTCCTTTAATGAATTCTACTGGGAAAAGGCATCAAACAGTTTTTGTTCACATTCATTCAATACTGACTTTAATCATCAAATTTAACATTCAAATTTAAACATCCAGAGGATGTTGTGAAGCCCAAAAATATAACTGAGTTCAAAAAAGTATGAGATAAGTTCATGGAGGATAAGTACATCAGTGGCTATTAGCCAAGATGGTCAGGGACACAACCCTATGCTCTGGATGTCTCGAAACCTCTGACTGCCAGAAGCTGGGGCTGGCAGACTGGGATGGATCACTTGATAATTGCCCTGTTCTGTTCATTCCCTCTGAAGCATCTGGCACCGGGCACTGTCGGAAGACAGGATACTGAGGCAGCTGGACCATTGGTCAGACCCAATATAGCCATTCTTATGCTCTTAAACATATGACCACTCTATGACAAATTGACTGGGTAGTAGATCTTTTGCAGGGTTTCATACTGTGCAATTACTAAAGTAACCAAATCAAATCTTAAATTAAAATGTACTTTATTTTAAAAAAAAATGTGAAGGTTTGTGTTTTGTTAAGTGGAAAAGTCTATTCAGCAGAATAGAATCTTTCTCCTGATGGTTTCAGAGTAGCAGCCGTGTTAGTCTGTATCTGCAAAAAGAACAGGAGTACTTGTGACACCTTAGAGACTAACAAATTTATTAGAGCATAAGCTTTCGTGGGCTACAGCCCACTTCATCGGATGGACACTTGTAGTGTAAATAGCTTTCCTATCTCTTCATTCTTCTACACCTTCATTTGGTGATCATAGTGCTGACAATTATAAGGGTTCTGTCTAACTCTTGCTAAATGAGGCTATGTCTACACTAGGACTTATGTCAGCAAAACTTATGTCGTTGGGGGGGTGTGAATATTCCAAACACACACACCCCCAAAGCGACATAAATTATGCCAGCATAAGTGCTAGTGTGCACAGTGCTATGTCGTCAGGAGGCACAGCTTCTGTCGCTCGTGAGGATGGTTTTTATGCCAACGGGAGCGCTCTCCCATCGCCATAGAACGTCTTCACCACATGCGCTGGAGCGGTGTATCTGTACCGGTACAGCTGAACCACTGCAGTGCTGTAAGTGTAGACATGCCCTCTGTAATCATGTCATCTGATGTAATAAAGGTTATCTCTGCTCTTCTTAAAAGGAAGAAGACTTGTGTGGATTTTTCTTTCTGAAAGAACACAGATTTCTACACTAGGACTGCTGAATAATTCAATATCTTTGATTAGTTTCATTCACATGAATTATTATATGTGCTGCCTGCATCTGTAGCTCATTTCCTTGAAAATGAAGGCAATGACATTAATCCTTCACTGGCACAAGTTGAGCCAGAATTATTGATTGATTTGGTTCAAAGTCAGGTCCCCCTTTTAAGTTAATTCATGTGTTAATAAGGAAAAAGAAATGAGTACAACCAAGTACAAGGAATATTATATGTATATCTGTGGACTTTGGGAGATTTGAGTAAAGACTTATAGTTGCTTGTGTACATAGATTATTTTTCTGTAGCCTTCTTGCATTATAATGTATACTTTGAATAGGTGGTAAGGAGGAATGTTTTTAAGAATCTGCATGATTATTTGTCTATTAAGGCCTGTCACTCCAGATAATTTTCATTGCATTTAGCACTTGTTTTCTTTTTGTTTTAATACCAGGAGAGGCACCACGAGTAAATTATACCTTTAAAGATCATTTTTAATTTTAATAAGGCATCTTGTAGATGGGGTTCTGCTTGATTTCTGTTAGATTACAGGCTAGAGCATTAGAAACACTCTGGGCCATAAGGGAACTGGCAGCCATGTCATATAGGCCTCCAGTTATCCCAAACTTTTGTTGTACTCACAAATATTTCCAGATAGTTATAGGGTCCCTGGTATCTCAAGTGATGGTTATAATGTGATCATTCATCTTTGTATTTTTTTTTTGTATAAAATTCCTTAACTTGCAATAGTCTTGAATACATTTTGCATCTGAATCCAAAGAACCAAGACAGAAGTAGGAGAATGACCAGTTACTACTCTAAACCATGAAATAATTGTCTGACTATAGATAGATACTTACATGAGGGTGGGTGAGATAATACCCTGTTTTGGACCAACTTCTGTTAGTCTCAGGGCTTGTCTACACTTACATTTTATAGCACTCTAACTTGCTGGCTCGGGGGACGGGGTGAAAAATCACCCCCCTGAGCACAGCAAGTCTGAGCGCTTTAAAGCGCTAGTGTAGACAGGCTCCGAGTGCTGGGAACCATGCTCCCAGCACTTGGAGCTAATCCCCTCATGGAGGTGGATTACCCAGCGCGCTCACGCGACCACACTCGCACTTCAAAGCGCTGCGCTCCCGCGGCAGCACATTAAGTTTCCAGTGTAGCCATGCCCAAAGAGACAAGCTTTCAAACTTACACAGAGCTCTTCTTCAGGTCTGGGAAAGGTACTCAGGGTGTCACAGCTAAATACTAGGTGGAACAGATTATTTAGCATAAGAAGTTAACAGGTTGTAAGAGACCATTGAAAGTGAGGTAGGCAGTTAACACCTTTGCAGTCACAGGACAAAGGAAGATTAGTGGATTATAGATTGTTACAGTGAGCCATAAATCCAGTATCTTTGTTAAATCCATGATTTTTAGTGTCTCACAAAGTTATCAGAGTAGAAGCCATGTTAGTCTGTATCTGCAAAAAGAAAAGACTAAGACTAAGGTGCCACAAGTACTCCTTTTCTTTTCACAAAGTTATGAATTTAAGCTCTCAGGCTTGTCTTTTGAAGGTGTTGTGCAAGTTATCTTTGAAGACAAGGACTCAGAGGTCAGTTACGGTGTGATAGTTTTGTGAATAGTGTACACCCATGGGTGATAGGATGTTTTTGTCTTTTATCATATTTCTGTATGAGTTCATTCAAGAGCATAGTGATTGTCTCGTTTCACCCACATAGTTTTTATTGGGGCATTTTATTGGGGCATTTAGTGCACTACTACCACGTTGTGATAGGCATGTGTAGGATCCAGGGATCTTGAAAGGTGTGTTGTGGGGAGTATTGATCATCATAGCAATGGAGATATGTCTCCAGGTTTTGCATGTGTTTGTTATGGCAGGGTTTGGTGCTGCCTTGAGTTGTGTGTGGAGTTTGCTTCTGATGATGAGCTTGGAGGGATTGTTTGAAGGCCAGAAGAGGGCATTTAGGAAAGATTTCTTTCAGATGTGGTCCCCACCAGATGTGGGTTGTAATTGTTTAATGATACCCTGTGTGGGTTCCAGAGTGAACTCTCACTGAAAAATGATAAAAGACAAAAACGTCCTATCACCCATGGGCAAACACTTCTCAAAAAACGATCACTCCGTATCTGACTGCTCAGTTCTCATCCTCAAAGAAACTTGTACAACAGTTTCAAAAGATGAGCCTAAAAGCTTAAATTCATAACTTTGTTAGGCTAATAATCATGGACTTAATAAAGACACTGGATTTATGGCTCATCCAGTGACAGATTGTAAACATAGTGTCAGAGATACTATTACAGGCATAAAGAAAAGGAGTACTTGTGGCACCTTAGAGACTAACAAATTTATTTGAGCATAAGCTTTTGTGAGCTACAGCTCACTTCATCAGATGCATTCAGTGGAAAATACAGTGGGAAGATTTATATACACAGAGAACATGAAACAATGGGTGTTACCATACACACTGTAAGGAGGGTGATCAGGTAAGGTGAGCTATTACCAGCAGGAGAGTGGGGATGGGGAAAAAACCTTTTGTGGTGATAATCAAGGTGGGACATTTCCAGCAGTTGACAAGAATGTGTGAGGAACAGTGGGGGGTGGGGAATAAACATGGGGAAATAGTTTTACTTTGTGTCTGCACAGCTACAGACTAGGGACCGAATGGCTAGGCAGCAGTTCTGCGGAAAAGGACCTAGGGGTGACAGTGGACGAGAAGCTGGATATGAGTCAGCAGTGTGCCCTTGTTGCCAAGAAGGCCAATGGCATTTTGGGATGTATAAGTAGGGGCATAGCGAGCAGATCAAGGGACGTGATCGTCCCCCTCTATTCGACATTGGTGAGGCCTCATCTGGAGTACTGTGTCCAGTTTTGGGCCCCACACTACAAGAAGGATGTGGATAAATTGGAGAGAGTCCAGCGAAAGGCAACAAAAATGATGAGGGGTCTGGAACACATGAGTTATGAGGAGAGGCTGAGGGAACTGGGATTGTTTAGTCTGCAGAAGAGAAGAATGAGGAGGGATTTGATAGCTGCTTTCAAACTACCTGAGAGGTGGTTCCAGAGAGGATGGTTCTAGACTATTCTCAGTGGTAGAAGAGGACAGGACAAGGAGTAATGGTCTCAAGTTGCAGTGGGGGAAGTTTAGGTTGGATATTAGGAAAAACTTCTTCACTAGGAGGGTGGTGAAACACTGGAATGCGTTACCTAGGGAGGTGGTAGAATCTCCTTCCTTAGAAGTTTTTAAGGTCAGGCTTGACAAAGCCCTGGCTGGGATGATTTAATTGGGGATTGGTCCTGCTTTGAGCAGGGGGTTGGACTAGATGACCTCCTGAGGTCCCTTCCAACCCTGATATTCTATGATTCTAATGACACATCCACTCCCAGTCTTTATTCAAGCCTAAGTTAATTGTATCCAGTTTGCAAGTTAATTCCAATTCAGCAGTCTCTTGTTGGAGTCTGGCGGGGGAGTGGCACGAGCACCAGTGCCAGCCATCCCGAGTCCCAGTCACAGGCTGGGCCACCCCAGCCCACACCACGGGAGAAGAGCGGGCACTGGAAGCAGGCAGGAGGGGCCCTGGGGGCGGAGCATGGGTGAGGCCACGCTGGGCTGTTTGGGGAGGCTCAGCCTCTCCTGACCTGTGATACCTGCCGCCCTGTCTGTGATGAACTATAATGCTCAAGTCTAAATCACTATTACATGAATTTAACTCTGCCGTTCAGTACTCTACATACTTGGAGCCTTTTGTTGGCCCCCCCAAAAAAGCAATACATGTGAATGCTAACAGAGAAGGCGTCCCTATTTTATCCAGAATTGAATATGAAAAAAGAACAGTGAAATTTCAAAAGGGATGACCTTTTCCATGTAATTGCTAAGATAGATGTCTCAAAATATACTACACAGAGAATTTTCCTTTACATTCTTTATTCCTTCATACTTTTATTATTTAAAGAGCTGAAATTAATTACACAGGAAATGCTTCTAAGCCTCACTGCAACTTTAGAACAGCCGTTTTGAAGGATATGCACTGGATCTGAATGAAATTCATAATGATGCGATTGAGAGTACCACCTGCTATCTTGTAATAGTTATGATTGTGTCAGCATTTCCAGTACAGGACATGTGGCTTTTGTGAATCTTAAAATTAGACCACAAAAACTCACTGTTCTCTGAACTTGGTATATGAGGTTTCAGCATGGGAGCAACATTTTCTTTACAGTCTTTTTGGTTTGTCCATTTGAATGTATTAGATTTGTAAAGTTCTGTTACTTTTGCTAATTATTATTGTTTTATGGACTGTACTGGGGACTTCAGAAAAGTGAAACCATAACATTGGAATAGGTCATACTTTCTTTGGAAAAAGTTGTGTAAACTTCGAACAATATTTCCCTTAAGGCACCTTTAATACTGAGTTACAAACAACATCCTAACTTTCATTGTCTTGGGCATCTTCTGAGAACAGGACTCAGAATCACTTTCTGCAATTGTAAATTAAGTGCTAATGCTGATAAATATCTACTGAATGTTTGCACTGCCATTTTTGGGAGTTCTGCATGTGTGTCAGAGACCAATATAACTGTAAACTGAGACCATCAAACTTATTTTTACTTTTGATCTTAGTGAAATTTGAACACAGGACCCAAGAGATTGTCATTAGCTGCACTGCTTAGCTTCCACTATAAATATATGTTCTTTACATGTGAATAATTTAGAATTTACTCAGAATAAAAAGCGGAAATTTGATAGCAGACAGTCTATAAATGGTGCAATTAGTGTAAATAATTTGAAGGGGGATGTTAAATAACTAATTAAACAACTTTTCTACAAACACATTTCCACAATTAAATACATATGTTGTTTTTAATGAAACGCAAATAAAACATAACCAAAAATAGCAACCACAAACCAATGGGGTCATTTAATAAAACATACAAATGGAGCCGTCTGGGATGGAAATCTGGGTAGTCTATCTGAAACTTAAGCAGGTGTGGATTGTTCTGTCCTACTGAACAAAGCAGCTACTATTGCTGAACCTCAGCAGCTCTATGATCACATATCTACTTCTTGTTTTCGTAATACTGTAGTTCTTTTTGTAGTAGCAGAACTGAAAGAATCATTACTGGGAGTCTGTATTTGCTGCTCCTGTATTTTTTTTCAATGTCAGTGACTAGAGGGGAATGTGTTACTTCTGTCAGTAGCATCCTGGGTCTCCTCAAGAATCAAAGAAGCAGTGTCATCCTGGTTTAGGCATTAGCTGTTCTGCCTGTAAGACTGACCTTCAGAATTTCTCACCTCGGTTCAGGTGGTTTAGCAGGCTGA
This sequence comes from Caretta caretta, assembly GCF_965140235.1. Lineage (NCBI taxonomy): Eukaryota > Metazoa > Chordata > Testudines > Cheloniidae > Caretta > Caretta caretta. The sequence continues at coordinate 325,276,617 of NC_134206.1, read as the reverse complement.
TTGCCAGACACTTTGTTTGCAATCAAATATTTTCACCCACTTGCAATGAAAGTAACTGGTATTCTTGTAGTATTTCTTCTCATCTAATTTCCTGGCATGTAGCTCTTTTCTAACTTTAAGGTTACATCATGCCGAGGGTGACCAGATAGCAACTGTGAAAAAACAGGACAGGTGTTGGGGGGTAATAGGCGTCTATATAAGAAAAAGTCCCCAAAAACGTCCCTTTAAAAACCGGACATCTGGTCACCCTAATCATGCCTGATGTTAGCTTATAAGGTCTTTAGGGCAGATATCATGTATTTTTATGTTTTCAGAAGCACCTACCAAAGTTTTGGACACTGTTATACATAATGATAATCCTGAGAATCCTCACACTGTGTGCTGTATAAAATGCAAGGCTGTTGCTCTCTGGCACAAGAGTGAGCAAAGGATACTTATGAATAGAGCTGGTCAGGAATTGTTCGACAAAACAGTTTTAAACCAGAAAACTGATTTTTTTTTCATAGGGAAGGGTCAATTTCAATGAAACTTTTGTCAGGAAGATTTCTTAGGTTCCAGGATGGAGTTTCTGGTCACAGGGAGACTCCGCCCAGAACAGCCAATAGTATAATGGTTTTGGCACTCACCTGGGAGAGCTGGGTTGAAGTCTCTGCTCTATCTGATGTGGAGAAGGAACTTTGAACTCAAGTCTCTCACATCTCAGGTAAGTACCTTAACCAGTTGGCTGTTCTGGGGTGGGTCTCTCTCAGCATCTTATCCTGCAGCTGTTAAATCTTAATTGGAACAAGGACTTGAAGCTGAGAGTCAGTTTCTCTCTCTCTCTCTCTCTGGCCTAGTGAATACTTATACACGGTGGAGCAGGAGAGACTAAGGCCTGGTCTACACTACGCAGTTAGATTGGCAGATGGCAGCTTACACTGACGTAATTATGTCAGTCTGCACACTACAGCCTTGTCCTGCCGACATAAGTGCCATACTACACTGACATCGTAACTCCCCCTCCACGAGAGGCGTAGGGCTTATGTCAGTGTAGTTAGGGTGACGTAGTGCCTATGTAGACATTGCGTTATTTATATCAGCTGTTGGCTATCTTGTCAATTTCAGGGCTCCCCATTCTTAGCTAGGTTGTGCCCTCCCCACTCCCCGCTCAGGGAGCCAAGAGACTGGGGGGGCAGCTGGGCTCCCAGTAGGAAGCTGCACAGAGCTGAGATCCCTGGCTCTCAGCCCCCCCACACTGCACCTCTTCAGTCGATGGAAGCGCTCCTGGTGAGGACACGTGTTATAAATATAAAGGGAAGGGTAAACCCCTTTGAAATCCCTCCTGGCCAGGGGAAAGCTCCTCTCACCTGTAAAGGGTTAAGAAGCTAAAGGTAACCTCGCTGGCACCTGACCAAAATGACCAATGAGGAGACAAGATACTTTCAAAAGCTGGGAGGAGGGAGAGAAACAAAGGGTCTGTGTGTCTGTCTATATTCGGTCTTTGCCGGGGATAGACCAGGAATGGAGTCTTAGAACTTTTAGTAAGTAATCTAGCTAGGTACGTGTTAGATTATGATTTCTTTAAATGGCTGAGAAAAGAACTGTGCTGAATAGAATAACTATTTCTGTCTGTGTATCTTTTTGTAACTTAAGGTTTTGCCTAGAGGGGTTCTCTATGTTTTTGAATCTAATTACCCTGTAAGGTATCTACCATCCTGATTTTACAGGGGGGATTTCTTTATTTCTATTTACTTCTATTTTTATTAAAAGTCTTCTTGTAAGAAAACTGAATGCTTTTTCATTGTTCTCAGATCCAAGGGTTTGGGTCTGTGGTCACCTATGCAAATTGGTGAGGCTTTTTATCCAACATCTCCCAGGAAAGGGGGGGTGCAAGTGTTGGGAGGATTGTTCATTGCCCTTAAGATCCAAGGGTCTGGGTCTGTAGTCACCTAGGCAAACTGGTGAGGCTTTTTACCAAACCTTGTCCAGGAAGTGGAGTGCAAGGTTTTGGGAAGTATTTTTGGGGGAAAGACGTGTCCAAACCACTCTTCCCCAGTAACCAGTATTAGTTTGGTGGTGGTAGCGGCCAATCCAAGGACAAAGGGTGGAATATTTTGTACCTTGGGGAAGTTTTGACCTAAGCTGGTAAAGATAAGCTTAGTAGGTTTTTCATGCAGGTCCCCACATCTGTACCCTAGAGTTCAGAGTGGGGGAGGAACCTTGACAACACGCATCACCTACAAGGCGGGTAGTGTGAACATCAGCCACTGCAGTAATTACATAGGTTAACTTAAGTCTGTAGAGTAGACTTGCCCAGAGAGGGAGAGGCAGAGACTGATTCCATAGACTCTGAATTAGGTAGAGAAGGTACTTGGCCTTGGATTTCCTGCATCCAGATAAGTACCCTAACCTAGCCACTTTTTCTCTTCCTTTTTTCATGAAAATTTTGGAAAAGTCTTGGTTTCGTCCCAATGTGAAATTAGAAAATTTTAGAAATTTCAACTTTTTGTGGGATGGGTAAAACCTTTCGCACCCACTTCTACTTACGAAGTCAACTGAAGTTAAGCACTAGATGCTGGTACTCTGCGTGGAGCAAAAGTTAATTTCAGTCACCCCTGCATGTTTTCAAGAGTGCAGGGAGAAATAAGAAGTGGGTTGTGGGCAGAGAATGGATTTGCCTGGGAAGACCTAGGTTTAAGTATTGTGATCCTCAGCATCCAGATGAGGTGGTTTTCTTCCTTTTACTAGAGAGGAGTAACTTTGAGGGCTGTACAGCAGCACTCTAGTGTGGAGAATCAGGCTCTCTTTCCTGCTCATTACTTTATACTTTGCGTTTATACTTCATACCTTGCGTTTATATGTGCAGCAGTCCACACCTGCAGTATGTAGAAACTAACCCCTTATTGTCTATCTGTGTGTGAGATTGAGTGAATGAATAAGTAAAGTGCAGCTTCTCATGGAGCTAACAGGTTTTTGTGCTTCTTCCTTTAGCAACATGCATGTATGCTGGGAAACCCTGATGACAAGGCTGTTGAAATGTGGCTATTAATATCATTTAAATCCTCGGCCTTCACAGACAAAGTCAGCTCCCAGACTGCTGCACTGGGCAGCACAGTATGGGGAGGAGGTGAGCAGCCTTCAGTGGTGAAAGAACAGGTTAAGGACTATTTAGAAAAGCTGGACGTGCACAAGTCCATAGGTCCAGATCTAATGCATCCGAGGGTGCTGAGGGAGATGGCTGATGTGTTTGCAGAGCCACTGGCCATTATCTTTGAAAACTCATGACGATCAGGGGAGGTCGCGGACAATTGGAAAAAGGCAAATATAGTGCCCATCTTTTAAAAAAGGAAGATGGAGAATCCAGGGAACTACAGACTGGTCAGCCTCACCTCAGTCCCTGGAAAAATCATGGAGCAGATCCTCAAGGAATCCAATTTGAAGCACTTGGAGGAGAGGAAGGTGACCAGGAACAGTCAACATGGATTCACCAAGGGCAAGTCATGCCTGACCAACCTGATTGCCTTCTATGATGAGATAACTGGTACTGTGGATATGGGGAAAGTGATGAACGTGCTATACCTTGACTTTAGCAAAGCTTTTGATACGGTCTCCCCCAGTATTCTTGCCAGCAAGTTAAAAAAGTATGAATTGGATGAATGGATTATAAGGTGGATAGAAAGCTGGCTAGATCGTCAGGCTTAACAGGTAGTGATCAATGGCTCGATGTCTAGTTGGCAAGTGGAGTGCCCCAGGTGTCAGTTTTGTTCACCATCTTCATTAATGATGTGGATGATGGGATGGATGTCACCCTCAGCAAGTTCGCAGATGACACTAAGTTGTGGGGAGAGGTAGATACACTGGAAGGTAGGGATAGGGTCCAGAGTGACCTAGACAAATTGGAGGATTGGGCCAAAAGAAATCTGATGAGGTTCAACAAGGACAAGTGTAGAGTCCTGCACTTAGGATGGAAGAATCCCATGCACTGCTACAGGCTGGGGACCGACTCTCTAGGCGGCAGTTCTGCAGAAAAGGACCTGGGGATTACAGTGAACGAGAAGCTGGATACGAGTCAACAGGGTGCCCTTGTTCCCAAGATGGCTAATGGCATATTGGGACATATTGCATTACTAGGAGCATTGCCAGCAGATCGAGGGTAGAGATTATTCCCCTCTATTTTGCGCCCCCCACTACAGAAAGGATGTGAACAAATTGGAGAGAGTTTAGCAGAGGGCAACAAAAATTATTAGGGGGCTGGGGCACATGACTTATGAGGAGAGGCTGAGGGAACTGGGCTTATTTAGTCTGCAGAAGAGTGCGGGGGGGGGAGGGGATTTGATAGCAGCCTTCAACTACCTGAAGGGGGGTTCCAAAGAGGATGGAGCTAGGCTGTTCTCAGTGGTAGCAGATGACAGAATAAGGAGCAATGGTCTCAAGTTGCAGTGGGGGAGGTCCAAGTTGGATACTAGGAAAAACTATTTCACTAGGAAGGTGGTGAAGCACTGGAATGGGTTACCTAGGGAGGTGGTGGAATCTCCATCCTTAGAGGTTTTTAAGGCCCGGCATGACAAAGCCCTGGCTGGGTTGATTTAGCTGGTGTTGGTCCTGCTTTGAGCAGGGGGTTGGACTAGATGACCTCCTGAGATCTCTTCTAACCCTAATCTTCTATGATTCTATGATTCATTACAAATTCCTCTTTTACTATGAGCCATACCATACCATACCATACCGTTACAAATATTGGACTTCCTAAAACTGCCTGAAACCCCCAAAAGATACTGTATTGTTTCATAAATGTCACTGCCACCTGTCTCCATTAAGTTAAAAACATTGCACAGAAGTTTTTGAAGTATTGCTCATTACAAGACATCTGCAATTCGTACATATTGTTCTATCAGCAGTATTTTAAAGAAAGAACAAAACTTTATGATTACATCAGCCCTGACTATCACTTTTGATATTTATGAATGAAATTGCCATAAATCTTAAGTAACCTTTACTAAGTAATCTTTACATAAGTAACCTTTACTGTAATTCTGAGATGTTATGATTTCTTTATATTAATAAAGGAAGAAAATCTCTATGTCTATTTAGATAACATCATAAAACAAGATCATAATCAAAGTTGAAAAAACTAAGTTATAATTAGAAAGATAGCATCTTTAAAGTAATATAATCCTTATTAATTAGATTAAGCATGTATGACTCAGCAACTAAGCATGAATGGTTAACTTAATTATGCCTTGGGAACCACTGATGAAAAAATTATCTGTTCATCCTAAATTCTCATCAGTATGTGTTCTATGTACAGAGTTGTGGTAATTCTGCACTCAGGGATAATTGTTATTTATTTATATTACAGTAGCACTGATATTTGGACCCATTGTGCTAGGCACTGTACATGCACAATGTAAGAGACGGTCCCTGCCCCCAAAAGCTTATTATATTGCAATTGTTATCTCCTGTGTTGAATTTCTTGACAGCCTGACCGAGTTCTCATCACCTTTTAGAATCTCTAGTCAGTATTTTCATTGGCTTCAGTAGGCTTTCAATCTGGCCCTAAGTATGGCCATTTCTTATATCATTAATATATAGACTATCAGTATCAACACTAAGGGGCAGAGTGGTCTCTTCTGGGTGACTAACATCTGATTCACGACCAAACAGTTTGAGATACGAGAGCCTTCAAGATCTGTTACACAAATACTTTTTAAAAAAAAATTAAAACTGAGGTCAAGAAATAGATAAGTAGATGAAACATATAGTGAACAGACAACTGTTGGCAGTGGACACCTTGAATCTCTAATATGCTTTATTTTATGTGGTCCACTCAAAACTGTTTAAAATATGAGACAAGTAATCTTCAGCACAATTTGTTTCAGTAATTGAATTATGTATCAAATAAATATTAATTCAGGTGTTAAGTCACAGACTCCTGAATTCTCTAATCCCAACTGTCCACCACAGATTTGCTATGTAAATTATGGCAAATCCCATAACCTCTCTTATCACATCAAAAACACAGAAATAACTGTCAACTTCTGCACAAAAGAGCCCTGTGTCTGGAGGAGCAGGATTATTGCAGATTAGGTTAGGGGTATGTTTACTGTGCTCTTGCACAGTACCAGACTGCGCTATGTCTATCTCAATCCACCACTTTTAGCCCTCAGTCATGAACACCATTTTTCCAGGCCATTTACAATAAAGGATAGATTTTAAAAAAAAATCCTATGTATCATCTGCAGGTTGCAGATCATTGTTAGATTAATTTATAGTCAATTGTTTTTAAAATTTATGCTTTACTTAGCAGTTGGGTATAGTAAAGTATACTTTACTTAGTTACTTTGAGCATAATTCCCTTGGAAGTCAAAAAAGTGTCTGTTTAAAAGGATAATGATTGGGTAATATCTGACTATCTTAGAATCATAGAATATCAGGGTTGGAAGGGACCCCAGAAGGTCATCTAGTCCAACCCCCTGCTCGAAGCAGGACCAATTCCCAGTTAAATCATCCCAGCCAGGGCTTTGTCAAGCCTGACCTTAAAAACCTCTAAGGAAGGAGATTCTACCACCTCCCTAGGTAACGCATTCCAGTGTTTCACCACCCTCTTAGTGAAAAAGTTTTTCCTAATATCCAATCTAAACCTCCCCCACTGCAACTTGAGACCATTACTCCTCGTTCTGTCATCTGCTACCATTGAGAACAGTCTAGAGCCATCCTCTTTGGAACCCCCTTTCAGGTAGTTGAAAGCAGCTATCAAATCCCCCCTCATTCTTCTCTTCTGCAGGCTAAACAATCCCAGCTCCCTCAGCCTCTCCTCATAACTCATGTGTTCCAGACCACTAATCATTTTTGTTGCCCTTCGCTGGACTCTCTCCAATTTATCCACATCCTTCTTGTAGTGTGGGGCCCAAAACTGGACACAGTACTCCAGATGAGGCCTCACCAATGTCGAATAGAGGGGAACGATCACGTCCCTCGATCTGCTCGCTATGCCCCTACTTATACATCCCAAAATGCCATTGGCCTTCTTGGCAACAAGGGCACACTGCTGACTCATATCCAGCTTCTCGTCCACTGTCACCCCTAGGTCCTTTTCCGCAGAACTGCTGCCTAGCCATTCGGTCCCTAGTCTGTAGCTGTGCATTGGGTTCTTCCGTCCTAAGTGCAGGACCCTGCACTTATCCTTATTGAACCTCATCAGATTTCTTTTGGCCCAATCCTCCAATTTGTCTAGGTCCTTCTGTATCCTATCCCTCCCCTCCAGTGTATCTACCACTCCTCCCAGTTTAGTATCATCCGCAAATTTGCTGAGAGTGCAATCCACACCATCCTCCAGATCATTTATGAAGATATTGAACAAAACCGGCCCCAGGACCGACCCTTGGGGCACTCCACTTGATACCGGCTGCCAACTAGACATGGAGCCATTGATCACTACCCGTTGAGCCCGACAATCTAGCCAGCTTTCTACCCACCTTATAGTGCATTCATCCAGCCCATACTTCCTTAACTTGCTGACAAGAATACTGTGGGAGACCGTGTCAAAAGCTTTGCTAAAGTCAAGAAACAATACATCCACTGCTTTCCCTTCATCCACAGAACCAATAATCTCATCATAAAAGGCGATTAGATTAGTCAGGCATGACCTTCCCTTGGTGAATCCATGCTGGCTGTTCCTGATCACTTTCCTCTCATGCAAGTGCTTCAGGATTGATTCTTTGAGGACCTGCTCCATGATTTTTCCAGGGACTGAGGTGAGGCTGACTGGCCTGTAGTTCCCAGGATCCTCCTTCTTCCCTTTTTTAAAGATTGGCACTACATTAGCCTTTTTCCAGTCATCCGGGACTTCCCCCGTTCGCCACGAGTTTTCAAAGATAATGGCCAATGGCTCTGCAATCACAACCGCCAATTCCTTCAGCACTCTCGGATGCAACTCGTCCGGCCCCATGGACTTGTGCACGTCCAGCTTTTCTAAATAGTCCTTAACCACCTCTATCTCCACAGAGGGCTGGCCATCTCTTCCCCATTTTGTGATGCCCAGCGCAGCAGTCTGGGAGCTGACCTTGTTAGTGAAAACAGAGGCAAAAAAAGCATTGAGTACATTAGCTTTTTCCACATCCTCTGTCACTAGGTTGCCTCCCTCATTCAGTAAGGGGCCCACATTCCCCTTCAGGCACTTCAGACAACTCCATGACATATATCACTGAGTGCTAATATACAATGTCCAAACCTTTTAGCTTCTTAGTGTGTAAGTCAAGGTACTGTACATGTTAATTCTGGATATCCATCACAGTGATTTACAACCTTCCTTTCAATTGTTGCTCATCACTGGAATTCATAGAAACAGAAATTTAGTCACAGTTGTCAGAAGTAATAGACTGATCATTAGTGAATGTTCCACTCTGATTTTGAATCATTTCACAGAAATTAGTTAATCCATTTCCTCCCTCCCCCATATAAATTCATATTAAAGATGCTAAGTTGGCAGCTCTAGGAACTGAACAATTCTGTTTATCCACAGAAGATATACTGGATAAACAGTGGCATTACAACTTACCCCACCCAGCCATGCATACACAATCTCATTAGTGTGTCTCGACTCTGCTTTACAGCTGACCATCTCTGGGGCAAAAGAATAGTGTTCTCCATTAAGATTCAGTGCTATGTCTCTCTGCTGAGATTGTTGTTTGCCAGTTGTGATGTGTGGACAGCTTTAACCTACTGCTGTATTTATAACAAAAACATGTTTCGTCAACAACTGTCTGTTTTAAAATGTGTGAAATAGAATCAATCTTATTAAAAATTCCTGAGGACAGTTCATGTGAAAGTTTTACTGTTGGGCTGTGTTGGTGCTGGGGTTTGCGTGGTTCTGGTTCTGTCTTACATTTAGTCATGGTGAGCAGGCAGGGTGACCAGACAGCAAGTGTGAAAAATCGGGACAGTGGGTGGGGGATAATAGGAGCTTATATAAGAAAAAGCCCCAAATATAGGGACTGTCGCTATAACATTGGGACATCTGGTCACCCTACGAGCAGGACATAATAAGTAATGCTTTGAGATTTGGGTGTTTTGGTGCTCAAAGGAAACAGGCAAGCTTTATCCACTGCCACATCGTAATAGCGATAGCCATTAAGCCTTCTGCCTCAAACTCATTTCACTCTCTCCAGCTTCCCATTATTCTTTGTTATAAGTCTGTATACTACCCTTAATATTAACAGATCCTAACCAAACTTGGTGTTAACAGCCTTCAAATACCTTTAGATAGTTACTGTTTCTAATCATCATCACTCCTAAATAACCCCACTTCTACCTGAGGTAGCTAGATTATACACTTTACTTCTTCTAAACTGTTTACATAAGTCAGTACTTCTTTCATTCATGTTTCTATAAACTTCATGAAAGACCTTGGATAGTTGATTGAAGATTCAGTGAAGCATTAATGGAAATTACAGCATGCAGCAAAACACTGTCACAATTTTGAATGAGAAGTCGTATAGCTCCAAAATGTGACTTGTCTTTTATTGTATTTTTATTATTTGTGGAAATGATCATGTTTTTCTTAATTTGGCAGCTGTTTCCATATCACATACAGATCTGAACTACTACTTCTCAGGTATCCCAAATATATGAGAGGGAACTTTGTTGTTAAAACTCCATAAAAATAGTTCAGCCCACTCACTGCCTGTGGCAACATTCTGGAGCACATCCACATGGTTATAAAATTGTTGCTGGGGGGTGGGAGGGGGCTGTGGAGGCTCTTTGGCATTGCTAGTGTGGATGCTGCAAGAAACCAGTAGAATCTATCTTTTTAACAGAAGGGAAAAGATGACAAATGTTTCATTTCCAAGAGGTGAAGAGTTCAGCAACATCATGAGATGCATATCATTAGAAAGAACAGACACAAAAATTATGTTTAAGTAAAAAAAGTTAAATGGCTCAGATGAATGAAGGGGGAACAGATTTCACGTTGCTTGTGATATTTGATGTAATTCCTGACAAGATTAAAGTTTGCATCTTATAAGCTAAAGAATCTGGAAAGACTATTGAAGAACTTGGTCTTGGAATTCAGTGCAAAGTCGCGTTCTGATTGCTCATGGTAAATTGAATCTATGTAGGAAGTTCAGCCCAGTAATATAACTGTTAGATAGTGGACCACTTGGATTCATCATTCTTCGTGATAGGAAATATATTTTACCCGTCATTGCCTTTTGCAACTTTACTGGACCCCAGTGCACTTTTTCACTAATGCTTTGTTTCTTATTGTAGTTGCAAAAGGAGGAATATGTAGGTCTACACTTACGGTGGCAAGTAGATAACAGATCCTGTACATCCAACTAGCTCAGTTTTAATTAAAGAGAGAAGGTTGGGAGGTAATATCTTTTATTAGACCAACTTCTGCTGGTGAGAGAGACGCCAACAGAAGTTGGTCCAATAAAACATATTACCTCACCCACCTTGTCTCTCTAATATCCTGGGACTGACGTGGTTGCAACTAAACTGCTGTAGACAGTCAGGCACTGCTTCCGCAAGTAGAGAACAGACACATCAGAACCCTACATGGCTCTTTACTTGCCCAAGCAGTGCTTCCCATGTCTACACTGCTATATTTTGCAGTGTCTTGTCCTGCAACCTCCTGCTGCCGGAGCCTTTCTCTGTTGCAGTAAAAGACTGGGAGAGGGTAAAGGCTCTGGCTGGGGGTGGCAGTGGGAAAGGCTTTGGCAGTTCCCCACTGCCAGAGCCTTTCACTGCTGCATGTAGCTATATATCACAGTGCTGACGCAGCCTGCCTTTCAGTGCAGCGTGAAACCACATGTATCCTACACACTGCTGCAAGTGTAGACAAGGCTTTTAAAATTGCTAAAATATAATCATTTGTTCTCTTACGAAAAATAAAAAGACATCTGCTGTCCTCCTTCTCCTTTGTACTACTCCTACTGCAACTTTAACCTTCTATGACATCCAGTTCCAATAAATTGTTCTCTGGTATTTTAGGGGAGCATTTTCTGCAACCAAATATGAACAAATCATGCTAATACATGAGTCAAATTGTAAAATGGGGAAAAGGCTCCTCAGAATAACTTTTTGAAAAAAGGAACAAAGGTACGGTATCTACAAAATATTTAGCGAGTACTAGCAAGACTGGAAGTTGCACAGAAAAATAGGGCACATCAACTATTAATCCTCTTTCTCTCTCACACACACAGAGTCTTCATATAGTACCTAGTACCTCTAGAGCCATCTTATCCACAAAGCTGGTGGGGTTGGATTTTGCATTTTGAAATCTTGACAATAGTTTTCTGGGCACAAATACAAATGTGTGTCAGGCACTTTGTTTTTGCTTTTACCTCAAAGTTGTGAATGCTGTGTATAATTTTGCCAGATAAATTTCACCAGAAGTGTTCAAATCTTTATGGGACTGAATTTCCACAAGGTCTTCACCAGGTCTCTTTTTGAAGCCCACCCCTTCTCTAGGCTTCAGAGCTCCAGCCCAAGCCACAACTTCAAAACACATTCTACACAGCTATTTTTAGAGTGTTAGCATGAGCCCCACTACCCCATGTTTGTCAACCTGGCCTGGTAGGCTGGCTTCCGCAGGCTGTGTAGATGTACTCTAAGTACCTGATAAGTGTGTGCAGTCAGGTATTGAAAGGCCAGAATAGTAGAGCTACTTAAAATATTGAGTTCAAAACCTTTTTTTTTAAACAAAAAGAGGCTTGACTTTGAAAATTCTCACAGAAACGTTATTTTTTCCCTCTCTAAATGTTCCAATTTTTTTTAATGAAAAAAACATAACTAGAAAAAAAATCTTTGGGATTTTTAAACTGAAAACCAAAAATTTTTTTGTTTGTTTGTTTTCTTGTGACACCCCTTTTTTCCTTCCTTCTTCTGCCCCGTTTTTTTTTCTTTTTTGTCACTAAAAAAGGGGAAGAAGAAGGGATAGAAAAAAATGGGGGGGAGTAAGGCAATGTAGGAAATATAAACTATTTTTTTAATGGGGGGGTGGTTTGTTTAGTTTAGTTTTTTTTAAGTTTTCAGACAAAAATGAAAATGTTACACATTTTTATTAAGCATATTTTACGGTTTTTAGCCCAATCTACTAAATAACCAAAATTGTGCCTGCATTTTTTTTTTTTTGTATCTGAAAATTTTTGGTTAAAGTGGCCAGATTATGAACAATGGTGTTTATGTAAACTGCTTAAACTTAAATCTGACTAATCAGCAATTACATTTCTACGGAAGATACTCTTAGTAATTAGTCAATTGAATGTACAGTGAGTACCTTTTCAAAACTATTGTCTAGCTCTTCATAAGCTTTCAGCTTTTTTGTTTAAATTTTCAGTTAATTTGTGGTTTGCACCTGATAAAATTGTGAAACTGCATGTGTGTAGGATACATGTGTGAATGAATTATTAATTATTTTGAATTTTTATTTCAGTAAAAGCCACAGGCCCCAATCAAGATCAGAGCCCCATTGTGCTAGGTACTAACTATACAAACACAGACATACACAGCCCTTTCCCTGAAGAGTTTATTATCCCCTTCCACATCTAGAATAGTAGAAATAATTTTAGGAGGGAAAAAAAAAGTCAGCTGCAATTAATATAATCATTGTTCCTATGACAAAAACAGGTATTTGCACTTTTCTTATTCTTTAGATGCATTGTATATTAGCGTTGCTATAATGGATTGGGCTGGATGAGAGCTAATAGCTGCTATAAAGTTTCAAATAATAGATCTTTAAAACCAGGATAAATGCAGTGTTCTGCTTTTCCCTGTTTCGAGGAGATCTTTTCACACGCTCAGGAAAGCATAAAAGAAAGGGCAGATAAATATGTCTGATATTGTCCTGCAAGAAAGTAGAGAGATGTCTTTATTGGTTCATGAAGTATATAATGAAGAGTGAAGCTGGAAACACGTGAAGAAAGTATGACAGAAGAAAAGGTGCATTGAAGCTAAAGGTGTGGAGGAAGCCACTTGGAAGATATCAATGAAGCATAATGGGGAATCTGAAGGAATATAACCACGAAAATCGAAGATGCTTGGAAGTAGAATATGTCAGCATCGAAGAGGACACTCAGTGCAGAAATCAATCCAAAGTTGAACGTTTTTAGTCTGAGGTTGAACTATGTAAACATATGTATAATGACAGGTTTCAGAGTAGCAGCCATGTTAGTTAATTAGTTAGTTAATCCACAAAAAGAACAGGAGTACTTGTGGCACCTTAGAGACTAACAAATTTATTTGAGCATAAGTTTTCGTGAGCTACAGCCCACTTCATCAGATGCATAGAATGGAACATATATATACATACAGAGAACATGAAAAGGTGGAAGTAGCCATACCAACTGTAAGAGGCTAATTAATTAAGATGAGCTATTATCAGGAGGAGAAAAAAACTTTTGTAGTGATAATCAAGATGGCCCATATAGACAATTGACAAGAAGGTGTGAGGATACTTAACATGGGGAAATAGATTCAATATGTGTAATGACCCAGCCACTCCCAGTCTCTATTCAAACCTAAGTTAATGGTATCTAGTTTGCATATTAATTCATATGTATAATGACTCCTAAATTGCAATGAGTGGAAATATTTTGACAAATAGTAAATTCACCAAAAAATACCATTTTGTGACACTGAAACTATACACAAATATGGGTCAAATTTGGCAAATAATTTCAGCTGAAAAATAAATTGATTTGTTTCCCCAAAAAGCCGAAAATGGTTTGTTTTTACCATTTTGAAATGAAACATTTCAACTTTTAATTTCGAAGTGATATTTTGTTTTGAAATCTAGCTGTATTTATTTTTTAAAAGAGTGAGAAACATCCTGAAAACAAAACCAAACAACCTTCCCCCCAAAAGCTAAAACAAAACTTGTTTTGGTGTGTTTTTTTCTTTTCGGGTGTTTTTTTAATCCACATTTTTCAGTTTTTTGTTAGGTGAGAAAAACTGAAAAAAAATCAGTTTCAGTTTGAAATGAACCAGATTCTTTGTTGGATTTTTGAATTTGGTCCCTGTAGCGGGGTGGTCTCCTGCTCCTGCCTGGAAGGGCTTAAAGCAGCCCTGGGAGAGGGCTAGGCAGGGGAAAGGCTGGGCTGATTAGGAGGCAGCCTCAGCGGTGGCCACGCCCCAAACAGACCCCGCTGTCCCTATAAAAGCCAGTGAAGCCAGAAGCAAGGGAACTCTCCCTCTTGCTTGCTGAGGGAGAGGGGCCTGGCTGCTGGGAAGCTGAGAGAGTACCTGAGGTGGAGCAGGGCTAGGGGAAGTCCAAAGGAGCTGGGGAGCTCCGGCCTGGAAACCCCCCAGGCTGCAGGCCTAGTGGAAGGCCAAATAGGTACTGGGGTTGCAGGGGGCAGCCAAAGGTAGGCAGAGGCAGCAGCTCAAAACCCCCCTTGCCTATGATGAGTGGTGCTTACACTGCAGCTGGCCCCAGGGAACAGGGGCTAGGTGATGACTGGCAGTGGCTATAGACCGAGGCGAGGTGGTGGTAGAGGGTAGGGGTTCCCTGGGGAGGGGCGATCCAGATCTGTGCAGGGTACTGCATGTGGCAGCACCCCGGCATGAAAGGGGGCACCGTGGTCTGGGAGGAACACGGGGGGCCAGCAGCAAGCGGGACCCTGACCTGCAGAGGGCGCACCGGAGGCTGGAACGCTAATTCCCTGGACAACCAGCAGGAAGTGCTGCAGGGGTGTGTCCCGCACTGCCACAGTCCCAAAGCTGAAAAATCAGTTCATTCAGCTCTCCTCCTAAGGTTGATACTAACTGCTGAACAAAAAATGACCACAAACTCACAGCAGCTGCTGTGCACTTAACTACATCTAAAGCTTTTCCTTGGCCATGAATCACTTTAATCTGGAATCCTTAACTTCTCCAGAAATTAACAGAGGGGATGATAGAATAAAAGAGATTCAAATGTATAGCGTAACTCACTATGCATCATCCCTTTTGTGCAGCAGGGCCCGCACTGGGTAATATTTTTGTTACAGGTGTGAAAGTACTACCAGATAAACCATGCTGATACCCTTAGTCATCCCACCATCACAATTAATGTTGCCAGTTGGCTGCATTTTTGCATTTGTTCCTATATATGCTTGACATAATAAAACTTTTTTTCAAATCATATATATAATACTCCTGGAGCAATTCTGTGCCCAAAAATTAAGAATTCTATGCACAATATTTTGAAAGTCTGCAAAATTTAATTGTCAAAATAACACAATATAATCATGCCAGTTTCAATTATTTTGGTAATTTATTTCAAAATACCTGTCAGCAAGTGTGTCTGTAACCGTACAGATCACAAAAAAGATTCAGGGAATGATTTTTGACAAATAGATTCCTTACTAAGCATATTAATACAGAACTTTCAGTAATAATTCATTTAAACTACAATACAGACACTTATTTCCCGCACCTCTCAGAAACAGTGCAAAGGCTTGGGGGAGTTATGGTAATGGAGGAGCTGAGGAATAGGGAAGTAATTGCTGAAAAGGAAACTGGGAGTGAACCTGGAGGGTTGTTGTGTATGGGTGGGAGAAGTATGGAACAGGCTTTTGGGGAGGGGGGTTGTTAGGGAGTTGGGGAGCCTCCCCTCATGCAGACCCTGGCTAACCCCTAATCTCTCCCATTCAGTCAGGCACATCTGTCCTTGTCTGTGTGTGTCCCTGAACCCCCACTCAGCCATCCCCCTCCCCCGTCCCCGTGTATCTCTACATCCCCCACTCAGCCACCCCTCCCCCCCGTCCCCATGTGGCCCTGCACTCCCACTCAGCCGCACTCCTCAGCTGTCCTCTCTCCTTCCCCTGGTGTACTTGCACCCCCACTCAACCACCTCTTTCCCCCCATCCCCATGTGGGCCTGCACCCCACTCCCATTCAACCCTTGACTCAACGCTGTCACCCCACTACCTCCTGTGCCCCCCCAATATATCCCCCCATTAGCCCTTTCGAACCCACGTCTGTGTGGCCCCCTAGCAGCCCTGGGTGCCCCACTCTGTCCCCCCCATATCCCATGCCTCACCTGATTCTGTAGATGAGGTGCTGTGAGGATGGCAGCCGCTGGCCCCACTGTCTCCGTAACTGGCTGCTTTGGCCCTGAGCTGGCTGCCCTCTCTTCTGGCACCACAGCAGCCCCTAATGGATGAAAGGTGTATTTTCTGCAGAGTACATGAATTCTGTGTGTGCTTAGTGGCGCAGAATTCCCCCAGGAATAATATAAGTATTTTCATTGCTTACCTTGGAAGATATCTGATGCAGGTTTGCCTGTGCTTTCTATGAAATACAATAATTAAATTCTGTTAAAAAAATCAAGGATTTATTAACTGAATTCCTGATTTTTTTTAAAGTAACTTTCCCGTTATTGAAACTTTAACTGAAAGTTTGTCTTCCTCTACTGTTGATTTAGTACTAATGTGGATACACTGTAGAAGTGTGTTAATGTGAAAAGGGATTCAACTGACATCTCATAATGCACTGAAACTCCATTATTGATCATGTTGAGATTAGGAAAATAGATTGTGTTAAAAACATGTTATTTCCTTTCTCCTGTGCTTTGTCAGCCCTCTCTATTTAGACTATAAGCTCTTTGGGGTAAGGACTGTCTTACTATGTTTTGTACAGCATCTAGCACAGTGGGCCTCTAATCTTGGTTTGGGCCTCTTGGCAATTCTGTAAAATAAATAATAAATCCTGTAAATCTCATGAATTGTGAGAATCCGTAGGTACACAGGGTCTGATGTAAAGCCCTTTGAAGCCAGTGAAATGATTTCCATTGACATCAATAAGCTTTGGATCAGACGCATATTGCCTAGAATCCTTTATGAGGAGTGATTGTAACACATATGCTCTGTACCAGGAAAGTCAAGAGGTAATTAAAAAGGTTGATACAGGATTCAAGTGAAAAAGAACTAAAGGATAGGAATATCATTAATGCCAGTCAATATGGGTTTATGGAAAATAGGTGTTGACAAACATTATTTCACTGTTTGCTGTGTTTACAAGTTTACAATATACTTAGACTTTTATTGGGTATTTGATTTAGTACCACATGACATTTTAATTAAAAAACTAGCACTATACAATATCAATATGAGAACATGTAAAAGGATTAAGAACTGGCTAATTGACAAATCTCAAAAAGTAGTTGTCATTGAAGACTCATCATTGAATGGGGAATTTCTAGTGGGGATCCATGGGGATCAGTACTAGACCCAACACTGTTCAACATCTTCATCAATGATCTGGAAGTAAATATAAAATTACTACTGATAAAATCTGCAGATGACACAAAGATTGGCAGAGTAATAAAAAAAAAATTATGACAACAGGGCAGTCATATGGAGCAACTGTGATCTCTGGGCAAGCAGAGTCTAGGCAATCAAAATGCATTTTAATATAGCCAAATGTAAAATTACACTTTTAAGAACAAGGAATGCAGGCCATATCTATGGAATGGATGTCTCTCTCCTGGAAAGTAGGGACTCTGAAAAGGTTTTAGGATTCATAGTCACTCTCGGTGCAATGCTGGGTCAAAAAGTGCCATGCAAACAAGTGAGCATGAGCAGAGAGGAGATTTTATCTCTGTATATACAGCATTAGTGAGGCTGATAATGGCATCAGAACTGAATTTTTAAAAATTGGAGAGGGTGCAGAAAAGAGTCACAACAATGATTTGAGGGCTGGAGAAAATGCTTTACTGTGAAAGATAAAGTGCTCCATCATTTTAGCTTATCAAAAAGAAGATTGAAAGGTGACTTGACAACAATGTATAACCTTCACAGGGAAAAACACTGAGTACTAGGGGGCTCTTTAATCTACCAGAGAAAGGCATAATAGGAAATCATGGCCAGAAGCTGAAGACAGATAAATTCAAATTAGAAATAAGGCACACATTTAGCCACTGGAGGGTGATTAGCCACTGGAACAAACTACCAGGAAAGTGATGGATTCTCCCTGTGCTTCAATCTTCAGATCAAGACTGGATGCCTTTCTGGAAAACAGACTTTAGTCAGACATAAGTTGTTGGGCTTGATGCAGGGTTAATTGGTTGAGTTAGATCTTTGATATGCAGGAGGTCAGGTTGGAGGATCTGATGGTCCCATCTGATCTTAGACTCTATCAATCCATGAACTTGTACTACAGTCTTCTTTGACATCTCTTAGTAGCATATTGCCCTTTTTCTGTTTATTCTTAATAAATGGCTAAGAAGTTGTCTTATGTAGACTTCTTACCACATTCAGCCTCATATGTAGAGGTTACTTAGGCAGGCTTAGGCAGAGCAGCTAATTTAGAAATGTATTAGGGAGATGCACGATTTTGTTAGCAGCAGTTTCACCATAGTCATTGCTATTTTACATCTTTTGACAGTCTCTTGATTGAGTAATAGCTCCAGCATTTTATTGATTGGGTAAAGAAAGCTGCAGCTGCAAAGCAGGAAGGCAGCACAGATTTTTCAAACAGCTATGAAAAATGCTGGTATCAGAATAAAACTTTTTATACGTTTTGGGTTAAATCATAGGAAATTAGCATGCATGCATATGTACAGGCAATCATGGACAGAGTTAGATGCACATAGTATAGCATATAAAATCTGATACAAACACGTGCAACATGCTGCTCTCTGCCAGAATTTGAGGAGCATGAGTGAAGATACAATTATTAAATTGCATTTGTTATTTTCATGGAAAAATTATGCAGGTAGTTTTATTATGCCTGGGTGTGCTGAGATAAATGAAAGCGCTGAGTTTTTTTATATTAAAATATGTATGAGATAAAGAAAGAAAGCTTCGTTATTGATTTGAGGCATTAAGATGCCTGTAGACCTTCCTGGAAGAAGGAAGATGCAATATCCAATTTGGGGAAATTGACACTTAGTACAATGTACTGACAAGTGTTTCTGTACTACTAGGATCAACCCTCTCAAGTGAATTTCACAAGCTCTAATCAAGCTACTGCTAAAGGATATTTTCTTTTAGCTAAAGTGGCAAGGCCCAGGCATTTAGAACAGAATAACCTGAAATCTGTCACCACTAATGATTTTGATGTAATGGGTGGTGGCAGTGGTATAGCATCCTGGTCTGCTGTTGTGCCTAGAATTACCCTAGGAGTAGAGAAGCAATCAATTTTGAGGGCACTTTAGGTAAACAAAGGAATATTTGAAAAAATGCAACACACTAGAGTCATGCTTTACTTGTAATGGCACAAATGCAACAAACATATATGTGTATTATACATAATGTTAAAGCAAAATGTTGTATGCAGTAAATGTTGAAAATAAAGCCCTTTACTTAAAATAACACTGCCACAGCTGGCACCCTTGTAATAGCACTACAAAGCACAGGCCATGGACCGAAATGCCAGTGATGCTGATTTACTATAGAGGGGATAATCATAAATATAAAGGGAAGGGTAAACACCTTTAAAATCCCTCCTGGCCAGAGGAAAAACCCTTTCACCTGTAAAGGGTTAAGAAGTAGGATAACCTCGCTGGCACCTGACCAAAATGACCAGTGAGGAGACAAGATACTTTCAAAAGCTGGAGGGAGGGAGTCTCTGTCTGTCTGTCTGTCTGTGTGATGCATTTGCCAGGAACAGAAAGGAATGAAGTCTTAGCCCTGGTCTACACTAGGACTTTAGGTCGAATTTAGCAGTATTAAATCGATGTAAACCTGCACCCGTCCACACGATGAAGCCCTTTATTTCGACTTAAAGGGCTCTTAAAATTGATTTCCTTACTCCACCCCTGACAAGTGGATTAGCGCTAAAATCGGCCTTGCCGGCTCGAATTTGGGGTACTGTGGACACAATTCGACGGTGTTGGCCTCCGGGAGCTATCCCAGAGTGCTCCATTGTGACCGCTCTGGACAGCACTCTCAACCCAGATGCACTGGCCAGGTAGACAGGAAAAGAACCGCGAACTTTTGAATCTCATTTCCTGTTTGGCCAGCATGGCAAGCTGCAGGTGACCATGCAGAGCTCATCAGCAGAGGTGACCATGATGGAGTCCCAGAATCGCAAAAGAGCTCCAGCATGGACCGAATGGGAGGTACGGGATCTGATCGCTGTATGGGGAGAGGAATCCGTGCTATCAGAACTCTGTTCCAGTTTTCGAAAAGCCAAAACCTTTGTCAAAATCTCCTAGGGCATGAAGGACAGAGGCCATAACAGGGACCCGAAGCAGTGCCGCATGAAACTGAAGGAGCTGAGGCAAGCCTACCAGAAAACCAGAGAGGCGAATGGCCGCTCCGGGTCAGAGCCCCAAACATGCCGCTTCTATGATGAGCTGCATGCCATTCTAGGGGGTTCAGCCACCACTACCCCAGCCGTGTTGTTTGACTCCTTCAATGGAGATGGAGGCAATACGGAAGCAGGTTTTGGGGACGAAGAAGATGATGATGAGGTTGTAGATAGCTCACAGCAAGTAAGCGGAGAAACCGGTTTTCCCGACAGCCAGGAACTGTTTCTCACCCTGGACCTGGAGCCAGTACCCCCCGAACCCACCCAAGGCTGCCTCCTGGACCCAGCAGGCAGAGAAGGGACCTCCGGTGAGTCTACCTTTTAAAATACTATACATGGTTTAAAAGCAAGCATGTGAAAGGATTACTTTGCCCTGGCATTCGCGGCTCTCCTGGATGTACTCCCAAAGCCTTTGCAAAAGGTTTCTGGGGAGGGCAGCCTTATTGTGTCCTTTGTGGTAGGATGCTTTACCACTCCAGGCCAGTAACACGTACTCGGGAATCATTGTACAACAAAGTATTACAGTGTATGTTTGCTGGCGTTCAAACAACATCCGTTCTTTATCTCTCTGTGTTATCTTCAGAAGAGTGAGATATAATTCATGGTCACCTGGTTGAAATAGAGTGCTTTTCTTCAGGGGACACTCAGAGGAGCCCATTCCTGCTGGGCTGTTTGCCTGTGGCTAAACAGAAATGTTCCCCGCTATTAGCCACAGGGAGGGGGGAAGGGTTGAGGGGGTAGCCACGCAGTGGGGGGATGCAAAATGCGACCTTGTAACGAACGCACGTGCTATGTATGTAATGTTAACAGCAAGGTTTACCCTGAAAGAGTGTAGCCACTGTTTTATAAAATGTGTCTTTTTAAATACCGCTGTCCCTTTTTTTTTCTCCACCAGCTGCATGTGTTTCAATGATCACAAGATCTTCTCCTTCCCAGAGGCTAGTGAAGCTTAGAAAGAAAAAAAAACGCACTCGAGATGAAATGTTCTCCGAGCTCATGCTGTCCTCCCACACTGACAGAGCACAGACGAATGCGTGGAGGCAAATAATGTCAGGATGCAGGAAAGCACAAGATGACCGGGAGGAGAGGTGGCGGGCTGAAGAGAGTAAGTGGCGGACTGAAGAGAGTAAGTGGTGGGCTGAAGACAGGGCTGAAGCTCAAATGTGGCGGCAGCGTGATGAGAGGAGGCAGGATTCAATGCTGAGGCTGCTGGAGGACCAAACCAGTATGCTCCAGTGTATGGTTGAGCTGCAGCAAAGGCAGCTGGAGCACAGACTGCCACTACAGCCCCTGTGTAACCAACCGCCCTCCTCCCCAAGTTCCATAGCCTCCACACCCAGACGCCCAAGCACGTGGTGGGGGGGCCACCGGCCAACCAGCCACTCTGCCACAGAGGATTGCCCAAAAAAAAGAAGGCTGGCATTCAATAAATTTTAAAGTTGTAAACTTTTAAAGTGCTGTATGGCATTTTCCTTCCCTCCTCCACCAGCCCTCCTGGGCTACCTTGGTAGTCATCCCCCTATTTGTGTGATGAATGAATAAAGAATGCATGAATGTGAAGCAACAATGACTTTATTGCCTCTGCAAGCGGTGATCGAAGGGAGGAGGGAAGGGTGGTTAGCTTACAGGGAAGTAGAATGAACCAAGGGGCGGGGGGTTTCATCAAGGAGAAACAAACAGAACTTTCACACCGTAGCTTGGCCAGTCATGAAACTGGTTTTCAAAGCTTCTCTGATGCGTACCGCGCCCTCCTGTGCTCTTCTAACCGCCCTGGTGTCTGGCTGCGCGTAACCAGCAGCCAGGCGATTTGCCTCAACCTCCCACCCCGCCATAAACGTCTCCCCCTTACTCTCACAGATATTGTGGAGCACACAGCAAGCAGTAATAACAGTGGGAATATTGGTTTCGCTGAAGTCTAAGCGAGTCAGTAAACTGCGCCAGCACGCCTTTAAACGTCCAAATGCACATTCTACCACCATTCTGCACTTGCTTAGCCTGTAGTTGAACAGCTCTTGGCTACTGTCCAGGCTGCCTGTGTACGGCTTCATGAGCCATGGCATTAAGGGGCAGGCTGGGTCCCCAAGGATACATATAGGCATTTCAACATCCCCAACAGTTATTTTCTGGTCTGGGAATAAAGTCCCTTCCTGCAGCTTTTGAAACAGACCAGAGTTCCTGAAGATGCGAGCGTCATGTACCTTTCCCAGCCATCCCACGTTGATGTTGGTGAAACATCCCTTGTGATCCACCAGAGCTTGCAGCACTATTGAAAAGTACCCCTTGTGGTTTATGTACTCGGCGGCTTGGTGCTCCAGTGCCAAGATAGGGATATGGGTTCTGTCTATGGCCCCACCACAGTTAGGGAATCCCATTGCAGCAAAGCCATCCACTATGACCTGCACATTTCCCAGGGTCACTACCCTTGATATCAGCAGATCTTTGATTGCGTGGGCTACTTGCATCACAGCAGCCCCAACAGTAGATTTGCTCACTCCAAATTGATTCCCCTGCCCTGAGGCGCATGGTATTCATGCGCCTCAGGGCAGGGGAAAGCAAGTCACAAAGTTCCATGAAAGTGCCCTTACACATGCGAAAGTTTCGCAGCCACTGGGAATCGTCCCAGACCTGCAACACTATGCGGTCCCACCAGTCTGTGCTTGTTTCCCGAGCCCAGAATCGGCTTTCCACAGCATGAACCTGCCCCATTAGCACCATGATGCATGCATTGGCAGGGCCCATGCTTTCAGAGAAATCTGTGTCCATGTCCTGATCACTCACGTGACCGCGCTGACGTCGCCTCTTCGCCCGGTATCGCTTTGCCAGGTTCTGGTGCTGCATACACTGCTGGATAATGCGTGTGGTGTTTAATGTGCTCCTAATTGCCAAAGTGAGCTGAGCGGCCTCCATGCTTGCCTTGGTATTGCGTCCGCACAGAAAAAAGGCGCGGAACGATTGTCTGCCGTCGCTCTGATGGAGGGAGGGGCGATTGACGACACGGCTTACAGGGTTGGCTTCAGGGAGCTAAAATCAACAAAGGGGGTGGCTTTACATCAAGGAGTATTTCAGGCAGGACTTCACGGAGGGTTCCAGTAAGAAATGGTGCACCTAAGTTATTGTTCTTATTGGAACAAGGAGGTTAGCCTGGCCTCTGATTGATACATGGCTAGATTTACCTCGCTGCACCTTCTCTGTGAGTGACTGCAGTGTGACCTAGAGGAATGAGTCCCCTAGACGGGGGAGGAGGCAAATGAGTACAAAACAAATCTGGTCTATTTCTTGTTTTGACCCACTCCATCTATCTTTTACATCTTTGGCTGGCAGCAGACGGTGCAGAAGGACTGCATGCCATCCACATCTCATGGCTGCTCGGCAGAAGATGGTACAGTACGACTGCTAGCCATCCTCATCTCTTGCCTGCCCGGCAGAAGATGGTACAATACGACTGCTAGCAATCCATATCGCCTGCCTGCTCACCATAAGACAGTTCAATAGGACTGACTGCAGGACTAAAGAGAATGACCTGGTCAGGTCACTCCAAATTTAGTCCCTGCACCCATGTCTGCCCAGGCGCTCCCAGCCGACGTGGCCAGGAGCACCTCGGACATGGCGAGGACAGCTACCAGTCGTACTGCACCGTCTGCTGCCAGAAGGCAATGGGTTGCTGCTACTGTGTAGCAATGCCGTACCGGGTCTGCCAGCACCCAGGAGACATACGGTGACAGTTACCTGAGCGGGCTCCATGCTTGCCGTGGTATGGTGTCTGCACAGGTAACTCAGGAAAAAAGGCGCAAAACGATTGTCTGCCCTTGCTTTCACGGAGGGAGGGAGGGAAGGGGGGCCTGACGATATGTACCCAGAACCACCCGCGACAATGTTTTAGCCCCATCAGGCATTGGGATCTCAACCCAGAATTCCAATGGGCAGCGGAGAGTGCGGGAACTGTGGGATAGCTACCCACAGTGTAACACTCTGGAAGTCGACTCTAGACTCGGTACTGTGGAAGCACTCCGCCGAGTTAATGCACTTAGAGCATTTTCTGTGGGGACACACACACTTGAATATATAAAACCAATTTCTAAAAAACCGACTTCTATAAATTCGACCTTATTCCATAGTGTAGACATACCCTTAGAACTTAGTAAGTAATCTAGCTAGATATGCATTAGATTCTGTTTGTTTAAATGGCTGAGAAAATAAGCTGTGCTGAATGGAATGGATATTCCTGTTTTTGTGTCTTTTTGTAACTTAAGGTTTTGCCTAGAGGGATTCTCTATGTTTTGAATCTAATTACCCTGTAAGGTATTTACCATCCTGATTTCTCAGAGGTGATTCTTTTACTTTTTCTTCTATTAAAATTCTTGTTTTAAGAACCTGATTGCTTTTTCATTGTTCTTAAGATCCAAGGGTTTGGGTCTGTGCTCACCTATGTAAATTGGTGAGGATTTTTATCAAGCCTTCCCCAGGAAACGGGGTGTAGGGTTTGGGGAGGATTTTGGGGGGAAAGACATTTCCAAGCGGGCTCTTTCCCGGTTATATATCTGTTAGATGCTTGGTGGTGGCAGCAATAAAGTCCAAGGGAAAAAGGAAAATAGTTTGTACCTTGGGAAAGTTTAACCTAAGCTGGTAAAAATAAGCTTAGGAGGTTTTCATGCAGGTCCCCACATCTGTACCTGTTCAGAGTTCAGAGTGGGGAAGGAACCTTGACAGGGGTCCTTTCAGGTTAATGTTGAGTTACCTTGAGTTACCTTCAGACAGTGCAAGAAAACTTGCACTGCAGTTGCCTACGCTGTGCTTACTTGGAGTGTTAATAGGACTTATTTCCCATTGCTGTCAATCCAGCATTTTTAACCATAATATAATATCTTTAAAATACTGCATTTTATTCCTGGTTTACAAGCATTTTTATTCCTGGTTTATTTTACTTGAGTCTCCAATTTTTTTAATACTCTCTCAAAAACCTGAAAAGACTAATCTTGCTTTTTCTGTTGGAAAAAAAAATCCCCTTTATGTTTCCAGTACAGCTTGAAATTAACATAACTTTAGGTATACTTTGTGCATCAGTCTAATGGATGACAGCCCAGCTCTGGAAGTAAGATTTGATATTTCATTTAATGCTTTGCACTTACAGGGAGCTTGATATTTTCAAAATGCTGTAAAATTAATAATCCTCACAGCTCCCCCATAGATATAGGTATTTAAGTATTATAATTTTCATTTTACCAGTGGCAGAACAGAGACACTAAAAGCCTGATCTCAAATCCACTGAAGTCAGTGTAAAGACTCATACTGAGTTCAGAAAGAAAAGGAGTACTTGTGGCACTTTAGAGACTAACAGATTTATTGGGGCATAAGCTTTCGTGAGCTGTAGCTGCATATGACACAAACAGACAAGGCGAAGCTGTAGCTCACGAAAGCTTATGCTCCAATAAATTGGTTAGTCTCTAAGGTGCCACAAGTACTCCTTTTCTTTTTGCGGATACAGGCTAACACGGCTGCTATTCTGAAACCTGTCATAATGAGTTCAGTGGACTTCGGAACAGAAGCCCCTAGTGTCTGGAATCAAGGCTACGCAGCAAGCCAGGCGCAGAACCAGGGAAAGTGTCCCTCACATCAGCACCAAGCTCAGTCCACTAGACTAAGCTGTAAAGTGCAAGCAGTGCAGCATAAATTTTCATCTAGCTCCTTGAAACAACACCAATTAATGTAAACATCTCATATGCAAACTAAATTTATTATAGATGGGACAGGTAGCACCATCTATTATTAAGACTGGCCAACACTTCCAATTATAAAATACCCATTACAAAAATCATGTACACATTTCAGTTGCTTAGAACTTTTCCAAATATATAGAAAGCAGGGCTTTCCCTGTAACCTTACAAAAGTTCAACATAGCTTCATTGCTAAGTGTAAGCAGGTCGACACTGACCCTGAAAACAAGGTTGTGAAGTTTTTCTTTTAAAGATCCTCCAATGAACTACTTCAAAATTTCTGCTTTTGCCAGAACTTTCCAAAACAATGGTATGTTGGCAACAGGTTTCTCTGAAACGCCAATTTTAACGTAGACATTTTATTGCAAAAATAATTCGTAGCATAATACAATACACAATGAAGAGCAAAGAGCAAAATGATGGAGCTTTTATGAGATTTTTATTTATCCTTGTAACCTGTGCTTTTTATTTCCCAGACCTGCAGTAGGAACTGCCAGTCATACAACTTGCAGTGAATATTTTCTCATTAGTATTGTTCTAGCCACACTTGCTGCTACTGAACTTATGTGCTCTGCGTTGCATTGCATAGAGACAGAAACTGCTGTTACCACTTCAGTTTGACATTTATTGGATACTTTGGCCTGCTCCAATTACTATAGCTGTTATCCAGTTAAAATGCCCAGTAATGTTTCTCTTCTTTGCCAAGGAACACATAATCTAAGATTCTCCACACTTAGTTGGCAGACACTATAATGCTGGGACCTATAGAAAGCTCTAAGAATAACAGGTAGATAAAGGTTAGTCATCCGCCTAGAACATTATTCATATTTACTCCTCTTCAGTCTCACCGAGAACTTTGCAAACATGATATTAGGTTTCTTGCCCAAAGTAATCTCTTTTTCCAATATCTTTCCTTTTGGTGGATGTCAATATTTCAAAAACTCATTAGCAGTTTTAGCAAAATGCTGCAACTGTCGGAAGATGCCCCTGATATTATTGTCTAACCAGAAGTGAAGCAGCATCTAGCTAAGCGCAGTGGTAAACATTATGTGCACATTTTTCAAGCCTAGATCTGTTTTGTTTTTTAAATTGAGGCTGATCATCTGGCATAAAATGCTTTACTCACATATTGGTGGCAATGTGTGTTTTAATGATCAAGACGTTACTCCAGATGTATGTTACAGGTGTAAGAATTGTGGATGTGGACCTAAGCTCCTCCAGAAAGGTTTACATATTCAATGGATCCATTCTGAGGCATGTGAGCCAGTGACTCGGAAACTGTGAGAAAAGATGCTTGTTGATATTTCAGAATTTAGTTACTTTTGAAATCGATTTATTATTCATCTTTTGGCAAAGAGAGTTATGCTTTGAGTCTTAGTTCAGATGGCATTAAGACTACATACATATAATCAGTTTTACTCCAAAATATATGTTCTGCTTTATCGGTTGCCTCTCCAGGTTCACTCAGGATGTGTCTGCGGATATGAATCTTACAAGTTCGAGAGCATTTTTGCTGACCAACTGGTTTCAGACAATTTGTTGCCTTTGTCTCAGTCTGCAGTCTCAGCCTTCCACAATGGTTCACTTGTGCCTGAGACACTTGGGTCACATGCACACAGGTGGTTCAGTTTGCCATGTTGCGCCTTCGCCCTCTTCAAATGTGGCTCAGGCCAGTTTACTGTCCAACCTTTCACTGGTATTTTCCAATGCCACGGTAACAAAATTCTTAAAAGGAATTCTTTGTCTCCATCTGTTGGAGTAGGAAACAGTTCCTGTGTGGGATCTTAGGATAGTCTTAGAGGCTCTGATGGGCCCTCCGTTCAAGCCTCGACATCTTGTCCCTTTACTCTCTTGTGTCAAAAACCTACATTTGGTGGCAATAACATCCACAAGGAGAGCATGTGAGCTGCTGGCTTTGATGGCAGACCCTCCTTATATACAGTTCTCCAAAGACAAAGTGACTTTGCAGCCGCACCCCAAATTTTTGTTTAAAGTGGTCTCGGTTTCGTTGGAACCAGGCAGTTTCTTTCCCTGTTCTTTCCGAAGCTGCATTCAGCTCAGAGGAGCAGTGCCTTCACATATTAGACATCAGCTGATGTCTGGACAGGATTGACCCTTCATTGCTTCGCCTCGCCTGTTTGTGCCATATGCAGACCCTGAGAAGGGGCAAGCGGTCTCTTCACAGATGATCTCTAAAGGAGTGACATCCTGTATCAAGACTGCACATGAAATAGGTTCATATACACGCCCCTCAGTGGGAGCAAGCCCCTTTTACCAGAGTGCAAGCTATGTCAGTGGCATTCTTGAGTGACATCTCAATATTGGACATTTTCACGGCTACCACATGGTCATCAATACATATGTTTATGAATCATTATGGCATTACCATGGCATCCAGAGCAGATGCAAACTTTGGGAAGGCAGTCTTGCAGTCCTTGTTCAAGTAGACTGAGTCCCACCCCCTATGGTTACTGCTTGTGAGTCACCTAAGTGGAATTCATGGCTGCATCTACTCAAAGGAGAAGAAACAGTTACTTACTGTAACTAGTTCTTTGAGATGTGATGCAGCTGTGTATTCCATGACCCACCCTCCATGCTCTCTGCATCGGAGTTTAGTTACTGAATGATTGGTGGGAAGGAACTGAAAGGGGATTGAGGCAGTCTCAGATAGCCAGGGGAAGGGGTGTGGCCACGAGACGCGAGTGCTGCCTCCTATAGGTACTGCTAGGAAAAATTCTCCGGTTCTGTTTGGGTGTGCACCTAGTAGAATACACATCTGCTCATATCTCGCAGAACCACAGTTACAGCAGAGGCTTTGAAACAGAGCGGCCACAGTGAATGAACCCTGTTATCTAATGGCAAAAGTAAATTGTGGATCATCATCACTTAACACAGGAACTTGTCATTCGGAGTATTAATAGCCCCAAAGTGGATGTACACTGTTCGAGCAGTGAAAAGTGAGTGTTGTGTAAATGAGAATCAGACCCAATTTCTTTGTACACCATCAGCAGCTAGGGCTACTCTGACAAATGAAGGGGTTGGGAATAGCTCCCTTTTATAGACACCCAGCCAGCCAGTAGCTATAAAATCCCTTTTAGTAACTGTTCTCTAATTGCCCTACCTGTAAAGGGTTAAAAAGTCTCACTGCTATGCATAGGTAAAAGGAAGGGAGTGGGCACCTGGCCAAAAGAGCCAATGGGAAGACTAGAACTTTTTAAAATTGAAAAAAGACTCTCCTTTTGTCTGTCTGTCTGTTCTCCTGGGGAGAGGCAGACAGGGCAACAGCTATGCTGTAAGAAGCTTGGGCCAGGTATGAAAAAAATCATCAGTATCATACCTAGAAACTACTCATTTAAAACCCAGATATGTAAGTAGGTCAGGGAATGTCTAGCAAGATGCAATTAAGTTTATCCCTTTTATATCATTACGGCGTGTGGATTCCTCTGTGCTAACCCCAAGTGCTTTTGTTTTGCTTGTAACCTTTAAGCTGGATCTCAGGAAAGCTATTCTTGGTGTTTAATTCTTATCATTGCTCTTTTAAAATCTAGCAACAGCCTGAGTTCCCGGATGTATTTTCTTTCTTATTTTTTATTAATAAATTTTACCTTTTTAAGAACAGATTTTGATTTTTGTGTCGTAAGAGGTTTGTGCACATGTTGTTTAATTAGCTGGTGGAAACAGCTGATTTCCTTTTTTTTTTTTTCTTTCTGAGCTCTTCCCCAGAGAGGGGCGTAGAAGGACTTGAGAGTACCCCACAGAAAGGAATTCCCAAGTGCACCTTCCTGGGCTCTCAAAGGGGTTCTGCACTTGGGTGGTGGCAGCATCTACCAATCCAAGGTCAGAGAAAAACTGTAACCTTTGGAGTTTAATACAAGCCTGAAGTGGCCAGTGTTAATTTTTTAAATCCTTGCGGGCCCCCATCTTCTGCACTCAAAGTGCCAGAGTGGGGAATTAGCCTTGACAGCTACACATCATCTCCAAGTACAGAGGATCATTTTGAAATGTGTTTATTTTACCAAGAGTTTAAAGAGCTGAATCATAACACTGGTGAGTTTGTAGAAAATTATTTTGTATCCTTAGACTTCGTGGGCGAAAGCTTTGAACTTTTAACTGCATTAGTCTAAAATGCTGGTGAACAGGCCAGAATGTTAGTAAAGAGGAGGCCATCATATATAATACATTTTACTATGAAAAAATCCTTTGGGTTAAAAATCTAACTCCCACAAATGTGCTTAGTGGGACAACAATACCCATCTTTATAGGAATATTACATTTTTCTGTGTTGGTCGTGTAATATCCTGTTCACCTATACTCTGGATGTCCCTAAACCTCCAACTGCCTGAAGCTGAGACTGGATGACACTGGATAATTGCCCTGTTCTGTTCATTTCCTCTGAAGTGGAAAATGTCTGGCATTGGCCACCGTCAAAAGGTGGGATAATTGGTCTAGATAGACCATTGGTCTGACCCATTATTGCCATTCTTATGTTCTTATTGTCTATTTCATGATGTTGCACCAATATGTGACCCTTACAACAAAGCAAAAGTTAATAGGAATTAGAGAAGGAAAGATCAGTTGGGTCACTTTCTCTTGTTTTGCTGATTTTTTTTCCAATATACTTCCTAATGATTTCTCTAATGTAGTTCTAAATAATGCCCATGCTGGTATTTCCAGCACTGCCCTGGGGAGTTATTCTACAGTCCAATTGGCCTCATTGTTAGGAAAACTAATGCTGACTCTCAAGGAAATTATCCTCTTCTTCTCAGTTTCATCCCATTACTTCTACCGAAATACTTTGGACAGTCCAGAGCAGTTTTTATCCTCCTGAGTGTTTACATGGTTTTAAAAATGTGTTAATATATTGCACATTAAAAATACGCATTTACGGTTATAAAAATCTAAAGACAACTGAAGTCCATGGAAAGACTCCAGTTAACTTCAAGAGACCTTGGATTAAGCCCTTAGAAAATAAGGTTTTTCAAATATTCCTAACTTCAGTGACTTTTCTGATAAAGAAATGCCTTCTGTGGTCACAGTGAAATCAGAAAGTGACACACTTCTGTGTAAGCATAAGAACTTTAAAATTGTTAGCAGCATTTGACCTGAGATGACGATAGTGGTGACTTACTATGTATAAATGGATGTATTAAAAATAAATAACCCAGTAAATTAATCATCTGTTTCAAATGAGTTTTTACCATATTTACTAAAAGTAAAGTTCCAATAATCTTACCTAGCATTACTATAGGTAAGAGTTAATAAGCGTTTCATCTGAGTTCAACACAAATAGTGTTACTGCATTAACATGAATTACTACAGATTGGCTTTTGACTGGAACACCATAGCCTATGTCATTATATAAACTGTTGCTCTAGATTTGTTTTCAGCCCATGAGGATGATAAAATGTCCTGTTAGCAGTTTGAGTTCTCCTGAGATACTGAGAGTAATTCGGGGTAGATTTCTCAATATGTTATGGCTGTTTAGTTTCCATTAATTTAAAGTAAAGGGTGCTTCTTAAAGTGTTTGCAGAAAATACATGACAAAAGCAACTTGCATTAAAATGTTTTAACTGTGAGACTATTATGTTTTCACTTCAGCTGCAATTTAAGGGGAAGAGATCTGATATATCCTTACAGCTTATAGTTTTATGATCTGACACATTCTTGTTATTTATAAACTCTTTCTGCTGGGACCTGATTTGCATTATTTCTTTCGTAAACTATTTCCATGGAATTTTCTCCTTGTATTTGCATTCCCATTAAAGTGATGAAATTGCTCAGAAAGCATTTGGGTAACTACCATAGATATTCCATTCATGCAGTTCCAAATACAGCCCTTTATGTAGCAGCATGCTGTATAGTTGTTATTATTAATATATTTTCTTAGTAAAATGGTAGATGATTGCATTAGAATGACTACATTAACAGTACTTCATGCAGCAGTCAGTTTCTAACCTATTGGCCTTGCATTCGTTTTATTTATTTCCATATCTTGATGTGTCAGCCTTCAGCAAGTGCAAGTATATATCTCTATCTGTAGCTAATGGGTTTCTTCTGAGTGCCATGTGCCACCTCACTATAGAGAAGATAAATAAAGCACAGAGGATCATACCTGCCCAAGTTTATACTAACATTTAGTTTCTAATGCTGTATTTTCCTATACCCATGACACTGAATCAGCTTTCCTTGAAACAGTACTTCCTCTCTGTTACTGACGTTTCTAGAGAGAGCAGGTCAGTGGCCCCAGCAGAAGGAGGTTTTTAATGACATGTGTTTTTTTCCCCATATGCTTTGTTTGTTCCATTCTGTCAAAAGTAGAAGGACACACCTGGAGAAAAACTGTGATAGAATGAAACATCCAAGCCTCTTGGTGGTGATGCCTATGGGAATCAGTAGGTTGGTGCATGCCGGTAGATATAGCTACAAGATGATAAAACAAAGTAACATCTTTGTGTACTGTGAGGAAAAAATCATAAGAAAGCAGCGGACTCTTCTTTGATGGGCAGCCGCAGTGCAGACTGAAAGGAACAAAGAAACCAATTACAATATTGTTTGCAACAAGACATTTTAAAGTAATAATCAGCTTCTATTCATTACTATGCACCTGCAAATGTACTAACAGTAGCAGTGAAAGAAGCAAATGTGTGCTAATGAAACTGGAGGGCATTGTCTGAGCAATTCCATGATTTGATGGTGATGCAAATGCAAAGAAGGTGACCATGCAGGGGTGGATGGGAGAAGGCTATGCAATCACCAAGTGCTAGGATATTAAATATATCAAACATCATTTGCTCGGCATTTAAGGAACCACAAACTTATGCACAAGGATAGTCTTCCAGTCAATTCACCATCTTGCGTGAATATCACACACTGTACATTGCCTGAATCAAATTGAACCTTTACCCATCAGGGAGGAATGCATGAAACTGTTTATACTGTAAAAGTTTGCCAAAAAAAGGTAGGGGATGTTGTTTTTCAAGCTATTTCAGTGTACAACGTGACATTGAATGAAGCCACAAACAAAATATCAGAGGTGAGATGAGACAAGACCTGGTGTCATGTTTAACAGTTGGGAGAGCCAACCAGAAGAAATTACAAAGATTATAGCAGTTTCCTTGATCCCTCAGTCTTAATCAGGTTTGCAACCTGGGGTCTTGTTAGATTGCCAGCTGCTTCTGGATATCCATGTAGCAGCAGTTGCTAAAGATCTGTTTGTTCTTTCTGCCTGACAAGTTGATAACCATCTTTTGTGGGGGGTACTTAACTGGCCTTGGTTATCCATATGTTTGTCACCTGAAGGCCAGAAACAAATCAGAAGAAACTGAATGAGACAGGGTTACTAAACGTGCCCTTTATTCTGCACAGAGTGAATTATGGTTCCAATACAGGTACATCAGTGTTAGGAGATGAAAGGTGTCACTTAATAGCTATGTTCATCACACATGCATAACCCAGCTTTCTTAGCTTAAACCATTTGTTTAAAAGTACTCAAAAACATAAGAGTACTGAACACATGCAAATGGTGATGTAGAAATCCTTATAACTCAATTAAACTAGGGAAGAGTTAAGGTTGTTTTTCTGGCTTTAAATGTGCATTGACAATCTATCCAGTGTTTGGATTATTTTTATACCTATTTTAAGTGTGCCTATATTTCCAGGCATTCTGAAGTTGAGATTTGGGTTTGTTTTAAACTTAAACATTATGTAAACTTAACAGTAAACATTGAATTGATCTGTATGCTCAAACTTTGCCTGAGAATATATAGTGGGTTAATTCCAATTAGGAAGTATTATGTTTTATCAGCCATGTTGTTATCTTCATGTGATAGGGCATGGCTCTCTGCTCCTGTCTTCCTGAACAAATGGCTCCAACACCTCTGGTTTGTAACCACCACGGTGTAGTTTATTTGTGTTATGTTAGGGGGCTTATTCCTTCACCCACTTACTTCCCTGGTCCTTCTCGCGTGAACAGAGAGCAACAGTACTCGAAGTCCAAAGGTGCAAACAATTCGATGCTTATTGGGGTGAACTTCCAGCAAGCATGATTCCAGTTTCCTTCCTTAGTGTCCCCCTTCCCAGCTTTGACACCACAGAGCCTTACCTGTGTCCCTGTTCCCATTCCTTAGCTAAACATGATTCCAATTTCCGCACCCCCATTTGCTGTTCCCATTCCCCCCCACCCACTTCCTGATTGACTGCAGACTATATAGTAAAACTTGAGTACTGCTTAGCTATACCTTAACCAATCATTTTACTGAAATTTAACCCAATCCTAACATATTGTAACATGATTATGTAACCAATTATATCCCACCACATTAATTAGTTTACACCCAGCAAAATTAATTATACAACAGACAGAAACAATCACAGAACCAGACAGAGTTTATACAGACAAACAATAGGGAAATGGGGACTACAGTGATAGAACAACAAAGAAATGAGGATTTCACATCCCAGCTATTGATAAGTGAGTTCTTGCCAGACAGGATGCTATCAAACTAAGTTTCCTTTTACATCTTCTAGGCACTTCCCTTTCTCTGGAGGCGATAGGCATTATCAGGACAGGATTGTATTCCTAACAGCCCAATAGCACCTTATTTCAGTGTGACTAGTTTGGAATGTGAGGATCTGACCATTTGCTTCCCAGCTTATGGCTGCCTCTGCTGCTTAGCCAAAGATCTTAGCCTAAGCACAGGGCCTCAGACTGTCACAGTAAGAGAAGGCCCTTACACCAGCAGACAGTGATTTTGATTCTCTTTTATACCTCTAGAACTAGCTAAGTGATAAGAATACATCTAAATTTTTAGAGTATAGGCCTTTACAGACAGGTCTGAATATCTATATCCTAACATGTTATATCAACACCACCCTCTTACCCATCCAGCAATTCTATCATCATTCCTTTTTGCCAGACAGAAGAGAGGGCAAGGATCTCTCCACGCAGAGATCTCCCTTTACCATGGCCCTGCTGGCCTGCCCCGTCCCCACCTCTCTCTGTTTTCCTCCTCATACTTTCCTCCTGTGCTCCTTTTCTACTCTGGCAGTTAACATGCCAATTAGCAACTTAGCTCTCCCAGCCTAGTAATTATCCACTCCTTTGGAACTCAGGCTCTCTGGAGGGAACTAACTAAATTTGCAGTGACCAGAGTGCTGCTTCAGCTGCTGGTTCTCAGCACTCTGTCACAATTCATCATTCATTTCATAAACCAGCAGCATACCAAGTTTAAGAGATATAACAGTTTTTCTTTTGCATTTTTTTGGGAACCAACTGTAATAATGACAGGCCCAATAATACGTTCCAGACGGTAATTCCTGCTCTTCCTCCTCACTACTTATTGCCCACTTATACCAGTGCATCCTGTTTTTCATGCTATATGACACATCAAATGCATGAGTGTACAGCTGTATCAGAAATTTTTAACCTACACAGATGTTCAATTCTTTATACTTTTTCGTCTACAAATAAGTAATGTTTTGTCTATACTGTAGGGACACTGTCATCTTAAAAATCACATTTCTGACTGAAAATGTGGTACTACGGTAGTCAACAGTAACAGCTAAGGTTATTATAATTAAAAAGTTATTCGGGGAAGGGAGAAGAAAATATCTCCTTCAAGTTTATTTACTTTATGCATTTCACAGCACAATTGGTCATTGTAGAGTCAGTTAATTTCTGACTTGCTGAAAAGATCCTTATAAACATCAACAGGAAAACAGGAAAATCCTTACCAAAAATAATTAATGAATTGTAATTAATCAAAACATACTATTTAAAGAGTACTCTTTCAGAAAGTGGATTTAAAAAAAATCAATTCAAAAATTTCAAGTTGGTGGTGTCCCTTTAAATCTATAAAAAATAAAATACTAAACTAATTCACTGATACTAAACTATTTTACATTATGTTTTGTTATGCTTTTATATGCATGGATCATAAGCTCTATTTTGTACACTTTATTTCTGGAAATGCACAGTTTCTAAATGCATGCAGAGTGGGAGAGATGGAGATGAAGAAGCATACTTTTTCTCCAGCAATTCAAATACTTTCTCCTTAAATACTTAAATGAAGTACTATACATAGACATTGGTGTAGTCTTTAGAAGAAAATAACTTTTTCCCCCTGTTATACAAACATGTTTTCCTGGTTTTGGCACGGACCAATGCCTTACTGGTTATGTCCAAAGATTCCAGTGTAAAAACTATGTACTTTGAGTTAAAAGTTTAGCACCCCACACTTCTGGCATGAAT
The DNA here is from genome assembly GCF_965140235.1 of Caretta caretta. NCBI lineage: Eukaryota > Metazoa > Chordata > Testudines > Cheloniidae > Caretta > Caretta caretta. The sequence goes on along the minus strand of NC_134206.1, from coordinate 325,240,441 downwards.
ACGCTACTGTTGCAGCACTTCCAGCTTATGGGCCTGATGCTGCACCTCTTACTCAGATGGGTAATGTTTATGTGAATTGGTTTTGATGGGACTATTCATGTGTAGCAAAGACTATTCGTCTGAAGAATTGGAGGATTGGGCCCCAAGAACACGAGTACAGTATTTAAGTGCAGAGCCGCTGGTTACTATTCCTTGGGCCACAATGTCAAACACAAAATGTCTTTGAATGGTTTTGAAATAGGCATGTACTTGAATGTAGCATTTGGCTCAAAATGTCTTTATTAAATTAAGGAACAATTCAGTTTTCTAACTTTATACTTGCTTGATCTGACATTAAAAGTTTTGAAAATATATTTGCTTGTTTTTTTCATTAAGACATTCGGATACCACATTTGTATTGAAAGGCTGCTAATTTCCCTGAACACAATTATCTAATGATTATTTTATATGGTTATTTTTCAGATGTTCAAATCAAACCAGATTCAAAACAGAAGAATTATTTTGGGCATATAATTTCTGCCCTACTCCATACTCTTGGACAACACTTCTGGGCCTTATTTTATACTTGGTTTTCTTCGCACCTGGTAAGCAAATACTTGTTTTAGCACATAGCTTTAAGTAAATAGCAAACATTTGAAGTTCTTAATGGTCAGACCACTTGAAGCTTCTCTTACTGTTCAGTCTGATTGTTATACTAAAATTGATCTTTTTTTAAATTCTCAGGAATGGGACCTATGCCCTGGACAGTAAATTCTGAAATCTATCCACTTTGGGCTAGAAGTACAGGAAATGCATGTTCATCTGGTGTAAACTGGATTTTCAATGTTCTGGTGTCACTGACATTTTTGCATACAGCAGAATACCTTACATACTATGGTAAGATGTTGTTTATGTCTTAATCTGCAGTAATAACATTTGCATTCTTACATGGCACGTAGATTTACTACAGTTTAGATCAGGGGTGGGAAAACTATGGCCCGCGAGCCAGATCCGGCCCATGAGGGCTTTGGATCCGGCCCGTGGGATTGCCACCCTTTGGATCTGGCCAGCGGGATTGCCACATCCCTGCAACCCCTGGGGGAGGGGGGCAGAGGGCTCTGTGCGCTGCTCTTGCCTGTGGGTACCTCCCCTGAAGCTCCCATTGGCCAGGAACAGGGAACCACGGCCAATGGGAACTTCGGGAGAGGTACCCACAGGCAAGAGCAGCATGCGGAGCTCTCTGCCCCCCCCCTCCCAGGGGCCGCAGGGACATGGTGCCAGCTGCTTCCCAGAGCGGCGCTGGGCCAGGACAGGCAGGCAGGGAGCTTGCCTTGGCTCTGGTGCATGCCGCTGTCACCCTGGAGCCACCCCAGGTAAGCGACGCCGGGTCGGAACCTGAACCCCTCCTGCACCCTGCCCCCCAGCTCCATGCCCTGAGCCCCCTGAACCGCAAACCCCTGCCCTGAGCTCCCTGCTGCACCCTGCCCCCCTCCTGTACCCCAACCCCCTGCCCTGAGCCTCCACATACACTCCGCACTCCTTCTTTGACCCAACTCCTTGCCTTGAGCCCCCTCCTGCACACCTCACCCCCTTCCACACCCCAATCCCCGGCCCCTGGCCCTGCATGCAATTTCCCCACCCAGATGTGGCCCTCGGGCCAAAAAGTTTGCCCACCCCTGGTTTAGATGATGATATACTAGCTGTTTTGTGGTATGCCATTTTAGCTGCCAAGTTCTTGATTAACACTAGTTTAGTAAGTTTCATTCTTTAAGAAGGGAATGTAAACAGATCATTTATAATGAGGAAAATGAGGGAAACCTTCTGTTTAGTATAATACTGTGGTGCCCATTTAAAAGGGTAGCATTTGCCAACTTTTATCACATAGTAGTATCTGAGATTCCCCTTCTTGTCATTACCATCACATGCCTAGTCATGTGGTTATACAGTCATTGCAAATAGTAATTAGGGATAGGGTAAATTCAAAAGTCTGGTTTAATCTGTGTAATCCTTTTGGCTATTTTTGTTGATGTTTCTCTGTTTTCTGGGTCACCTCAGGGCCCATTCAGCCCGGGGGAAGCCAAACCTTCCCTTTCACGTGTCTCTTTATTGCAGACCTCCAGTAATGTTATTGCTATTTCTTTTAACTGATGGGAAGTTAAAAGGATCTGTTTGAGTTTCCATGTTATTCTAAAATCAAGTGGAGTATTGCTCCTTACTAATTTGATTTATTCTAGAGTGATGTAAAAAAGCCGTTTTTTCTCATGTCCACAGACATGTGCTCCTTTATTGTAATGCTGCAGTTCATATTTCACAAACTTCTTTGATTTCTGTAGCCTCCTAATTCTGTTGTTTCTGTGGGAGATGGTAAAGACAGGAGGGATAAAGTTCTGTAACCTAGTATGTGTGTTGTTTTGTATTGCAGGGGCATTCTTCCTCTATGCAGGGTTTGCTGGTATGGGACTCATTTTCATCTACGGCTGCCTTCCTGAGACTAAAGGGAAAAAACTAGAGGAAATTGAATCTTTGTTTGAAAACAGGCTATGTACATGTGGTATTTCAGATTCTGATGAAGGGAGGTATATTGAATATATTCGGGTGAAGGGAAGTAATTATCATCTGTCTGACAATGATGCTTCTGATGTGGAATAATTTTCAGCTGCTGATGTATTAATCATTTAAAAGCCTTCTGGGGGAAGAGCAGCTCTTGGTGACCTCACTGCCCTGCTTCTGGTCTGGTTCTCCTTTCTACTGCCTAGTTACAAATGCCTTCATGTAATAAAATACTTCATTTGGGAGAAAATTAAGTGTAATAATGTTTTCTGATCATGGAAAGTAATGATTTCCAAAGGGGATTTAATTCTTCGATTGTATGAATTTACCTATGGTGTGCAATACAGGTATCTGTGCATTATACCAAATGAAATGCATATGGTGTGCCATACTGTATATCCTTATCTTTCTTTTTTGACAAAAGTTAAAATAATGTAATAGCTAATCAGCAACCAAATGACTCATAAAAGTAAAATAAATCTGGGAACAGGGGCTGGATTCACAAAAGAACTTTAACTTCTAGGCACCTAAAAAAATCACTGGGATTCACAAAATTTGAGTTAAGCACTCAGGCTTCCTGTACAATGACTGGTGGGATATAGGCACCTGTGAATGGGATTCACCAAAGCCAGCACACTAGGCGGATTCCTATAGCCAGTGGGAGATGCCAGGGAGAGGGAGGGTGTCCTAAGGCATGTCTCTCTCTGAGAGTTTGGCACCTAAATCCAGGCTGGAGGGAGGCATCTCCCTCTCCTTGGGATTCTCAGCTGCAAGCCCTCTCTTGGAGATTCACCAGGAGTTAGGGCACTCACCTGAGAGGTGGCAGATCCCTATTTGAAACCCTTCTCTGTGTCAGGTGGACGGGCAACATGAACCAGGGCACTCCCACATCCTTGATGAGTACCCTAGCCACTGGGATAAAAGTTGAGTGAGGTACTCCTCTGCATCCTCCTCCCGTGAGCATGCATCGAAGATTGGGCCCTACAGGCGAGTTAGGCGGAGGAATTCCTATCTTCCCCTGGTTTGTGCTTTGCACTGGGGCTTAGGCACCCAGACACCTACAGGGGAGCCACAGTGTATGTACTGAGAGGCACAATATCAGCACCAAGGGGAACTTTTAATGCAAAATCTTAGGAACCTACAGGGTTTGGCAGCAACTGAGCAGGGGTTTTGTGAATCCCAGTGGTGCCTGATCCTGGGATTTAGGTACCCAAAGTGGCAGTTAGGTGCCTTAATCCCTTTGTGACTCTAGCCCTACATATTTGGTGTTTTTGTCACAGCAGCTTGAATATGAAATAAGCAGAATGAGAAATCAACAGGATGCTGTAGAATAATCACTTGAAATTATCACACAGTTTGAAAATACAAATATCTTCTGTCTTTATGGGAGAGATGTATCTCCTACGTTTCCCTAATGGGATTCCACTCTTGTTTCTTTGCGGTGATATCCAGCGGTCTGTACTAAATTGCTCAGTGTTTCAACTCTAGTGGCACAGTGGATGTCGGTTATATTACTCTATCCAGCTATTGATCTTTGACCATATATTATGATCAGTAGTTGGTATTAGTGAGCTAAATTGCCAAAGAATGACCTTAAGTTCACAGTAAGGTGTAATTAAACGTGATTGCCTGGACAAATAAACTGACAGATATTGATAAGTGCCACTTAAAGGCCTTAACTGGAAAGGTTAACTGGAAAAAAGTGATTTTTCATTCCCATTTGTGCATCTGAGCATTCTGGTACGTGTCCAGTTTTGAACACAAATATCAGTTTAAAAAAAAAGGAAGAAAAATAGGGTTAAGATCTTGTGTTGATAAGTTCACAGCAATCACTGCCCCATTGCTCATTAATATACATGTCACTTCCAATTTATGTCTTATGTGCAAAGTAAATTATTTCTGGCAGGTCTTTCCTCCCTTTACTCATACAGTGTCTTTGGATCTGAAAAGAAAATTAGCAGTATTCAAATGCTGATATTTACTCACATTAATTGTCTTATGAAGCATTGCAAAATTGTCAGGAAAATTCACCACGTCAGGCACAAAAAGCTGCTCACCCACATTCACCATGGTAATGAAAAAATTAATGGTATTTTATTCACCTGCCAAAAAAATTACTTGTGTTGGCAAGTAGAATCTTATAAGGCTGCATTAAAATATCATGATATTTTCCTCCCTCTCTACCCCTTACCCAGTTAATCCTTCAGAGAAATAAGTTTTTAAAAAAGTTGGAAGCTCAAAGTCATACCCCCTGAAATTCTGAATGGAGGAAAAATCCCTTTTCACATATCCCTTTCTTTTCATGCTGTACAGTTTTGATGAAACTATATGAGATCGTTGGGTTTTATAGATACAGGTTTGGTGGCCTTTTCCTGGACTGAGAGACATATTTTGAATGTGGGTTTGCTCTCTAAGAACAAGAATGTTATTGGTTGCCTAATTATTGTAGTCGGTCACACATGGGTGATAAGTTTGTATTGTAACTCTTTGCTAGATCTGATTTATATTGCGCTATATAATTTTATACAGGGGCTTTTCTTGAGTTTTCTTTGAATTGTGTATTTTGTCAGAGTTGGGTGTGGCTGTCTTTTTAACTTTATAAAACTGTTAACAAAAAGAACTGTTTAAAAAGCAAATGGTTTAAAACATCCCTCTTGTAATTTGGAAAAGGAGGAAATAAGCATGATAAACAGAGGGCTTTGGCATGATTGGACTCTGAATGTGCACCTGCTCAGTTAGAGGGCCAGGCTCCCAGGCCTCAGATCTCTGCTCTCATTTAGGCACACCACACTTTTATGCCCTCAAGTATGAGATGTTGAAAATGTTGCAGCATGTACAAATTCAAACGTACACTCTATTAGGCACACTGTTGCCAGTGTATAGCCTTCACTGAGGGCACAAGATAGTCTTAAATACTTTTATGGGTAACCTGGCTTCTGCCTGACCCCCAAAAGTCTATTCTCCAGGCCATGATTCAGAAAAGAATCCCTATTCAGGACAGCATGTAAGCACACGTTTAAATGCTGCCCTGAATAGAGACAGACTTTAGCATGTATCTCTCCTAAGGCCCTGACCCAGCAATACACTTAAGAATGTGCTTAACTTTTAGCATGCGATTAGTCCCATTGATTTAAGTGCTTTTGCTGGACTGGGGCCTAAGCTACTTGAAATGCAGCTGATCTCTAATAGCTTTAGTGATCAACTGTCACTCTATTGCACCAACATCTATGATTAGACAAAATTATTGCACTGCTGTCACTCATTTGGCATAACTGAAGTAAAGTGACTGTAATAGAAATTGTCACAAGATCAGTGACTTGTTTTTCTGCAAATGCTGGGGCTTTTTAGCAAAAGAAGACCATTATCCTTTGTCAACAGTGTTTCTTGGGTGTTCTCATAAACTACATCCCGCTGTGCACAGTACTCTGCTATATTTCTGACACTTATGACTTTTATCTTATTGTAGACAATTTTCTAAAGTCATGCATGACATTTCCCTACTCTCTAGGCATAGAGACTAAAAACACAATGCATTTCAGCTGTGAATGCAGCTGAGTAATGAGGGCACAAAACCTACTGTCTTCTTTTCTGTCACTTTCTTTTCCCACCCAGTGGAGTTGGATTTAAGTCTTCCTTTTACTATTGCTTTATACAAAGATAATATTCCAGCTCTTATAAGTATTAGACATAATTCCAAGCATTATTTATAATAAAAACAAGATCAACTGAATACTTGAAATTAATCTTACATAATTAGGGTTTTATTTTTAGAATCCGTTAACATTTATAATGTATGAAGAAAATGAAACAAATATTTCTATTTTGCAACAGGTTTTTATATTTGTGCATATTTTACGTTCTAAGAGATTTTGATAGTGTGGGTAGACTTACTAACATTCCAGATAAAAAGATATAAATACAATGTAGCTGAATAATTTCTTATGACAGGATTTTAATTTATAAAAGAACGTAAATAGTATGTCTAAGCACAGTGTCATTTTTATTAAAAGCTTTCTGCAGAAGATGTGAAATTATTTCTTCACACGTACTACATGTTTAATTCAGGGGCATCGGGAAAGTTAAAGTAGGATTGGTGGTATAATTTTGGCTAAATTGGCATATGAGTTACGTACTTACAGTTTGGGGAATTTCATACCTCTGATGCTTCAGATCATGTAGGTCTGATAATAGGTATAGGAGATGTTAGTCCAGATGCATATTTTTTTTAAATTTTATTAAAAATTAATTTGTTAATCCTGTTGTAGAGTTCTAAAGCTTCTTTCATGTAATTTACAAGTTGTTTCTGCCCCTCATCAAATTGCTGGTCAAATTGTGGGGTTTTGGTTTTTTGTTCTTTTTAATTTGGTTTTGAAGATAATCATTAAAGTGGACTAAGCCCTCCAGGAATCATTTAGAGAGCATTTAGTAATGAAATGTAGTTGCTGAGCATACACAGGAGATAATTTTTATCGTGTGAGTTGTAGTGATAGCAAGTCAGAACCTTGTAATAAGGGAAGAGACATGAAAAGAAATGTTGTTGTGCTAACTTCTTTTTGAATAAAACGGAAGTCACGATGTCTTTCTTGTATAGGAGTTAGTGCTGGAGAAAAAAGATCAAATATTTCATATTAGAAGTTTCTTAAAGTAACATTACAGTTGAGACACCCATCAAGGAGGACAAGGAATTGTCTTTTACTTACCTCATTATAAATCCTCTATTAACCGGGGAGTTGGGGGCATGCAAGGTTATTCAGCAAAGCGAATGTGCCAAAAGGGCAAATCCTGCCCCCTCCTTTGCAGGTTGAACGGGCGTCTGGCAGGGGCAATGCTGTAATTCTGCTTTGTAGGAAGGTAGAGAATGGTAGAAGCCACCCCTTGTGTGGCATGAAGTCCAGTTTCCCAGATTATTCCCATAAACATCGGAGCAGGTGTGCCCCATGAAATGAGATGGCATGGCAGGAGTGAGTTGGAAGAAGGATGCAATTGCTCCACATGTCCTCCAGTCCCAGCTTCTCATAGGAAGGGGGGAACACTGGGCTTGAGCAGATCTGCGAAGAGGGAGCTCCCTTTCCTCTGGAGCTCCCCATTGCTCCCCTGAGTTTCTTGGGCTGGGCACTGGAGAGAAGTTTTGACCATAAGGATCCAAAGCTCATTGCATTTATGGGAGTCTTTCCTTTGACTTTTCGGACTTTGGAACAGGCCCTGTGTGCAGGAGTAGCTATGTACAATGGGATAAGATGGACCAGACTCATAATTCTGTTTGTTTGTTTCTCACCTTTAACATTATTTTAACAAGGATTTTTTGTTTTTAATGTTACCTGTAATTTACAAAAAGAAGCTTTTATTGTCCGGACGTTGTTTAACAAAAGAGAGATGTCGCATTCCACATTATAGAGATATTTTAGTATAAAAAACAAAGTTCTGCTAAGCACTTTAAAAAAGCAAAGATATTTGTGCACTTTTTCTGAGCGATTGAAACTGACCAAATCCCAGTTCTTTTCATCTAGAAGAAAATAGAGCTTTGTGTACCAGGCCAGAAGCAGATAATCCACAATATGTGCTTTATGGCAACTTGTTTTATTGCGGGTAACATTTACAGCTTACATGTAGCTGCTGCCTATAAAAATGATTCTGAATTATTCTCCAGATTTAGACAAGTCACTTTTTTTTGTGCAAAAATACTTGTTGTTTTCTATAAAACTTCATAGCCTTGTGTACAGTACAGTTAAGCATAATCCATGAAGTGGTTTAGGTTGTGACAGTGTTAAAAATGTCAGACCAGTAAACTCTTCTAGGTGAACATTGTTGAAGAAATATTGTTGTTTGGGTTATTGGGGGGGAGACTCCCTAAAGGCAACTATATAGATTTTAAAAGTCAGAGAAAATGGCAGTTCCTGTGTATTTTGTGTATGTTCTCACATAGAGGAGTTTTTTATGTGCCAATAATCGTCACTGTGGTGTTTTGTAACAAAGTGTTAATGGTGTTGCAAAGTACTGTAGAGGAAAATATTTTAGCCACACAATCTGTTTGTGTTAACTAAAGGCCCATTTCTAATCTCACTTACACCAGTTTCTCAACAGTTGACTTCAATGGAGTTACTCCTGAATCACACCAGTGTGTAAGTTAGACCAGAATCAGGCCTGATGAATCCAGAGTTTCTGTAAATCCTTACGTTTTTATGTAATAGATGTACAGTATGTTACAGTTGAGTGATTTGGCATGTGTAATTATAAAGCTCTAAATATGATTCTGTTAAACTGTACACTTTTTATTTGGATTTTACTTTTCAAAAGTTAGTTTGACATTTTATCATATATATATGACTAGCAAGGGATAACACAGAATAGTAAAAACGTCCATATGCTTAAAAATACAAATAAAGTTTGTGAAGGCCTTAAAATACAAGCAAACTTATCTCATTTCTTTAAACATTCAGCAAAATTAAGAAAGGATTGAAAATGTAACCATCGTGATTTCTGAACAAAGGCTCAGCCTTGTGGGACAGATCCTTAGCTGATGTCAAATAGTGTGGTTTCATGCTTTCGCAGACCTTCTGCAGTTTAAACCAGTCTCAGTCCAGCAGAACACATAATCACATGCTCAGTTTTAAGCACTTGGGTTGTCCCAGTGAAATCAGTGGAATTAGGCTTGAAATTAAGCACGTGTTTACATGCTGTGCTGGATCGGGCTCCAGCCGGGAATCAGGACCTATATATACAACAACTTCTCATTTAGACTCTGTCAGAATCTTTAACTTGATATTTCTCTAATGAAGTCAGATTTAGAATACTTGAAACAAAATGTTATTAGAGACTAAATTTAGTTATATTGATGTGCTTATTACTAACACGTACACGTGAAGCTGGTGGGCATACACTAAACCCTGATTGCATGTTACAGTATGTAGTACTTAAGAAATGAGTTTTGGCAAAACTAAAGTGAATATGTTATTCACCAGCCTGTTGAACATGTGCTGTTTCCTTTTGCAGCCAAACAAGCCTATAATGTATGAAAGTGTTGTACATTTTATGAAATTTCAGTGATGTAAAGTTAAATGATTGTTTTATGTTCTAATGGCTTTACATAAAAAATAAATATCTTCAGAGAATTGTCATTGCCAGACTTGTAAATGAACAAAATAAAAGGTGAGATAGTTAATTACATAATCTTTCTAAGAGTTTTATTTGTACTAGAATTTAAGTAACTTTTTATAGCTGGAAAAACAAACCATCGAGCAAGATGAGCTAGAAATGAGATATAAATATTGGCTTAGATGATATTAAAGTATTTCTTAATCTATTTGATTGCTATGCTGTTAAATAACATTGGTAGCTGAAAGCCCAAGATGACATACAAGTGTCATTTATAAAGTCATGTGTGTAAAAAAGCCAAAAATGGCTGAGAACTTAAAAACTGGATGGTAATAAACCATGAATCCCACTGTTGAACCTGGGAATATTCGAAACAAAAAGAGCTCTCAAACATGCCTGCAGCAGGTTCCATCACTTCACACTGACTCAATAGACATTTTAGGCTTCAGAGTCCCTGAAATCTTATTGTTGCCCCTTTTGACCCAAGTGGCTAGCCAAAGTTTGGGCCCTGGGGGTGTTATAGCTGGGAATAGAAATTGGTGATAGGTATTTCTTTGATGCAGTCTTTTTTTATTTACAAGGAATGTACAACGTCCTGTGTTTCTGAATGCAGAATTCACCAAGACCAAAATAAGCAGTTTTTTTAGGTCTAGGCTACACAGGCAATGCTAAAGCGCTGCCATGGCAGCGTTTTAACATGGCTTGTGTAGTCGTGGAAGAGAGGTCTCCCAGCACTCTAAAAAAACCTCCTCCATGAGGGGCGTGGCTCCCAGCGCTGGGAATGCGGCTCCCAGCGCTGGGGCACTGTCTACACTGGCACTTCACAGCGCTGAAACTTGCTGCGCTCAGGGGTGTGTTTTTTCACACCCCTGAGCGAGAAAGTTGCAGCGCTGTAAATTGCCAGTGTAGACAAGCCCTCAGCTTACCAGCCCCCCTTGGCCAACATTAGACCCAAAAGCACTCACTCTAGCTTTTTCCTGAGTCACATTGTGCTTACAGGCTCCTACTTGTTTTTTTCTTGCCTCCCTCCCTTGCCTCTCTCTCTCTTTTTGTCTGTTATCTCAATATCTGTGTGCTCTCTCAGACTCGCCCCCACCCCTTCTCAAAACAATACTCAGCCCAAAAGCTCCTGGGTGGATCCACACACCCCTTTTGTCTTAGGTGGGCATATGTTTTCAGTTACGTTAATTGAAGGATGAGTTCACACCTACCAATCTCAACAGGGCTTTCCAAGGCATAACAAGGTTTCACTCAGCTCATATTATTATATAGATATCTCAAAAATGGGGTGTTTTTCTAATGATGGTGGTAGCACTCACTTAAAAATTGACGGGTCCACTTTCCTTCCTGGAGGCTTTAAATAAAACGTATAATGGAACTCAGGAGCACAGGTCAGCCGTGAAACACAGCCCTCCCTGAGCAAAATGCAGCAACCATTATATGATTCCTTGCAAGTGTTTTTAGGAGCAGAAATTAATGATGATAACTTCACTTACAATTACAGGTGGCACTGAGGTAGGCAGACTGTAAATATCCAGGATGGAATATGGCATGGGTAATGGTGGCTTACCCACCTACCCTTGTGAAAAGTATCATAGGTTCTTTAAGGCTACAAATGGTCAATGCATCAGGTGTCATCTGAATTAAGGAACTCCAGCACCATGCCTCCTTTACATCATTCTGTGGCATTGCTTTACTACTGATTGCAAGGGAAGAGTGCCACCTACTGCCGCACTAATACTGCTGCCTTCCAGGTCTCCCATCCAAGTACAGACCAGGCGTAGCTCTGCTTAGCTTATGACAAAGTCTAATGGTTTGGGGGGCAATTTATACTCCAATACTTTGTCTGACTATGGGACCAGGGAGGGTGCAGAAGTCACAAATGTGTAGCCAAAACTGCCCAGTGTCCCAGAGTACATATTTTAATTAAAATAACGTGCAGGTGAAACTGTTCAGAGCCATCTGCTGATGGGTAATGAACAGTACAGCGACCAGCTAACCCTCTCAGCCCAGTGGCTGCTGGTTCAGCCATGCTGCCGTGCAGGAGGCTGGGCAGGGAGCACAACTGCGACGGCCGCCGCCTCAGCGCTGCTTCCCTGACTCAGCGTCTACAAAGGGAGCAGGGCCCTGCAGCGCCCTCTGAAGCCAACTTACATAAGCCTTATGACTATGGTTTAGTCACGGCTACTTTTAGTAAAAGTCACGGACAGGTCGTGGGCAATAAACAAAAATTCATGGCCTATGACCTGTCCAGGACTTATATTATAAATACCCCTGACTAAATCTTGGCTGGGGGGGTGCGGGCCACTGCTTGGGGGAGTGGAGCCAGTGGCACAAGCAGTGGCTGCCCCTGGGACCGCCGCGCGGGAGGGGGAAAGTGGTGGGGAGCACAGCTCGTGGGGGAGGGGGCGGCAGCTGGCGACACTGCCCTGGGACTGCTGCCAGGGGCTGCCGAGCAGTGGCTGCTCCAGCCGCCCCCCAGGACTGCTGCTCAGGCGCTTCCCTAGAGTCACCTGCACCGGCCGCTGCTCAGGCAGTCCCCAGGGCCGGCTGCCCCTGAGGCCACCTGAGCAGCTGGCCCCAGAGCCGCTGCTTGGGCAGCCCTGGGGTCAGCCACGCTGGCCGCTGCCGCAGTCAAGGAGCCCTCCTTATGACTTCCCCAAAATGCTGAGCCAGTGAGGCCATGGGATGCACAGAGACGGACACACGTGTGCACACACCATCTTGACAATTCACCCTAGCCCTAACACCGTGAGCTCCTGCTCACTAACCCTCCCGGGAAAGCAAGGCTTTAAATGAGCAGCCCTCAAGACACTGAGTGAGTCTGGTCTTGTCCCTCTACCCACACACAAAAGGTCAGACATCATGGACGCCTTTCATAGCTGTGACAAAGCTGCAGTCTTTTCACATGCGCCGTGCTGAACACATACCCCAAAGCAACAGGGCTCAGAGAAGAGAGAGTGGCAAAGGGCACTTGTTTAGCAAATCCCCTTTATGTGTGACCGAGCTCACCACCATGAGTGAGCAAAGGGAGGCTAATCTGGACAGGTTATGCTTGATTAGGTTTCTTGTCAAAGTGATGGACACTAGCCTTTCTGAATGACCTGTCGCGATAGGCATACATCAGCTGTGTGGAAAGTGAAAAAGGACAGAACATGGACAGTCAAATAATCCTCTTCTGTGCTACCTCCCATTCCACTCCGCCCCAGCAGCTTTCAAAGACGAATTACAGGTCAATCAATGGACACATCTTTGCTCAGAGAGACTCCAGCTGCTGCAAACGTGTACTGATGTGAGCGGTGCTGCGCCCAGGCTCACTCTCATTGACATGAGTGCAATTGCCCATATGAGTAAGGCTTTGCAGGCTCATACCCATAAACATCAAAGCTTTGCAGAGCTGTAGTTAACCCCAAATCACCCACATAGGACAGCATTTGCATTCACTCCGTTTTCCCTGTGAGACATAGACATGCCCCTGCCTGTTGTCTGATGCCATTACAATTTCTACCACAATAACAGGAAGCTGCTGCACACGGTAAGAGAGGTAAGTTTAAGCAAAAACATTTGATCTGATCTTAGCAAAATGGAGTCAGGCTTCACCTGGGTAGCCATGTGAGCTTACTACTGATATTCTTGTAGCTTGTTCATTCCCCCGTCCCCCCTGCCTTTTTTATCTTTTGCTTCAGAGCAGGGACTGTGTCTTTGGGCTTGTCCACATGAGAAAGTTGCACCAGTTGAACTTAAAATGTGATTATAATCCCATTTAGTTAAACATTAAACTGGGCCAAAACCCTGTGCAGTCACTCATTTTGGGGGTGTCAGGCATGGTCTACATTTAAAATGTAGCTTAGCGTATCTATGGCATAAAACTCCACATGCCTGACTGATGTAGGTAGGCCAACCTAATACCCAGTTTAGACACATCTGTGTCAACAAAAGAATGTTTTCATGACCTAGCTACTGTCACTCAAAGAAGTAGTGTTCATACTCTGACAGACAAACCCCTTCCGTCACTGTAGGCTGCATCTACACCAGTGGGTAATGCTGACATAGCTGTGGAGCCATAGCTCTGTCACAATAGTCCTCATAGTGTAGACAAACCCTCAGCGTGACTTAATTCAATCTGGCTTCAGTAGATTAGGAACAGATTTAAACTGAACTGAAATAAACCACTTGTAATCCCTCCCCCACAAAACGGAGTGTCCAAACAGGCATTTGCACTGGGTTAACTAAATCCATTTAGTAGGAGCATTGCCAGCAGATCAAGGAAAGTGATTATTCCCCTCTATTCAGCACTGGTGAGGCCACATCTAGAGTATTGTGTCCAGTTTTGGGCCCCCCACTACAGAAGGGATGTGGACAAATTGGAGAGAGTCCAGCAGAGGGCAACGAACATGATTTGGGGGCTGGGGCACATGACTTATGAGGAGAGGCTGAGGGAACTGGGTTTATTTAGTCTGCAGAGAGAAGAACGAGGGGGAATTTGATAGCAGCCTTCAACTACCTGAAAGGGGGTTCCAAAGAGGATGGAATTAGGCTGTTCTCAGTGGTGGCAGATGATAGAACAAGGAGTAATGGTCTCAAGTTGCAGTGGGGGAGGTGTAAGTTGGATATTAGGAAACACTGTTTCACTAGGAGGGTGGTGAAGCACTGGAATGGGTTACCTAGGGAGGTGGTGGAATCTCCTTCCTTAGAGGTTTTTAAGGTCAGGCTTGACAAAGCCCTGGCTGGGATGATTTAGTTGGGGTTGGTCCTGCTTTGAGCAGTGGGTTGCACTAGATGAACCTTCTGAGGTCTCTTCCAACCCTGATATTCTATGATTCTATGATTTAAAAATTGATTTAAGTTAAACCAGAAAGGACATTGCCTACCCGGCGTTCATCTTGCAGAGGACCATACTGCACCCACCCCAACTTTTACTCCCCTTTGGTAGCAGGGGATGCAGCAGAGAGGAGGAGGGGGCAGTCTCCCTGTTGGTTACTGCAGCTCAGCACTTCCTCCTGTTGAGCTGGTCAGCTGGGCTTTGAGGAGGAGCTGCAGCTGCAGCCACATAACTAGGATTTGCTCTGCTCCCGCACTGGGTAGACAGGATGCTGTTCTATGGAACCTCGGCTCCTGCCCTGCCAGTCCCCTCCACAGGCTCTGAGCACCGAGCAGAACACCAGCGACAGAGGACAGACTACTCCAGCAACTCTTCCTCGTTCTCCCCCAGCCCACGAAGGAGGTTCAGGTGTGAGGAAGCTGGAGCTGGTGGGACCCCAGCAAGGAGGTATTGTGGGGGGAGGTTCTCAGCCTTATGCTGGATTATGCTGAAGGGGGCACAGCCTCAGGCAGGATTGGGAGCTGGCACAGGACACGCATCTTCATATGTGGTTCCTCAATGCTGAGATCAGTGTAGTTGTAATAAGTGGGCTTCCTCTGCTGCTTCCAAAGTTCCTGGAGATCCACTTATTCCAGGAAGCATTCTCTCTCTAAAGACCACAGGCCACCTGTGTATGTTCTGTATTGTACTCGCGCCTGTAAGGTCTTCAGTTTAGGAACTCTCTCTTCAACCATTGTACAGACCAGCGCACGTATCCAGTGCAATATTAAAACGGGAGCACTGCTGAAGTTAATATTCAACAGCTTTCAAATACTCCTTTTAAGAAGGATAACTGCAGTATGGTCAGATATACCTTCTGGGGCAAAAAACCCCACTGAACTCTTGGGGAGGGTTTTATCCAGAAGACCTGCAGAAGTGGACCTTTTGAAGTCTTTTGGTATAAGTCACTTCTTTACACACAGCAGTCATCTGCCACAATTAGCAGTATTGATTTTATCGTTCTTTTGGATTTCAGACGAGAACATTTCCCATCTGGGTTTTAATAGAATTAATACAGCGAATCAAGAAATGGGGTGTTTTGAAAGGGTTGAAATAGTTACTCACCTTCTCCTAACTGGTGTTCTTCAAGATGTGCTGCACATGCCCATGATGTTGTAGGGGCGGGTGTCGTGTGCTCCAATGCTGATAGAGCCCCACATAAACCCTGGCTTCCTCAAGGGCATATAAGTGCACAACCTTGCGGTTCCTTCACACCGGGATCCTGACGATAGACTCCAATGCGTTGGGGAAGGAGGGTGGGTCCTGTAAAGGACACGGGTAACACATCTCGAAGAATAGCAGTGATGAGAAGGTGAGTGACTTCTAATTCTTTGAGTGCTTGCGTATGTCTGTTACGATGTAGGTGATTCCCAAGCCCTTATAAATGGAGGTGGGGCTAGGGGGCCTCATTAGAAGAGGGACTATAGGACCCTTTTCTGTCTTTTGCCTCTTCCCTGGATGCAACTATAATGGCATAGTATCTGATAAACGTGTGGACCAAGCATCACATTGCTGCGCTGCAGATATCCACAACAGGGACCTTGCTCACAAACGCCACAGAAGCTGAGAGTGCTCGGATTGAATGTACTGACAGCATCATGGGAGGCATGATACTTTTGGCAGCATAGCACTTGACAGTGCAACTGGTAATCCATTTCGAGAGTGGTTGTGTTGTAATAGGATGTCCTCTCATCTCATTCGTTCCACATAAGCTATGAAGAGCTGAGAAGAGACCAAAAAAAAGCTTTGGTCTAAAAAGCTACCGCTTGGCATACATCTAAAGTGTGCAGCTTTTGTTCATCCTCATGAGCCTGTGACTTTGAAAAAAAGACAGGCAACTCCTTATACTGATTTAGGTGGAAATCAGACACCAAACTGAAAAGAAACTTGGGGTGGGGCCTAAGCTTCACATTGTCCTGACTATAGTGTATGGGGGATCCATTACCAGGACATGCAATTCCCCCACTCTTCTAGCAGAGACGATGGCCACTAAGAAGGCCACTTTTACTGAGCCGTATAATAACAAGCAGGAGGCTAAGAGGACCCATAAGTGCTGACAGCACTAAATTGAAATCCTGAGGTGGAGTTGGATCCCTGATAGGTGGAAACAACCTGACCTTTTAGAAATCTGGTTGTTGTAGGTTTGGAGAAAACAGTCCTTCCCTAAATACAGAGTTGAAAGGCTGAAATTGTAGCCAGATGCACCTTAATAGAGCTGACTCATAATCCTGATTCTCTGAGATATAAAAGAGAGTCCAAAATCTTTTGAATTGTGAATTAGCCACATTGTGGCTAGCCATCCAGAAGCAGAAACACTTCCATTTACTAAGGTAATTAGAGGTCATGGAAGGCTTCCTGCTATTAAGAAGGATATTCTGACCTACCACTGAACAGCCCACCTCTTCTGTATTTAACCACTAATGAACCGCACTGTGAGGTGTAGCACCCAAGGATTAGGGTGTAATACCCCTCCCCCCCGTGATGTTAGGCAATCAAGTCTTTGCTTAGTGACAGAAGCAAGGGTTCTCTGGTGGATAGCCTGTGCTGATTCGAATACCAAGGCTGCCTTGGCCAGGCTGGAGATATGAGAAACATTCTGCCTCGTTCTTGCTTCAGCTTGACAATAGCTATGGGAATGAGTGGCACTGGTGGGTACACCTTCAGCATGGCCTTGCCTCATGGGAAGAGAAAAGTGTCAGCGATCGACCCAGGACTGTGACCTACTCTTAAACGGAACTGGAGACATTGCCTGTTCTAATGAGTTGCTAATGAATCTTCTCTCAGAAATTCTACTATCCAAAACACTGATCCTAGAACTGTTGTGTTAAGAGACGATTTGTGGTCCAGGGTGAAGGATCTGCTCAGGTGGGGGTGGTCTGCCAAGATATTCTGGACTGTTGACACACCTGGAATACTGCATGCTGCTCAAGAACATTTATATGTAACCTGGCCTCATGGGTGACCTACAAGCCTTGAGCCTGAAGATCACCCAAATGGGCTTCCCACCCATAATTGAAGCATATATTGCCAAAGAGGGGAGAGATGGAGAGAAGGGGACTCCCCCCGCATACATTGTCCTGACTAATCCATCAATTCAGAGATGATAACACCCTGTCTGGTGTTATAATAACATAATAGCATAATAACATGTCTAGATAGAATTATAGAAATGTAGGACTGGAAGAGGCCTCAGTAGATCATCTAGTCCAGGCCCCTGCACTCACAGGACTAAGTATTATCTATCTCACCCTTAATATGTATTTATCTAATCTGTTCTTAAAAACCTCCAATATCGGAGATTCCACAACCTCCCCAGGTAATTTTTTCCAGTGTTTAACTACTCTTACAGTTAGGAAGTTTTTCCTAATGTCTCCTAAATCTCCCTCCTGAAATTTAAACTCAGTATTTCTTCTTCAGGAGAACAATTTATCCTCTTCGTAACAACTTTTTACACACTTGAAGCCTATTATCATAACTCTGCCCCCCCCCCCCACCACCAGTTTTATCTTCTCCAGACTAAATAATCTTTCCTCATAGGTCATGTTTTCTAGACCTTTAATAATTTTTGTTGCTCTTCTCTGGACTTCCTCCAATTTGTCCACATCTTTCCTGAAGGGTGGTGCCCAGAACTGGACACAGTTATCAATGTTGAATAAAATGGAAGGATTCAGCATTATTTCTTGCTTACAACACTCCTGTTAATATATACCAAAATGATGGTGAACCTGAGGGCAGTAGACTGATTTGAGCCATGTATACATGGCTGCAGAGGTGCAGATTGACATGAGGGGTCATATATATACAAGCAGACATGTGACGTAGGAGCCTGAGGCAATTCCTCACTGTGGTTTGTGGCTGATGTTAAACAACACAGAGCGGTTCTATATGGCCAAGGTCAAATCCAGAGCCGCACCAGTTAATTCTATTCTTTAAAAAGGTTACAAGAGTGACTTTTCTCTGTTTATTTTCAGACCCAAAATGCTGAACAGGAGATTCAGATGGATTATGGCCTCTATCTGATGACTGGAGTGATCTTGTACCAACCAATAAACCAGGTAAGGATGTCCCTTTGGTGGAGATAGGCTGCCACCGTGCACTAGGGTAAAACTGTTGTGCTTATGATTTTTGAAGGGTAGAATGATGGACTGGTAGAGTAATCTCCTCCTCCCATGAGCATTACGAACTTCCTGTGGCCAGGATGGATTGTCACATGGAAGTAGACATCCTGTAAATTGAGCGCAATCTCCCAGATCTAGAGAGGAGATAATAGAAGCAAGGGAAACCATGTGGAATGTTAACATTTATCTGTTTAAATTCTGAAAGTCTGCAGTGGGTTTGAACCCTTCTGGCTTTGGGCATTAGGAAACATTGGGAGTTAAAATGTTGCCTCTCTGTTGAGGAGGCCCTTCCTCTTTAGCTCCCAAAGAATGTAGAATCTTCACTTCTTGACTTTGCACAGTTTCGTAAGATGGGTCCTTGAACAGGGGCTGAGACACGGGGATAGAAATAAACAGTAAGGTATATCCTGATCCCACTGTGCAAAGCACTCAGTTGATGGCAAGTCATGCTTTTAGGAAATGGAACAACCTGTTTCCAAATCGACGGAGAGAGCCGGCGAGATCAGAGTTGCTAGGCATTCTATCCTTGACAGAAGGGACAAACAGGCTGCTTACAGGTTTGTGGTTGCCTCAATGAAGTAACTGAGGAGATAGAACAGGGAGGCCTCCTTCTTTGAGCTCTTTGCACCTAGAACATTAAGGCAGTCTGTAGGGGTAGAACTGCTATCTCATCTGGAATCGAGGCTGATATTTTGTCCTCTTTGAGTCCAGCATGTATAAGCCTAGGAATCTGAGACTGCTCTCAAGTCTTTTAATGTGTGTAAAGCTTCTTCAGTCTGGGAGGAAAATAAAGCATAGACTGCCAAAGGAAGGTCTTCAGTCACCTGCAGTACTTTTGCAGGACCCCTGACGACTGCAACCATGAGGAATGGCACACAGTTACTGCTGTTGCCATGGCTCTCGCTGCAGAATTGGCTGCATACAAGGAAGCCTGCAGAGCTGAATGAGAAACCAGATGACTTTACCAAGAGGGGCTGGAACTGTTCCTTATCGCTTTCAGGCAATTCATCCTTGAACTGAGACATTGCTGCCCAATTTGAATAGTCATACTGGGCCAAGCCGGGGTTGGCAATGTGAAGCTGTAACCCTGCAAGTGAATAAATCTTTCTCCCAAAGAGATCTAGCTTTATTGGCTTCCTTTTCTTGGAAGGTAGACTCAGCTTGACCTTGACAGTTCCTTTTATTCACCATAACAGTGAGCCCGCTGCAGAGTGTGAATCAAACTGCTCAAGCTTCTGGTCTAGAACCTGTTTTGCACTCCATGAACTTAACCCTGGATGAAACAGAAGAAAGGGCGTTGCCCCGGTGACTTGATGGGACTATTTATTTATATTTATGGATTCTCATTTACAGGAAGGATTACCTTATGAGGATTCTCCTCCACCAACTCCATCCGAATACCCTCAAATGTAACTATCCTTTTCAGGAGCTCTTGGTAGAGTTCTAGTCATTCAATACCAGGAAGGAAGCTTCCAGCATGAAAGCCTCATCCAGCGATGAGGATGATATTCAGTAGAGGCTGATCTTACACTGCTGCGGTAGGCTGTGGGTCCACGGCAGGGCCTCAATTCAGTCAAGCATTTAACCACATGTTGCAGCCCACCCCTATTTAACAAAGTCTTTAGGCATGTGCTTGTGTCCCACTGAAGATGGCAAAAGAGAAAGGGGCAGAAGGGTGCAAGGCAATGTTTGAGGAAGCAGCAAAGAATCCAGGAGACTCAAAGGAGCAGATGGCGATACAGCCAGGACCAGACAGCAAGGGAAAAGCTGGGGTGGAGAGTTAATTTGCAAAGTTTCAGAGTGATGGTGATAGATGAAACTCTGGGATTGGATTAGGTTGCCAAGAAAATGAGGGTGCCAGGAGAAAAGACAATTGAGAACAAAACCCTGATGGATGTCAGAGGGAGAAAGCAAGAGATATGGAAGGAGTGGTCATCAAGAGGAGAATCAGGAACACACAGAGACCTGGTTTCTCTGGGAGAAGGAGGTCTCCTGGCAAAACTGCAATTCCAGTGTCAAAAAGTAGCAGAGACCAAGGAGAATGAGTACGGATGAGAGGCCTTGGAGTAAGTCAGGAGGATGGTCCCAGCACCTATCCCACAGCCCATATTAGGTTGTAGGATGCGGGGGGGTTACATAGTCTAAGTGCCTGCAACAGCTTAATTACTTGTACTGTAATTTCAGCAGGCATTTCCAAATAGTGTCATGGGTACCAGGCTACAAAGGGCGTTCTTCGGCTATTAGCTAAATCCGGGAGCGCAGCGAAGCAAAGCTATATACAGGTTTTTTCCAGTATCTTAAAACTGTCTTTTTGGCCATCAGCGTATTTCACAGGAAATACTTACACTTACCAGGTAAAATGGAACTGTACATAAAAGAAAATTCTTGCTGCACTGAGGATGCTCCAGATGCCGAGCGAGAAAGACAAGGCATCTGGCATTGCTCTTATAATCCCCAGTGTTCAGAGGGTTCTGACTCACAGAGCTGAAATGTAAAATACCAGTTGTCAGCCCAGGGGCAAGTGTGTTTTCAAGACCCGTTGTGCTATGTGCAGCCGTGTAGCTGACAAAAATAAGAAGATTTATATTATAGATTCATCGTTTAAGACCAGAAGGGAACGTTAGGTCATCTAGTCTGAGCTCCTGTATATTACAAATCCTTTCATTTCTTCCAGCTACCCCAGTATTAACCCTAATAACTTGTGTTAGGCTCATACATGTCTGGCTTTCACCACTTCCCTGGTAGTTACTCTAGTTGTTAGTCACCCTCACTGTTTAAAATGTGTACCTTGGTTCTCCTTGTCTGGCTTCAGCTTCCAGCTAGTTGGTCTTGTTATGCCTCTCTCCATTAGACGAAAGAGCACTTTCGTATCCAGTATTTTTTCCCTCATGAAGGTACTTATACATTGTAATCAAGTCACCTCTCAATCATATCTTGGATGAGTTAAACAGATTGAGGTCTTTAAATCTGTCACAGTAAGACAGGGGTCGGCAACCATGGGGACATGCTGGCCGCCGCTTTCTGAAGCTCCCATTGGCCTGGAATGGTGAACCACGGCCACTGGGAGCTGTGGGGGGCCATGCCTGTGGACAGTCAACGTAAACAAAATGTCTCGTGGCCCGCCAGCAGATTACCCTGATGGGCCGCGTGCCAAAGGTTGCTGAAGGACCCCTGCTGCAAGGCATTTTCTCCTACTCCCGAGTAATTTGTGTGCCACTTTTCTACACCCTCGCCAGTTTTTCAACATCCTTTTTAAAATGCAGAACCCAGAACGGGTCACAATATTCCAGTATCAGGCTCACCATGCCAAATGCAGAGGTAATCACTCCCTGCTCCTACTCACTACTTCCCTGTTTATACATCCAAGGATCGCATCAGCCCTTTCTGCCACTGCATCCCAGCACAAGGGCATGTTGAGTTGCTTGTCCACTTTGGCCCCTTAAGGCTTTCAGAGTCACTGCTTTCCAGGATATAGCCCCCCCATTCTGTGAGTATGGCCTGTGTTCATTGCTCCTAGCAGATCCAGCGCTAGGCATAAGCAGACTAAGCAATTGCTTAGGGCCCTGAGCAGCTCAAGAGGGCCCCCTATTAATTATTAGTATGTGGTGTTTGGGGAGGGACAAAAATATTCCTACTTAGGGCCCACAATGGGCTAACACCAACACTGGCTCTTAGATATAGAACTAGGCATTTGGCTATATTCAAATACATTTTGTTTGACGGGGCCCACCTTACCAAGCAATCCAGATTGCTCCATATGACTGCCCAGTCTGCATAACTGTTTACCTATCTGTATGTCATCAGCAAATTTTGTCCGCAGTATATATTTCCTGATCATTGATGAAAATGTTGAATAGCAGCACTGGGCCCAGCACCAATTCCTGCAGATCACCACTGTAAACTATTCAGTGATGATTCTCCATTGAAAACTACTTTTTGAGCGGTCAGTTCGCCAGTTGTGAATTAATTTAATGTATGATTTATTGTATACTGCTAATTTTTAAATCAGAATATTATGCGACACTAATTCAAGCATCTTACAAAATTCTAATTATGTTACATCTAGGCGGTTACTTTTGTCAACCAAACTTGTTGTCTCATCATTTGTTTGACAGGATCTCTTTTCAATAAAACCATATTGACAGGCATTAGTTATATTCCGGTCCTTTAAGCCTTTATCAATTTAATTTTATATCAGCCTTTTTTATTATTTTGCCTGAAATTGATGTCTAGATACCCAACCTATATTTACCCTAGTAACCCTATATGCCTTTTTTGAATAGTGGCACAACAGTAGCATCCTTCCAGTCTTTTGGAATTTCCTCAGTATTCCAAGTTTTAAATATTAAATATAAATATTAAATATTAAAATATAAATTATTAAATATTAAAAACATCAGGCCAGAGTTCTCCCCAGCCAACTCTTTTAGGACTCTTGGGTCCAAGTTATGATGCTCCACTGATTTTACAATATTTATCCCTAATACATGCTGTTTAACAACCTCCTTCATTTTTAATGGACTGGAAAGTATTTCATCATGTGATATGAATACATCATCCTGCAAGTATGAGATAAGAGTAACCTATTCTAAATGTAGGAATCACAGCCTCTAATGTAATGTTCACACTCGTTAACTGGACTTGAACTGGAAGATTATGAACTTTGGAAAACAGAACTACATCAATTGGGCATTGATATTACAGCATTCAGTAAAATTAGGCTTTTGGAAATTGGATCACTAGATGAAGTAAATTACAACTTCTCCTGGTCTGGGAAATCTGACACTGAACCAAGAATACATGGTGTTAGATTTGCTGTCAAGAAATTTGTCCACAAAAGGTGCTCTCCCTGTTCAAAGAGTTCCATGAGGGAATGAAGGCTACCATCTAGTATGAAAATGAAACATGATCTGAGTTTAATATTGATACTGGTATGAAGAAAGGCTGCCATCTTAGTGTCCACTGACTTTGGCATCTTCTTCTCTATTCTTCTTAAGTACAGCTTTGGAAATGACATATCTGGTGCATTAATTGAATTGAGGATGGATGGTGGCTTGTTTAACATCAAACAATTCAAGAGCAGATGGCATGTCACCCAGCTTACTATTCGGAATCTGCTTTTCGCAGATAGCGCTGCATTCATCTCTAATTTACCTGATGAACTGCAGGTCAGGATGAACAAGTTCTCAGATGCATGCACCAAGTTTGGCATGGTAATCAGATCAAGAAAACAGTTGTTATGTCACAAGGTTCCAACATTTCACCCAACATCTCTATCAATAACGAAGCTCTGGAAAACGTGGATCACTTCTGCTATCTTGGCTCAATTCTTACCAGCTCACTTCACCTTGACAGCAAACTTGATGCTAGAATTGGCTAAGCTTCTGTCACTTTTGGCAAACTTACCACACATGTTTGGAACAACAAGTTGCTAGCCCTGAACATAAAGGAGTCCATCTATTAGGCTTATGTCCTTAGTACCCTCCTTTATGGTTGTGAAAGCTGGGTTACATTCTCCAAGCGAAGATTGAACAGTTTCCTCCTCTGTTGTCTTAGAAAAATCTTTGGAGTGACTTCGGACCAATGGCTCAGCAATAATGAGCTCCTTGAGTGAACTGGCCTACAGTCTATGCAGACTACACTGGACGTTTGCTGGTTTCTCTGGTTGGGACATGTAGAGCGTATGCCTCAAGATCATCTGCCAAAGGCTGTGCTCTGTGGCCAACTTAAGAACTGCCCACAATGCAGAGGAAAGCCAAAGCTCTGATTCTGCCACAAGATCAAAGGTCTCAAGAAATTCAGCATTCCCACTGACAACTGGGAAAATCCTGCCCACAGTCGCTCAGTTTGGAGAAGCCGGGGTAAGGCTGGTGCAGTCACCATAGAGAGCCATCAGAGAGCGCAGGCTGAGGCCTATAGGCAAGTCAGGAATCAGGGTATGCTTCAGGCTCCATCTGGCAAATGAACCTGTAGCCACTCTGGGAACGGTTTGCTGCTCGCACAGTTGGCTCTTTTCCCATACCATTGCTAAGCACCACTGAGGGACCAACTTTGTCGTGTCTCTTTTCATCTGTCAAGATGTTGGATGGCCACAATGTAACATGATACTTTGGGGGTAATTATTTTTCTTAAAGAGATGTCCTATTTAATCTTTTCACACGAGAACAGCACCAAAGCCCATGCTATTGCTCCCACTAATCTTCCTTTTTTGGGGGGAAGGATAGCTCAGTGGTTTGAGCATTGGCCTGCTAAACCCAGGGTTGTGAGTTCAATCCCTGAGGGGGCCATTTAGGGATCAGGGGCAAAAATTGGGGATTGGTCCTGCTTTGAGCAGAGGGTTGGACTAGATGACCTCCTGAGGTCCCTTCCAACCCTGATATTCTATGATTCTATGATTCAGGGTGCAGCCTAGGACTGTGGGACTGCTGTGCCCCCTTAACTCTCCAGACTGTCTCTCACAATGCTTTGCTAGTGAAAAGCAGCAAACCCCTCCAGGCACTGTTCTCACTCAGCACAACCACATGTGGCGCCCTATACCAGCTAGATTGCATGAATGCTCCCAGAGCCACTCATGAATCACACAGAGAAAGGCACCATCCAAATTCTCCCAGCTCCCAGCCTTGAAGCTCAGAAATATATTGTTTTGCACTGCTCAAGACCCTTTCTTGAGCAATGCAAGTTTATTAATTAATTCACCACTTCATCAATGGAAAGTGGATATACACCAGACTTTGTAAACTTGAGCAGATTTACCAAGCACTTCAGGCAAACTCACTGGTTAAAATAAACAGTTAAACATGTTTATTGACTACAAAAGAGAGATTTTAAGTGATTATAAGTGATAGGCAAAAGGTCAGAGTGGTTACCAAAATAAAATAAAATATAAACATGCAGTCTAAACTCTGAACCCTATTAGACTGGGGAACATCTAGCTTAAGAAGTTTATCTCACCCCAGTGGATACTGCAGTTCATAGTACACAGGTTTCATCCTTGAAACCTGAGCCAGTCTCCTCTGTTGGAGCCTTCAGTCTTTTGAGTGTCCTTGTTGCTTGCAGCACAGGGGAAGGAGAAAAGGCAAAGCATGGGCCTGCTGTGGTCTATTTTATACTCTTAGTCCATGTGCTTGGAGAACACAAGTCCAGGCACGTCTGGTGGGCATTGCTGAGTCACCAGGCAAGGTTGAGCAATTCCCCTGATGTGGCCTTGTGCAAATGAGTCATTGTATTGTAGCTCCCTTGCTGGACAATGGCTGTTGATGGTTGTTCAACACCCGCCTACGCATTGGTTATCCCCCTGGTTATTGTCTTTGGGGAGCTAGTATCTGGGCGCTTCCCAAACCCACAACATGTTTTAGTGACAGCCATAAAACACAATCTCATAATTTCATATGCATTAATGATATACATATTTAGATGGAACAGTGGGTTTCAGCAGATCATAACCTTTCCCATGATACCTTATAAGGCATGCTTTATATGCAATATCACAATTATGTACAAATGATGAACATGGGGGTTACAGGGTGCTCCCCTGGGGTGTAGAGTGTCACAATCATGTCCTCTTTGACTGTCACAGACATGAGATTCCAGTTAGACCTGGTCCTTAATTGTCTGTGGTGTCTTTCCCCCTTGCCCCTCTGTTTTATATGTGACAATGTCTGACAAGTTAGCTGAGGAATAGAGTGGGAGGCTGTACGTATTGCAGAACATCAAAGTTAAGTCAGGAGTTGGTACTGGTGCACCTGCTGTTTTTTTATTGCTGGGCAGGGACTGAGTGGTAAAGATAACATAAAAATAGTCACAACAGTGCAAGCAATTTTCTTATAAGATGGGGAGCTGGATGACTTGTGCCCCCTGCCTGATAGCAGCTGAGATATCTTTTACATAAAGCCTCCTAGTATGTCAGAAATTATTATTGTGTCTCAGATTCATGGGGAAAAGTTGAAAGCTTAAGATAACCTCATAGGATGAAACATCATGAATTCTTTCAAAATGTGGTTTGCAACAGTCCCTGAGCCTGCCCAGAACTGTGTTGTATTCCACTAAGTATTGGGGCTCACCACAGCTGTTAATTATCTGTTAATTGTGTTTACAAACACCTAGACCAGGGGCAGGGAACCGGTTGCTCAGTACAAATGCTGCTGTTGGCCATTGCCAGTGAAATCTGGAGCAGTGACAGGCAGGAGATGTGAATGCAGCAGGCAGAAGGGAGATGGGCCAGCACTGAACAGCTGCCTCCCTTCAGTCACTGCACACCTGAGTCCCTGATTCCATCAGCCCTGCAACTGGCATACAGTCAATGGAAAAAAAGATGAAGCTGTTGTACAGTCCACTGCCCAAAGGAGGAGATCCAGGCTCGGATTGCCCCATCACTCATGACAATGGCTGTAGGGAAGAGAGCTACCAGGTGAACGTATCCAACTCTAGCCTGGGGGTCACATTATGTACTATTGGCCTGTCCCTGCAACTGTATTACTATTAGCAACTGTAGTCTCCTGGTGAGTACCCAAAGCCAAACAGCTGAAAGACAGGCCAGCCCAGCCCAGCTCTTGCTGCTCTTCTGGGGAAGAGAGACTCAGCTGCCACAGATACTGCTTTCCAGGCAGCCAGGAGGGGGTCATGACCCCACCCCAGGAGCAAGGGTCCGTGGAGGAGGCTGGCACTCACATTTATTGGAATGGTGGTCTAGCCGAGGCCTTCTACTGAGCTGGCAGGAGACCCCTCTAGTGTGGTGATGGGCCACCATTCCAGCAGATGTCTCTTGTGTGGATGGCCCCCACATCATCACCCCAAGCAGCAGTAGGGCCATGGTGGTGACAGGGCCTGACATAGAAGTGGGCCATGGCCTGGAAATGGGCCCATGCTGTGGGAACAGAGCCATGACCCCGGAACCGGATTGTAGGGATATGCCTAGCAGTGCTGATTGGGGCTGGGCAAGAAGAAGGGATCTTCAGCGTGCTGAAGGATGAATCTGGTGGACTGAAGAGCCTCTCCAGTTATGTGTGGCGTGGACAGCCAACCGCACTGGAGTTATCTCATTGCTCTAGCCAGGTTCCCAGCCCCAGGATAGGATAAATTGGGTACATTATTATTGGTTGTCATGTGTGGTGCAGTAGCTCCTGGAGGCGTCGTCCAGGTTGGGACTCCATTGTGCTAGGCACTGTACAGATATGGAGTGATGCACAATCCCTGCCACCAACAGTGTATGCTGTGCAGAAGTATGCAGTCATTTAGGAAACCTAAAATATTTGCGCCTTGAGCAATTGAGCGGATGAAAGAACTAGCCCTTTCCCGTCTCCCAGCCTCTCTTGCAAAGAGCCCTAACATGACTCCTTTCCCTCCTGAGCCAATCCTACCTACTCCCTGTCCCCCACCACAGAGCTGCTGGGCCAACTTGTTCTAGCTTCCAGCTGGTATCTTTTCCTGACCTTCTGCTGGCTGGGCTCCCACGTGACTTGTGTAACTGATCTGTGTGCTTTATATGAATTCATTACAGGTTGGTGCCTGCTGGATTTGAACTCCCATCCGCCTCCATTAACTGGGATGATCATTTTCTATCGGTGGAGCATAAATTACATTATAATGTACTGGTGCATGCACATATGTGTGTGAGAGAGACTGCCCTCTAGAGGCTGGCTCATAGAAATGATAAAAGACCTACTAGCAGAAATACAGGAGTCAGGGCTGTCACGAGGGGGGTGCAGGGCCCAGGACAACCCCCTTCTGGCCCAGGCCCTGCCCCCACTCCACCCCTTCCCCCAAGCCCCTGCCCTGCCTCTTCCCCGCCCCCTGCCCACCCCTCACCCCAAGCCCTTGCCCTGTATCTTTCTGGCTTCTGCCCCCTCCTCTTAATGATGCAGGGAGCCAGCGGGCGGAGTGAAGCAGGCTGGGGCCGGGCCACTTGCTGCTGTCACCGCCAGGCCCCCCACTAGCACCCTAGGCCACCCTGGACCCCGCGTCCCGAAGTGTGGGGCACCCCAAAGCGCGGGGCACAGGGCAGTTGTCCCAGTCCATTCTATGGACGGGACAGCTCTGACAGGAGTTCTCTTTTAGCTCAGGTTTTAGAGGCTTGTGCTTTCAGAGTCAAATGAACAGGACTGATCCACAGGAGGATGTTTACAAGGTTAGGATGAGAAATAGTAGCAGGGAGGTTTTGTACCTCTGGACTAGAGGGACAGACTACAATTTAGATAGGAGAGTTGGGACTTGTTCTAATGTAGCTGATCTATGGATTATGTATGAATTCTACTGATTACTTAAGAATTCCCAGTTATCCCTTTGAGATTTGATAGGTTCGTGTCTCAAGAGCAGGCCCAATATTATTAAACTTACTGTAGAGTTGGGAACCCTGATGTGCACAGTTGCAACACTCACACTATAAGAACTCTTCTATATTTACAATAGTTTATGAACACATTTAGCAAAGTCACAGACACTCCAACTCAGTAAGGAGATAATACAAAATATACATCTGGACATCCATATACTCACACCACCCCTTGCAGAACAATCTGATATGTTAGCCATTATCTTTCTCATCATCACCAGTGGCCATATCCTGGCACCGCCCCAAGGCTACATCTCTTTCTCCTCCTGCACACAGGCTGGGATACAGCTTTTATAATACGTTACACTGATGCCACTATGTCTAATGCATATTCAGTGGGGGTTTCTCCCCTCTTCCTTAGTTGTATTTCCTCACCCTACTAATGTTGGGGTGTCATTCTCCTATAGGTTAGTATATTAATGACCTCAGCTTATTATCATGTGTGTTAAATCGTTGTCATGGCACTCTTGTGGTCAGACATTTGCAGATGTCCTATCCAAAAGCTGGTGTTAGCTCATGTTACTGTGGTTGGCTGATGTCATTATGGACAAAATTTCTCCTCACACTATATTTCCAAAAAGAAAAGGAGTACTTGTGGCACCTTAGAGACTAACCAATTTATTTGAGCATGAGCTTTCGTGAGCCACAGCTCACTTCATCAGATGTGTACCGTGGAAACTGCAGCAGACTTTATATACACACAGAGAATATGAAACAATACCTCCTCCCACCCCACTGTCCTGCTGGTAATAGCTTATCTAAAGTGATCAACAGGTGGGCCATTTCCAGCACAAATCCAGGTTTTCTCACCCTCCACCCCCCCACACAAATTCACTCTCCTGCTGGTGCTAGCCCATCCAAAGTGACAACGCTTTACATAATCAAGTCGGGCTATTTCCTGCATAGATCCAGGTTTTCTCACTTCCCCTCCACCCCCATACACACACAAACTCACTCTCCTGCTGGTAATAGCTCATCTAAACTGACCACTCTCCAAGTTTAAATCCAAGTTAAACCAGAATATCTGGGGGGGGGGGGTAGGAAAAAACAAGAGGAAACAGGCTACCTTGCATAATGACTTAGCCACTCCCAGTCTCTATTTAAGCCTAAATTAATAGTATCCAATTTGCAAATGAATTCCAATTCAGCAGTTTCTCGCTGGAGTCTGGATTTGAAGTTTTTTTGTTTTAAGATAGCGACCTTCATGTCTGTGATTGCGTGACCAGGGAGATTGAAGTGTTCTCCGACTGGTTTATGAATGTTATAATTCTTGACATCTGATTTGTGTCCATTTATTCTTTTACGTAGAGACTGTCCAGTTTGACCAATGTACATGGCAGAGGGGCATTGCTGGCACATGATGGCATATATCACATTGGTGGATGTGCAGGTGAACGAGCCTCTGATAGTGTGGCTGATGTTATTAGGCCCTGTGATGGTGTCCCCTGAATAGATATGTGGGCACAATTGGCAACGGGCTTTGTTGCAAGGATAAGTTCCTGGGTTAGTGGTTCTGTTGTGTGGTATGTGGTTGTTGGTGAGTATTTGCTTCAGGTTGCGGGGCTGTCTGTAGGCAAGGACTGGCCTGTCTCCCAAGACTTGTGAGAGTGTTGGGTCATCCTTTAGGATAGGTTGTAGATCCTTAATAATGCGTTGGAGGGGTTTTAGTTGGGGGCTGAAGGTGACCGCTAGTGGCGTTCTGTTATTTTCTTTGTTAGGCCTGTCCTGTAGTAGGTAACTTCTGGGAACTCTTCTGGCTCTATCAATCTGTTTCTTTACTTCTGCAGGTGGGTATTGTAGTTGTAAGAAAGCTTGACAGAGATCTTGTAGGTGTTTGTCTCTGTCTGAGGGGTTGGAGCAAATGCGGTTGTATCGCAGAGCTTGGCTGTAGACGATGGATCGTGTGGTGTGGTCAGGGTGAAAGCTGGAGGCATGCAGGTAGGAATAGCGGTCAGTAGGTTTCCGGTATAGGGTGGTGTTTATGTGGCCATTGTTTATTAGCACATTCATAAACCAGTCGGAGAACACTTCAATCTCCCTGGTCACGCAATCACAGACATGAAGGTCGCTATCTTAAAACAAAAAAACTTCAAATCCAGACTCCAGCGAGAAACTGCTGAATTGGAATTCATTTGCAAATTGGATACTATTAATTTAGGCTTAAATAGAGACTGGGAGTGGCTAAGTCATTATGCAAGGTAGCCTGTTTCCTCTTGTTTTTTCCTACCCCCCCCCCCCCCCCCAGATATTCTGGTTTAACTTGGATTTAAACTTGGAGAGTGGTCAGTTTAGATGAGCTATTACCAGCAGGAGAGTGAGTTTGTGTGTGTATGGGGGTGGGGGGGATGTGAGAAAACCTGGATCTATGCAGGAAATAGCCCGACTTGATTATGTAAAGAGTTGTCACTTTGGATGGGCTAGCACCAGCAGGAGAGTGAATTTGTGTGGGGGGGTGGAGGGTGAGAAAACCTGGATTTGTGCTGGAAATGGCCCACCTGTTGATCACTTTAGATAAGCTATTACCAGCAGGACAGTGGGGTGGGAGGAGGTATTGTTTCATATTCTCTGTGTGTATATAAAGTCTGCTGCAGTTTCCACGGTATACATCTGATGAAGTGAGCTGTAGCTCACGAAAGCTCATGCTCAAATAAATTGGTTAGTCTCTAAGGTGCCACAAGTACTCCTTTTCTTTTTGCGAATACAGACTAACACGGCTGTTCCTCTGAAACCTGTCACTATATTTCCAGTTTCCCAAAACTTAGGGGTGATTGTTAGGCCATTTATCTTTGCCAAAGTTCATAGGCCTCAAGACTTAGGCTAACTGCTGAAGTCAATATCTTACAGAATACAGGCCTGTAAGCTCCTTGCATCACTGCTGAATATAATGAAGGCAAGGCAGTGAATATAATAAAGGCTAGCTAGTCCTATGGGCAACAATAAGCAAGAATCCCAACCTCGTATTAGCCTGCTGACAGTGGTAAACCAAGCTCTCCACTAAAACCTTTAGGAAAAAAGGAAGTTCCCAAATGGTCTCCAGTTGAGAACTAGTCAGGTGTCTGAAGACTTACATTAAGCTTTTCATTTCACACAGTGATGCTCTTTTACAAAAATGGAACAAATATTTCCGCCGAGTTCATGGAGGCTGCAGTTATCTGCATCCAGTACAAGCTACATGAAGTAGAGTAGCACTAAAGGTACAGTCCTGTTGGTGTTTGTCTAAAAAACATACCTATTTAAATCTATTCCCAGGAGGGCAACTGTAATTAGAGACATTTTTATTTAAAAAGGGTTTCTAACTTGGCCATTAACATTGCTTCAGACTGAGACTTGGTATAAAGTTTTCAATAAGGGAATAAATTTGTTTAGAAAATTTAGTCAAACCGGGTGATTTATATTTAGAAATGCTGAAGTGATAGTAAGATAATTCTATAGTTTGTGGTCAGTTTCAGATACCTTTCTACACTCTTCCTTAAGAAAACCTGGGTTTCTTTTTAAAAGTGAACTGAGAAATATAGCACAGACATAAGAATTAACTCCTACTAAACATACACAAGGCAAATCTACATTGTTTTAAACTTTCAAAGGTGCTTTTACGATTTCAGGAAGACAAATATGGATTGATAAACCACATCTCTGTCAATTTCATTAGATTAGATAAACCTGAAGTGGTTGCTCAACATGCAGCAGTGAAATCATGGTCTTCAGTACAGATAACCAATGCCAGTTGCTTCAAAGCCTCTGTTGGTGAAGACTTAAGGAAAATTTTTATTAGAAACACCCACTGGAAAGGACTGAAGAAATCCCCATTAAGTCAGCCTTCATGCTTCCAAAATTTCATGCTCCCCCCGCCCTCCCCGAAATGTGAAAGGATGTGCTATGATTTCTTGGAATGGATTGACATTCTGGTGAGTATGAGAAAGAGGTGTGAGGTATGTTAGCCCATCTCTGATTGAAGTGAGCTGTAGCTCACGAAAGCTCATGCTCAAATAAATTGGTTAGTCTCTAAGGTGCCACAAGTACTCCTTTTCTTTTTGCAAATACAGACTAACACGGCTGTTCCTCTGAAACCTGTCATCTCTGATTATGGCACTCTGATGTTATTAAATTGAACCTGCACCACCTCGTTTGAATTGATCATCCTGGGAGAGCTACATCAATAGTTTGATGCTCCTATTTTTTTATTTGAGATGACAGACATAGCAGATTTCAGCAGCGTCCAGTCTATTTGGGATCCTGCCTGTAAATAAACACTCCTGTGGTGCAAACAGGGTTTCAAGAAAAGGTTAGTAGTACAAATGCTGAGATTAGGTTACAAGGCATGACTGTCTGTGCTAGCTAATAAGCCTTACTTGTGGACTCCATTACAGCATGTCTTTACGTTTTTAGAGATCGCAATAGGATATTAAATGTGATTTGCTTCCCTTTGGGATGCACATGAACAGAATGAAGAAATAGATGAGTAAGACACATACCTATTATTAAGCTTTTGTATATTCTTTAACTTGGATAGAATGTTATGGCAAATGTATTTGAATTATTCGCTTATATGCATTATCTGAGTATAAATACTTTAAAATACCTTTGCAGTGGCTCAAGGAAACATGCTGCCATATTTATAACTAGAAAAATCAATTTATTTCTTCTCATTGGTTTAGCATTATAAGTGAGAAGCATTGAAGAGTGAGTAATTGGATTTGACATGCTCTCATCCAAAGGGTTTGGAATAAGGTTATCTATTTTGATAGATTTCAGAGTAGCAGCCGTGTTAGTCTGCATTCGCAAAAAGAAAAGGAGTACTTGTGGCACCTTAGAAACTAACAAATTTATTTGAGCATAAGTTTCCACAGTATGCATCTGATGAAGTGAGCTGCAGCTCACGAAAGCTTATGCTCAAATAAATTGGTTAGTCTCTAAGGTGCCACGAGTACTCCTTTTATTTTGATAGACACAGTCCTGGCACAGAATTATTACATGTTATAGACATCTAGACCTGTGTTTGACAGGTTATTCACACAATACATTCTCTCTCTCCTACATATACTCAGTACAATGCTTGTTTCTTCCATTGAGCTGCATGTTTTCAGTCTTAACTGGAAGGTCATTTAGCCTAAACTGAAAACTAAGTAAACTGGTAAGGACATTTTGGACAGAATGAGCTGTGCTGGCTACTGGAGCAGAGGGGAGGTACAAAGCTTTGCAGCTTCCCAATCTTGGAGCCAGTTTGTCCCTCCCCCATGCAATTCTGAACAGCCTCAAGCTGGCTCTAAACTACCCGGAGCACCAAGGCACCTATCTGGTATCCAGGTATTTCCCCTCAGCCACTACCCCTAGGTTGGTTAAGAACTCTCAAACCAATCTGCACAAAGCAGTGATTGGCCTTATGCTGGGGAATCCTCAGGAAGCTGGTTAAAACAGCTTTATGGCTTCTTTGCACTGCCAGCATCAGTAACAATGAACTGACTTGCCACGGAAATTAGTAGTATAATTTATGAAAAACGTCCAGCCTACGGCAAGGCTCTAAGGTCTTATATTTACATTACATTTATTTTTATCAAGCAGTTTTGCCTCTTTTAAAGCTACCATGCTTAGGTCTCTATGATGCTCTCACATCTGTACTGTATGGCTCTGAAATATGCCTTTCTTTTTACAGTAGCAGGTGCGCTGCACCAAGGTAGAGTGCTGTCCTGCAGAAAGTTTAGGCCTACAGGTCAGACACTTTTGTCCAAAAGTGGGTGGTGCTGTATTAAGAGAACAAGAACAAATCTAAAAAAACCTCGACTACGCTATCTGAACTAGGTCCCCATAGTGGCAGATTTTTAATTGCAACCTTAAAGTCAGAATAACTTGTACTCTTCAGCATCTGCCCAAGCGTAGTCACTAGAGAATTCCCTGGCCACATGGGATTTTTGCATTTTCCAGCTAAATCAGCAGCCCAATTGTAAAATATGTCACTCAGGAACATTTGGCTGCGACATGTCAAAGGATAGTTGTGGTAGAATGGCACAGCCTAATACCTAGAACAGAGCCAAAAAAACATGTGGCATGTAAAGACATGCATGATGTATGACACAAGCAACTGAAAAAACTGACAGGTAAATATGAGAGACAAGGTAGGTGAAGTAATATCTTTTATTGGGCTAACTTTTGTTAGTGGAAGGGATAAGCTTTCGAGCTTCACAGAGCTCTTCCTCAGGTCTAGGGAAGGTAACCAGAGTATCCAACCTAAATACAAGGTGGGACAGCTTGTTAAGCAGCAGGGGTTCTGCACATGTTCCAGGAGGCCACTTAACATGAAGTGGGCAATTAAGAGTTTGCAGGCAGCAGTGTGTGTTACAAATTGTTGTAATGAGCCAGACAATTAGTAGTGGTGCTGTTTAGTCTATGGTTTTTATTGTCCAGCAGAGTTCTGAATTTAAGGACCCAGACTTGTCTTTTGAAGGTGTTGTTCAGGATTCTTTTGAGGATGAGGACTGAGAGTTCAGATATGTCATGATGGCTTTGTGAAAAGTGTTTGCCCACAGATGATATGGTGTTTTTGTCTTTTATCATTTTGCTGTGTAAGTTCATTCAAGAGTGCAATGATTGTCTGGTTTCAGCCACATTGTTGTTGTGGGGCTTTTGATGTACTGGATGAAGTACATCGTAAGTTATGATCGGCATGTGTGGGACCCAGGGACCTTGAAAGATGTGTTGCGGGGGAGGGTATTGAGCATCATAGTAGTGAAGATGCATCTTCAGGTTTTGCATCTGTTGTTCGGGTAGGGACCGGTGCCACTTTGCGTTCGTGTATCCTGGTCTGTGCAGAGCTTGCTTCTGATGATGAGGATGTGGAGCTCGTTTGAAGGCCAAAAGAGGGGGCTTGGAAAACAATTATTTCAGGATGCAGTCCCTTTCAAGTATGTATTGTAACTCTTTGGTGATAGCCCATCTGAGTTCTAGTGTGGGGTGATAGGTGACAACTTCGGGTGTCTGATTAGTAGGGGTTTTTTCACCCTGTATTAAAGCAGATTCTCCCAGTGTATTCAGGTGGCATATTCCATGATGCAATCTACTTCTCTGGTGGAGCATCTTTGTTTAGTGAAGGTGGTTTTAAATGTGTATCCCCTACCTAAACTCCCTCATACATTTCTACCACAACTTTAAACAACCATCACCCAGGCATCACTCTCTCTAGAACACTCCCACACCAGCATCAACTTCCTAGACACCATGATCAGCTTCAATATGGAACCAGACAGAGGACTGTATACAAGAAACCCATGGACCTACACACTTAGATTCTTCAGACACACCAACATATCTGTTATCTACAGGTACTCTGATACCATATAATTGACTCTCAAAAGAAAGTCGAGGATACAGAGACTTAAAACCTCAACACTTAAAACCTCTTTCATGTGACATAGTCTGCACAAGTGTTGCAGGGGTGTGTGCAGCGTAATTATGTCCCTGTTACAACACAACACCTTACAGACTACTAGCCCATAGTTGTGATATGGTATATCACATTTTTACTAAATATTGTCAGGAACTGTAGGGAAAGTATTTCAGACGATATGTTAAGACTGTGCTTTTAGCAAATCATAAATATGATTCAGCTAATCATACCTCCCTCTGAGGAAGATCATCATTGTAATTTCAGGTAAGAAAATTACAAGGAAGCTTGTGTTCTTTGAAGTCCGATTGAGATAATGTGAATGAAGAAAATCTGTTTATGTCTGGCCCCAGGAATCAGGCTCTGTTCTGGCTGAATACTGGCCCCATATTTCAGAAGTCTGGCTGTACAAACCCCATCCCACACAAGATTTGTGAATGTGAAAAGGCCAATACCCTAAATTTTGGTGCTCTCAAAGTGCTGAAAGATCCAATGAAATTTCTGACAAGCACTCTTTTAGAAACATCCTAGCCCTAAACCCGCACATTCCTGAGAACTGTCAACCTCCTTTTAAAAATAGCTCTAGGTAAGTGTCCCTTAGCTCCAAAAATAAAATGATGTAGAAAGTGCAACCTATAGCTTAGCCATGGGCCTGGGGATAAATAATGTTCTGCTTACAATGGAAAGGGATTTTAGCAGTGTGGGATTGCCCACATCCCTTCAGCCAGGAATCCTTTCTAGTCAAAACATGGTAAGAGGAGAAACTGACCTCATAGGGGTAGACTTAGTGAATCTTGCAACAGGGGTCACCAACAGGAGAAGCCACAGCATATTACCCTTATAAAGAAAACCCACCGGACTGTTCACAGAACAATTGCTAATGCATCTTTTGACTAAACTCATTTCTCAACAAATGTGATCACTCCAAGAAGTCAGGAGCATAAAGCTTGAAAGCAAATGGAGACAACTCTAGAGGTGGCCTTTTCTGAACAAGATTGAGCTATACTGATGGGAGATGTGCACTTCTACTGTTGGTCATGTAGGTAAATAGAGGATTTCAGTTGTAGTCTGCCTGGTCCCTTTCACGAGAACTACATTTTAAAGTGTGTGTTTGGTGGTGGGGAAGGGGAGGGGAAATAAATGTAAACAGTGTTATAGGAAATACAACTCTTTATTTTTCAAGATTTATGGATTAACACAAATACTGAACTAAATAAGAAAAGGTTAGAACGCAGCATTTTAATCAGCAGGCAAACTACAAAAAAGATGAATCTGTATTTGCAATCAGAGCATAAACATTACTGCTCATTTTAATATGTTGAAGTAATTTTAATTTATTCTGTGTGCATAAATATGACTTTTCTGGTTTGGGGGTTTTGTTTTTTTGTTTTTTTTTACTAAAAATCATACCAAAATTGCATATATGTGTGTGTGTGTGTGTGTTAAAATGGGTGTATAACCATGTATATGTTTTTGTGCACCAAGTGCCCTATCCAATGCCCTTGGAAGTTAACTGGAGTATTTACATTGACTTCAATAAGAACAGGATCCATCCCAAACCACAAAATATTATAACTGTATTGTGGAAGTGTATCTAATGAATAAGGGCTATTTTCAATAAGCTACTATAAAATATTGAGAGTACATTAATAATAATTTGTAAAAGAATATCTTGTCCAACAACTAAAACCAAATGTACCAAATAAAAGGAAATAATGTACTGTGGAATTAATAAAATCCCCTAAGAGTACAGGGCTCTTTGATGTACCCACAATATATTTAATAGGTTCTCCTTTGTATTCAGTTGTTCTCTTCTCTCTTTTTCATTATGTTAATGTAGTTCAGTACATCTACAGTCATCTTGTCAGGCAAAGTCAGATACCCAGTTTCAGGAGGAAATTCTGCAATAATTGTTGCACTGTCTGTTCCTGAAGACTGAAATGCCTCATTGGCTGTAATTTCCTGCCCTCCAGTGGTATCTGCTTTACTAACATTAGTTAGTAGTTCAGCACTGTGGACAGAGGAAAGATGATTTCTACAGCAACATGCTTGTATTATATCACACTGTATGGCAGCATTTAATTTTTCTACCCTTACAGGGGGGCTCTCAGTTTGTGACCAAGCATCACATCTTTCTCTCAGATTAATATTCTTCCTTTTAAATGATATGTGTGGTGAGTTGTGCTGAGGCTGGTCTTTATTTTCCTCCTCTGTTGCTTGTAAACTGGGCTCTTTCTGTTTAGGAGTGTTGGCTTCTTTCATAGCAACACCAGTGCAGGGAGGGAAAAACAAACTCTCTGTGCCAAAGCTATGTTGTGGTCCTTTGCTTGTTGAAGCTGCAATTGGATTGGCACTGTTTACTTGAAAGGAGCTGTCAGAAAGACACTTTTCAGCTAGGTAGTCCTCTTCAGACTGCACAAATAGATTTGTATGAATGCAGTTGTACATAAATCCAATAAGTTGCTACCACAACTACAGTAAGTAAAGTGAAAAGGCCAGACCTATGATCTTCTTGTTCACGAACAGTTATGCAATATAAGGAACTGAGTGGAACTGTATTTCATTAGATATTATCAAAATTCCCAATATCACTTACAGATAATGTAAATGACTGCTTGCCTATGCTATTTTAAAGCTTAAAGTGGATTCTTTTTTATATTTCTCACAAGTGATTTTTGCTTGTATAAAAAAAAAGCTAATAACTAAGGTAATACAGCAAGTTCATCTGCATGTGCTTTGGCATGAGATAGCATGGTGATGAGCTCGTACAAATAAAAAGCATAATAATAATAAAAATATAAGAAAGATAAAATTGTATTGCTTACCATCTCGGAACTAGTACAGAAACAACTGTCTGTTTGCTTTGGAGAGTAACCGGGGGACTGACTGCTCAGTGATGATTCAATGTCTACAAAATGAGGTTAGACTGAGAAAAATTAGATACAAACAAACAAACCAACCAACCTCTCATATACTGCATGCACACCACCTTAAAATAACACTAACCCAATTTATAAATAATTTTAAGACACTATTTATAGTAGTAAAGGTTAGCTAGTTCATTGTGCAGTACATTATAAAGTGCCTATTCTCCTCTCAGAATAGGTGCTGTCTCCTGGTAGAACCCATGGGAATTATATTCATGCTCAAAGGCCTAAATTGTGCTATTAAAATGCAGCCCTGTGATGGGCACAGTGTGGTGCTGTACTGTCAGAGGCAAGCTCCGTAGGGAGTGTGGCAGCTGCTTTACCTCATTGGGTATCTTGTGCCCCAGGAGGTGGGGATGTTTCTGGAAACCACAGAGACTTAATCTGTGCCCTGCTGCTACAGAGGGACAGGTGGGGGTGCAGACTCCTATCACTACAATGCCCCTGTGGAGTTGCAGGACAGTCTGGCACTAAGAGGGTAAAGAGTCTAGTAAGAGACTACGGTTGAACTTCCAGGGCAGGGACTAATTCATGTCAAAATATTTTACAAAATATTTTCAAGCTAATCATGGTCCAAAGGAATGAGAAAGGAAGCAAATGAAAAAACTATATCTGGAACGATCACCTTATACTATGGGCTTATTCATAGGCTTATGCTGTTGTGTTCTTAGCAGCATTGCTAAACTGTCTATGTTTTTTTACAATTACCACTCTTCGCAAAATTGGCTTTTTATGTTTTTGGATATGCCAATAGTAGCAGAAATGAGACAATGAAAAAATAACAGAGGATTAATCACTAAGGAGATGCTAACTTTAATCTTTTTAGATAAAAGCAATTAAAAGTATTTCAGTTATGCACTAATGTTCCAATTTCTTCATTCACTGTTGGGTGAATCAGACATATTCGTAGCTCACAAAACAGGATGCAGTCACTTTTACTTGACTTTAGATGTTGCTGTATCAGTTTTACGTGGAGAAAATCTACTTTAGAACTATGTATACTGACCCTTTTCCATCTTTCCAAGCTTTGAACAGACTTCAAAATCACACTGTTCCTCCTTTGCTGTCAGAACCTTTTAAAAAAGTGAAGTTAACACATTTTTCAGTCCAACAGTCATACTTTTCTTCCTTGTATTCCTTTCTATAGAATCTCTTTTTCCTGTATCCCATTGGCTGAGGATACTAGAAATCTCCACGATGGTTCTGCCATGCATCTAGCCTGACCTAGCAATGTGTCCCAGCCTTCACTCATAAGAGCATAATAGCAGCCACATGGCAATTATCTAGTTCTCTTGGGGTTAATATTCCTCCACTTTATAACTTAACACTTCATTCACTGGACTAAGAAATATCAATTAGTTGCCAGACCATTTATTCTAGTCAGCACAAGTAGTGCTGCTACTAGTTAAGGCTTCCTGACACTTTCTATTGGAAACCTCGATTTTCAGTTGATTATAACTTGGCCACACTTCAGCCTTTTGGGCTGAAAACTTCCAGCCTCAGGCTGAATTTTTCTGGAAAATGTAAGCTAAAGTGTTTTGGCTATTGCCAAGATGAGAGAAAAAAAAAAAACAACAACATGGTTTGCCCATGTTAAAAAATAGGCTTACATCCATTTCATTGAGAAGCTCTTGTGTCTATGCTTTGGAGCAGGGACATTTGGCATGTTTCTTGCCTTTTTCTTTTTGGCGAGTATATCTGAGGAAAGGACGCTGCCTTCCATGTCATGGGGTCCACTTTATCCCTATTAACTGATGGTGGGCCTCACCTAGTCACATGGCTGTAATGTTAGAGGAGTCTGCATGGCCAGCTTTTAAAGTAGGGTGACCATATTTCCCTATGCTGAATATAGGACACCTGGTAAAACTGTTCAAATTCAAGTGAGTTTAATGGCAATCAATCAATGAGAACTCTGCAGTACCCCCTCTCAAAAACAAACATGCTATAAAAACTCCAAGGCCCAGTAGGGGAAGGGGGGGCTTTGGGGGCTGGGCTGGCGCGGTGCCTCGGGCATAGGCATAGTACGACTTCTATTTTGGGGGCAGGGGCCAGTGGGGCTCAAGCCAGCTCCATATGGTGGGTCCAGGGAGGGAGTGCCACCTGTACCCCCTGATTCACCTCAGCAGCCCACCCAGCCTGTCTTGGTTGTGGCAGGGGGGGAAAGGCGCAACCCAAAATTATAACCCAAAAGGTGGGGAGTTCAGCTCAAAAAGTTTGAAAACAGCTCAGGGTGCAGCAGGGGGTAGCTCAGGGTGAAGGGAAGGGGTAAGTAGGGACTGTGTCTGGGCAGGGGGCTAGCACAGGGAAGGGGTGGCTAGAGGCCGTGTGGCAGGAGGGCTCCCCTATGGTCCCTGTTCTCTGAGGGCTCTGCCGGCCATGGCGCCAGGTCCCCCACCCCTGCAGCTCTTACCAGCTGCATGAAAAAAGGGGGGCTGGGAGCTAAGGAGTAGCTTCTACCCCCTGCACCAGCAGAAGAGGAGGGAACACCACGGCTGCCTACTCCATGGCACCAGCTCCACTCTGTGCGGCTCCTTGCCTCGAACTGGCCAGGGGGCAGGGAGAGAAGGAGGCACGCCATTAAAAATAGGGTGACCATCCATCCCGTTTTTAACAGGTCAGTCCTGTATTTAAGCCCTCTTGCAGGTGTCCCACCTTTAAAAACAAAACAAACAAACAAACAAAAACAGGTAAGTTGTCTGGTATTTTCTGCTCCCCTGCTGGTCAGTCAGCACAGCCCCAGCTGCCTCTTGTTTGCAGCAGGTGGGTGAGTGTGGGCAGGTGGTGGCCGGTCAGTGAGGGCAGGTGGTGGCCTCAGGCTGGGTGGAGAGGCAACATCAGATAGGAGGAGAGGCAGCCCTGGGGGAGGGAGGATGGGGTAGGGGTGTGTGTGACCCCTCTCCATGTGAAATCTAAAGCAGGAGTTCTCAAGGGGAGGGGCCGCAAGCCCTTTCAGGGGGTCACTGGGCGCCAATGCTGAAACCCAGAGCTTGAGCTCAGTTCCCCCTGCGGGGCTGAAACCCTGATTCCCCCCCCCAGCCCTGCCCTGGGGCTGAAGCCCCAATCCCTGGCACCCGTCCTCCCCCGGTTGAAGCCAGGAGCTGTGGTTGCTGAATGTCTGAGCCCTGGCGACCCCCACGGGGCTGAAAGCAGGAGCTGTGGGGGGTGTAAAGCTTCCCCCTGGACTGCCCTGCACTTGCACAGCAGTTTGGGAGGGGCAACATTCCCGATGCCCCCCAACTCTGCCCATGGGCTCAGGAGCTTCTGCCCCACAGGGAGCATCAGGAATCCGGGATTCAGCCCCGCGGCTCCTGCCTTTAGCCCCGCGGTGGTTGCCAGGGCTCAGGCATTCAGCGCCCGCAGCTCCCGGCTTCAGCGAGGGAGGAGGGATACCAGGGATTGGGGCTTCAGCCCCATGGCTCTCAGCTTCAGCCCCATGGAGGGTGCCAGGGATCGGGGTTTCAGCCCCACAGGGAGCACTGGGGCTCAAGCTCTGGGGCTCAAGCTACTCCCATGGTGAGCCAGCTCCCCTATCTTCTGACACTACAGCGGCTCCTGGTGGGCAAAAAAATGGTTCTGTGGATGAAGGGAAAGCAGTGGATGTATCGTTTCTTGACTTTAGCAAAGCTTTCGACACGGTCTCCCACAGTATTCTTGTCAGCAAGTTAAGGAAGTATGGGCTGGATGAATGCACTATAAGGTGGGTAGAAAGTTGGCTAGATTGTCAGGCTCAACAGGTAGTGATCAATGGCTCCATGTCTAGTTGGCAGCCGGTGTCAAGTGGAGTGCCCCAGGGGTCGGTCCTGGGGCCGGTTTTGTTCAATATCTTCATAAATGATCTGGAGGATGGTGTGGATTGCACTCTCAGCAAATTTGCGGATGATACTAAACTGGGAGGAGTGGTAGATACGCTGGAGGGCAGGGATAGGATACAGAGGGACCTAGATAAATTGGAGGATTGGGCCAAAAGAAATCTGATGAGGTTCAATTAGGATAAGTGCAGGGTCCTGCACTTAGGACGGAAGAACCCAATGCACAGCTACAGACTAGGGACCGAATGGCTAGGCAGCAGTTCTGCGGAAAAGGACCTAGGGGTGACAGTGGACGAGAAGCTGGATATGAGTCAGCAGTGTGCCCTTGTTGCCAAGAAGGCCAATGGCATTTTGGGATGTATAAGTAGGGGCATAGCGAGCAGATCAAGGGACGTGATCGTCCCCCTCTATTCGACATTGGTGAGGCCTCATCTGGAGTACTGTGTCCAGTTTTGGGCCGCACACTACAAGAAGGATGTGGATAAATTGGAGAGAGTCCAGTGAAGGGCAACAAAAATGATTAGGGGTCTGGAACACATGACTTATGAGGAGAGGCTGAGGGAACTGGGATTGTTTAGTCTGCAGAAGAGAAGAATGAGGGGGGATTTGATAGCTGCTTTCAACTACCTGAGAGGTGGTTCCAGAGAGGATGGTTCTAGACTATTCTCAGTGGTAGAAGAGGACAGGACAAGGAGTAATGGTTTCAAGTTGCAGTGGGGGAGGTTTAGGTTGGATATTAGGAAAAATTTTCTCTAGGAGGGTGGTGAAACACTGGAATGCGTTACCTAAGGAGGTGGTAGAATCTCCTTTCTTAGAAGTTTTTAAGGTCAGGCTTTACAAAGCCCTGGCTGGGATGATTTAATTGGGGATTGGTCCTGCTTTGAGCAGGGGGTTGGACTAGATGACCTCCTGAGGTCCCTTCCAACCCTGATATTCTATGATTCTATGTAATTGCAGCACCTCCCCAGCAGAATCTGTTATTTTGCTGGGGGAAAAATCTGAAGGAGACATGAATTTTGTGCTTATTTTTGTTAAAAAGTGGGGAGCCATGGCCCCCTGGCTGCCCTGGTTCTGGTGCTGAGAGGTATCAGGGGCCAGGAACCCCTTTCCCATAGAGTTGCTGTATCCTTGCATCATATTTTGGATCAAGTGGTGAATGTTAAGAGCTCCATGTAAAGAACACAGAGGAAGCCACTGAAGTGCACACGTACTATTGGGCCTACAAAACCGATGAACAATTCTATGTATTTTTGAATGCCATCTACTGGCCCTTTAT
Source organism: Caretta caretta (assembly GCF_965140235.1). Classification (NCBI taxonomy): domain Eukaryota; kingdom Metazoa; phylum Chordata; order Testudines; family Cheloniidae; genus Caretta; species Caretta caretta. Next base: position 325,196,127 of record NC_134206.1, on the reverse strand, counting down.
CTATATAGCTATTTACATATGCACAGCTATAGAGCACTCTCATATCAGGAAATGGTATGTGGCAACCTCTCTCACAGTACCCACCCCAAAAAGTAGCTGCCTGCTGCTTTCTGGAGCTGCAGCAAAGAATCTGATCCAAAGTGCCTGGCACCAACATCTTGTAGTACATAGCACAAAAGTACATTTGTCTCCTTAAGCAAAAGCTGAGTAAAACTGTTTTACCTCTTCAAATCCAAAGACTTGTGAGCACTCACAAGTGAATTGTTCAAGAGGAGCATTGTCACTAAGGAATAAAACCAAAATAAGGTCCTAAGGCAAGAGATTCATGCTATGGTTTTCAGCATCTATTTACACCTCAAATGAAAAATATTACTAATAAACTTATGGTCCACTTTGATTATTTTCATAAAACATAGCAATACTGCTATTTGTAAGCTCATTGTCACTGCTCTCTAATTACAAAATGCATCCCGCTATTACAATTTGTTAAAGATATAATACAAAGAACTTGATTTTATAAACATCATTTTTCTGGAACAGTATGCTGTTAAAGATTACTGAAGACAACACCACTTTGTAAAATGAAAAAAAGACAGCTCCAGAGGAAAGACTGTAACATTGGGTACTTGAGCAACCTTGAGGTAACTGATGGGTCTGCTCAATAATGCCAATAATGGCTGTTTGTTTTATTTAAAAATATTGTCACACTGTCTGTTTAACTTATTATTTTTAAAGCACTTTGCATGAGCTTGAGTATGAAAGGCACAATCTAAATACTCATTTTATATAGAAGAGGATGGTGCATGTTCAGAAATATCTTGTATATTAAATATTTGCAGACTTATGAGCTGCAAAGCTAATAATCTTAAAGAAATTTTCATGTTCTTATACTCAGTGGGTGAAACTGTGGACCCACTGAAGTCAATTGGAGTTTTGCCATTGACTGCTGTAGAGCTAGGATTTCGCCCATCAAGTCTATCATATACAGATATCACATTTTAATTTAACAATTGCTTATGAAACTTACTTATTAATTGTTGAATAATTCCACATTTTTTCCTCTAAGCTAATCTTGTGATTGTGGTGATTTGTAAATGCTCCTTAAAAACAAAAATTAAACCTTGAATTTAAAATACAATTTTGAATTAAAACAAATGATTCCATCACAGTTTTGATCAGAAATTACTATTGACATATTAGCTCATAAGATGATTACCATTATATAATTCTACCTGAAACAAAAATACTACAGTGTCTAGTTTCATAACATCTGTCTCACTATGACATACAAATCCCGTGGCTCACTAAAACAATGCCAAAAAGATGGAAGCATAGTATGTTACTTCCTTGCATCACTGATACTTACCTGTTCTTTCAGATTTTGAAGGATTTTCTTGGTTTTCAGAAGATATAATGTAATCATGTCCATCAGGATATTCTTTCAAGTGGCTTTTATTAGGCTGTTTATTTTCTTTATGGCTTGCACTTGAAATATTCTTACTTTTAAAGAAAGTCTGCTCTGGAACAGTGAAAATCCCTTTAAGGCATCTGTCTACAGTATACCTTTCAGTACATTCAGTCATGTTATAAATTTCTCTATTATAAGGGCTACATCTGTAGGATATTTCATTCATATCATCTGGATCTGTAAATAACTGGCGGATACTACCTTGGTTAACAAAAGGACCACAATATTCCATGGAAGGAATATCATGAAACAGCGGTCTCTCATCTTCAGACAGTGCTAGACCATTTTCACCGTGAGTGTCGTTTGCTGCTGTTTCTTTCACAATACCAAATAATGGCTCTTTTATTCTGTTGTTGCTTCCAGAATCTTTACCAGTAATTAAAGCTGGAGTATTACCAACAGAATTTATATATTCTGGACTTTGAGGGGAAAAAAAAAATAAAAGAGAAAAAGCCTGCTCAGTACAAAAGTAAGCAAAACACTAAATGCTTAAACATTAAATTACCAATTTTAAGTTAAGAATCTCAAAAAACCTTTACTCTTTATGCTCTCCATACTTCTATCAAAAACGCATGTTCTTGTAATGGATAAATCCTCCTGTATTATAGATGTGGTTTTATAGTAAGGCAAAAAACTTAGAACCTAGACCTGCAGCTTTAAAGAGAATTAGAATTCGGTTTCACGCCACCTCTGGACATAACTGCAGACCTGAGATGTATCCTCTTGCACAAAGAGCTGTGAATAACCAAATCACCCACTGTATGTCACTGCTGCTCCACTCAGCTGAATTAGACATTGGACTGTGCACAGCATCCAAATGCAAGACAATCTTCTTTAGGGTTTTTAGAAGGTGGTTTGTTCTTTTAGGGTACAATTCCCCTCTATACAGAAGGCCCATACAAAGTCTCTGTACCACTTAAGTCACTGTTCTTAAGTGGTCAATAGGCCTTGTGCAAGCTCTCTGGACAGAGGGGAATTCCATTTGTATCTAGTGGCAGTGATTTACATTTGGCACAGAACTTTTTAATAAAGTAGTAATGGGACCAAACATACATTTTCTTTTGCCCATAGTACAGCCTCAGCATACAGTAGGGGTGACATTAATGACCACTATAATTAAGGCTGCATAAATATTTCCATTCTAAGCTCACTTGAGCCTTTCAAACTAAAACTTTCCAGCTTCGGATCCTGCCTGCAGGATAATATTTCAGGGAGTCTAAGTAAATAAGTTTAACTGTTTAAGTGCATAAGTCTTTTTTCCTGAACACCACACAACTTAAATGTCTGGAAAAATTCCTCACTGGAGAGACGTGCGTTGGTGTGTTCTGGTGAAAAGTGTTTTTGATTTTGACCAAGTGAAGAGCCTTTGGGAAAAAATCATGCACATAGCACATGTTCGTGCACAGTAAGGAAGGATGCATCATGTGCAGCATAGTTTTTGAACAGAAATACAGAGGTATCTTAGTACAAACCCACATTAAGGCTCTGAGAACTGACAAAAGCAAGGGACTGTAAATTAATGGCTGATATTTCATCCTTGAGTCCGGTCACCAATGCAGGGCACAACTGCATGACCATCGGAGAAAGAGAAATGCCACAGTGTTGCATACTATGATAAAAGTTTTGGAGTGTCTGTTAGGAAATACTAGAAATTGAACAAAGACCCAAAATGATCCTAAGGTGAAAGCAGTGTCCTTTGCTTATGTAAAAACTGGCAAACATTTAAGTTTTAAGAGACTAAATACATGAGGAGGGAAAACGTTATCTGCAGAAACCTACGGACACAGCTCTGTAAGAACATAACAGAACTGAAGCAACAAAGAATGCAGGGGCTCTGCTCTTATGCGTCTGCCCTCCTCCCAGCTACTGTTTGCTATCCTCAGCTTCTTTTAACTACCTCCTATTCAGCTGATTTACCGTCCCTGAAGCTCCTAATTAATCTCCTCTCACTTCATTTTCCCACAACTTTTGTCCTGGTCTCTCTTTTCTTCAAGTGGTATCAGTAAAACCATGCTGTTTCTGAAATGGCTTTCAGTAGTGTTGACCAAAGCTAACCTGTGAGCATTATAACACCGCCAAGTGACACTATTTAATGCTAAGTAAAAGTAAGTGCTCATCTATGACCCAGTCTACTACTATTTAGTCATAGCCATCTGGCATTTGTACATTACATCCAAGTTTTTGGTTACTGCTTAATAAATAAATGCAAATACTCTAAATAGTTATTTTAAATAAAACTCCGATAATGCACAGTTTTCACTGTACCTTACAAACCATGAAAAACACATTCCCTACCTTGAACAGCTGGCAGTCAAAGGCAAGATAAGATGTGGGACAACAGTTCAGATAAGAGGTTGTAGGGATTATAGATGAAGAGAATCCAGTATGGAGGAGGGAAGATATGAAGGAGTGAGAGAAGCATTTCTTCAGCAAAGAGGAGGAAAGTGTTCCAAGCTTAAAGCACAATCTTTGAGTGGGAGAAGGAGACAACTGGGGAACAGTAAGAAGAGAGGATTGAAAAGAGTGCACAAGTGAAGGGGCATGAGGAAATGAAAGTGGAAATGTAGGCGAGGCAAGATTATGTAGGGCTTTCAATGTGATGCAATGAGGGCCAGGAAGTAAATTAAGGGATTCAAGGATGGGCATGATGTGGTCCGAGTGAGAGAACAGGAAGAGGACTTCAATCATCTGCATTTTAGATAGCTGGGGAAAAGGTGGGAGAGGTGAGAAACAAAGATAAGTTAAATTTATGGTGATCAAGTTATTGGTCAGTCCAGTGTTCCTGTAGCTAGTGCTGCCTGCCATGAAGTGAGAAATCTACAGTCCCTTTCTTGTAGAGGCAAGCAAATAGACTGGGTGTACTTGAGAAGAGCTCCCATTACTGTGCTTCCCCGATCACTCTAGTCAGTGTTGGAACATGAGGATGGATTCCAAAAGGCATTCTGTCTTGCCCTCCTCAGTCAGGTGGTGGACCAGGGACTTGAGAGCAAGTGATGCAATAAACTGGGCAGAAAAAGTAGACTCCTTAGGAACCCAAGAGACATGCAGAGAACCCCTGGAACAAACTTGAAATAAGATATTTATTATAAACTGCATATGGCCCTAAGCAGTCAGTCAATAGGTAAAGTTTTTCTCTTATCGGCACATTGTTCAAAATATATTTATTTATCATAGAATCATAGAATATCAGGGTTGGAAGGGACCTCAGGAGGTCATCTAGTCCAACCCCCTGCTCAAAGCAGGACCAATCCCCAATTAAATCATCCCAGCCAGGGCTTTGTCAAACCTGACCTTAAAAACTTCTAAGGAAGGAGATTCTACCACCTCCTTAGGTAACACATTCCAGTGTTTCACCACCCTCCTAGAGAAAATTTTTCCTAATATCCAACCTAAACCTCCCCCACTGCAACTTGAAACCATTACTCCTTGTCCTGTCCTCTTCTACCACTGAGAATAGTCTAGAACCATCCTCTCTGGAACCACCTCTCAGGTAGTTGAAAGCAGCTATCAAATCCCCCTCATTCTTCTCTTCTGCAGACTAAACAATCCAGGTTCCCTCAGCCTCTCCTCATAAGTCATGTGTTCCAGACCCCTAATCATTTTTGTTGCTGGACTCTCTCCAATTTATCCACATCCTTCTTGTAGTGTGGGGCCCAAAACTGGACACAGTACTCCAGATGAGGCCTCACCAATGTCGAATAGAGGGGGACGATCACGTCCCTCGATCTGCTCGCTATATTTCATGTTTCTATTTCTCCTTTGTGAAAAGGGAATGATTTCATGAAAAAAAATTAAATTCTTAATTAAAAAAGAAACCAGAAGAATTATTTAACCAGCAGGAGGAAAGTGCATGCTTTTGTTTGTTCTGCAAATTACATGTGTAATGGAGGAATTCAGTGACACTACTGAATAATGTAGTGAGAAAATGAACAATTGAATCTAGGATATTGAACTAAAATAACATTTTGATGTATTTCAGCAATTTGTAAGTAACCTGGTACTTTTGTCATTTACTTTTCATTCCAACTTAATTTTCAAAGGGCATTGAAGTACAATAAAAAATAATAATCAGATGAGTCTTGAAAGTCCTTTCTTATTTTTTAAATGTGACTCTTTTTTTAAAACAAACAAACAAACAAAATCTCTGCCTACCTATTCAATTTCTTAAACAATGTTCCCAATGGCCCTGCTGTATTGGACTTGCTGAAAATGCATTGCCTGTTTTGGGATTTTGAAACCCCAGGGTCTTGAGAGAGAATATTTCCCGACTGAGAAAATGGTAGAAACTGCCAAAATATTAAATATAGAGAATAGTTAAATTTTAATATTTAAAATGACATTTCACATTATATATACTATATTAACTATTGTGATTATTTTGAATTTTGTACAATAAAATTCAACAAGACAATGTCCTTTCGATCTCTGTGAGGAAAAACAAGATTTTATTCTAATACAATTGAAAAAAATGGAATAATGCTATTTATGTCCATAAATTCATTATGGAGGAAAACATTCATAGTACTGCTCTATGTAACAGGCCAAATCCTGCTTACCTTATTCACATAAGTGTCTCAACTGACTTCAGTGCAGGTCGTATTTTAAATGCTGGCTGTCAGCCAGCTTGCAAACAGAAGGCCTTCAAATGTCCATCTAGCATCCAATGCCATCAGAACTACAAAGTTCTGACTTCCTGAACTTGCATTAAGATACCATCACCAATAGAATTTAAAGGGTTTACATATGTGTGACAAAATTATTTTCTAAAAAATAAAAATATTTTAGCAGGAAAAAACCCTCATAATTGCTATTGTATTTTTTTTCACATGATTTTTCATATTTAAAACAAAATAAAACTTCAAAATAGAATAAACAACTGTCATTAATTGCCTTAAAATGGTATATCAAAATACTGATTTCAGTTAAAAGGTATCCTCTGGAGCAGGCGTTCTCAAACTATTTCAGAGCATTGACAACATCTTAATAGAGAGATTGTGTAAGAGGATGTTGTGTGATCACAAATTAGATTCCCACATAAGCAAGTACAGAGTAATATTAGGAAAATATTTCATACATTTTAGCTATCTTTACTTCAATGCAGGAGTGGGAAAGAGGAGAGTCAGCACCATATTACCAGCCAGCTCTCCACAGAGCACTTGCCGGCATCTGTGTGTAGTCCATAGAGCTTGCTTAGCCTTTACACTATTGTTATGTATTCATGAGTAAGAACTCAGAGAAAGTTCTGCATGTTCATAAGATCAACCTGGGCTTATTTTCAAACCAATCAATTTTTTTTTTTAAGTCACTCTAAATGTAGTTTGCACCAATCGGCAAGAAACCTTCTGCCATTTCACTAGACCAGTGTTTCCCAAACTTGGGATGCTGCTTGTTCAGGGAAAGCCCCTGGAAGGCTGGGCCGGTTTGTTTACCTGCCACGTCCACAGGTTCGGCCGATCGTGGCTCCCACTGGCCGCGGTTCGCCGTGCCACTTCCCGCAGCCCCCATTGGCCTGCAATGGCGAACCGCGGCCAGTGGGAGCCGCGATTGGCTGAAACTGCGGACGCGGCAGGTAAACAAACTGGCCCGGCCCGCCAGGGGCTTTCCCTGAACAAGTGGTGTCCCAAGTTTGGGAAACAGTGCGCTAGACCTATCCCAAAAGAAAAAATTTCATTGAATACAATTCCTCTGAAGTGACAACATATCAAACCTGTTTGATCTGCTTCTCCTCTTTGTAGGCCAATTCCCAAGGGCTGCATGCTAGGTTCGTTCTGAAATCTTGTTCTGTAGATTGTTTGTAATTAGAAGACCAGGAAACTGAAGAGGATGCTGGATAGGAATTACAGTCTGCTGCTAGATTGTGCAGATGTTCAAGACTAGAGTCTGTGCAAGTTGATTCCATAACTTGTGATAACTTAAGTAAAGCACAACAGACATTTTATTTATCTAAAAATATTTTGGTTTAATGCTACACTTTCAGTAAAATTCTTTATTTTACAGAATACATTACACATGTACCTACTACAAGAAAAACGTAAACCTATTTGACCTATCCAGATATAAACCTTTTCACGAAGAAAAAAAAAAATTCTGCCAATGCCATTTCAGCAGTGCACTTATGCACATGCATAAAGTTAGGCGTGTGCTTAAGTGCTATGATGAATGGAGATGGACTTAAACATGTATTTAACTTTAAACATGTACTAAAGTGCTTTGCTGAGTTGAGGCTTAAATTAACAAAATATATTCTATTTTACTGTAGGCTGGAGAGCTGTTCTGTGGGAGGGAGGGTGCTATGTTGGCTCAAGCCAGTCAGCATATAAAGGAGATTTGGAGGCAGACTGGGTGAAGTGCTATGGGATCTGCAACTACACAGATCCTGGTTGCCCTTACACTCAGCATAAGGAGCACATAGTGGCAAGGTCTTCTGTTCAAATGAATGGACAATGCCTTTGCATTGCAATCCTATGGCTTGCCAATAGGCTGGAGAATATGAATCTTCAGACCCACCCTCTCTGCTTAGTACTTTGTAAAAATCCCACTTTCAGGTTTTGTGGGGGATGGAAAAATTTCACTCAATGCAATTATTTATTTTTAATATTTTTTTAGCCCAGTGCCTCCATTTTTGGATGCAAACAAGCATGCAGGTGCAAATGCTGGTGCACACTTTTCAAACCAGCCTGACACTTGTATGTGCACAGTGTTAGCAAGTCGTTGCATATATAAAGAGCAGACACAGGCCCAGATGACAATTTGCCCCCAATGAGTTCTGGGCATTCTGTACCAACCTAAAATAATGGCCTCTTTCTCTCCAACCAGTATGAGGGATAAAACTGTAGTGGAAGACTTTTACTAAAGTTATATCTAGGAAATTAATTTATTGCAAGCTGTGATCTTTGTAAAATATATTTTCATAGCCAAACACCTAACCTAGACTAAGTAATTCTCCTTTGCTCAGACAAAGAATTTAATCCTACAAATAGGTTTATCTTTCTTACTTTGTCTAAAAATCTTGGCCCGATTGCATGACTTTAGGAACAATGGATCAAATTCTCCACCAGCATAACTGCAGTGGAATCAGTGGATTATGCCAGTAGAGAACTTTGCTTAATTGCTAGGTCTAGAGAGATTTTATCTCTTTATTCATAGAAGAATTGGTGTTTAGTAGCTGCATCTGAGCAGCTGATAACTTTATTCAAAGGATGCCTTTCATAAAAGCTATTAGAAGTGTAACATTTACACAGATCTAATACTTCAATATTTGCATTCTAAGGCCTTACACTCACACTACCAAAGCAAAAATGATGATGGAGCTTTGTTGTGACACACTGGGGACAACATGGTTCAGTTAGCCTAGACAGAAACAAAGGGCCTAATTGTGTGGAGCACAAGTCCGTATGGTCTCACCTATAGGCCCGATTCACTTAATGAATTCTGTTGGTGCAAGATGACACAACCCAGGCTCTCAGCTGTTGACAGTCTGAGGAGTGCAGTGTCATGAATTGCCAGCAATCCCTGTTACACCAAGGAGCCTGGGAGTGGGCCAGCAGAGCTGCAAAAGTGGGGTGAGGTCGGGCTAGGCCTTCTGGAGAAGTGCTGATTCAGCTTCTTTCATGGGCATCTTCTAGCAGGGAGCCTCCTGTGGAGGCCCAGGTGGATAATAAAGCTATCCTTCCACCTCCTACTCATCTGCACCCACCAGTACAGGGGGTTGCAAGTTGATAAACCATCTAAACCATCCTTCAGTCCATCTAAAAGAATGCAAACAAACCATGCTTTAACTATGTGTGAGATAATAGCTTCCCCGTGGTCCCACATCTTTTTGGCAAATGCATTTAAAGACTGTACAGATTTGTTTATGATAGCTTACTGACATCTACCCTAAATTCAATATACTTTTGGAAATGCTTGTAATGGATTTTTCCAGGGACAAATTCTCTTCTCAGTTATACCCCTACAACACCATCAAGTTGAACAGGTGTAGTGGAAGCAGAATTTGTTTCAACGTGTTTTAAGAGAAAGAGCTGAGGACCAGATTTGATTTGTATAACCCTGCCCTTTCCCTATTTATCTTCTATTGTCAAGTTGCCTCCTATCCCCTGGGCTCTGCCAGTGCTCCCAGCTTTGTCTGCCAATTTCTCAACTTCTTACAATGACCTCTGTGTCTTCTTCCACGTGACCTGCTGTGTGTGGTACACTCCTCTGAATTCATCCTCACAGCCCATATCCTGTCCACATTTAAAGATTCATTTCTGCCATGTTGCTCACAGTGAATCAAACTGACTTTATGTACATTTTACATAGTTTGCCTTTTGTTGTTCCCATTCCCTTTCCCCTAACCTCTGTGTACTTGTTTGTCCTTACTGTAAACTCTTTAGAGCAGAGACTGTTCTTGAGTGTTTTGAAACCACCTAGAATAATTTGGAAGATAATTGTAATGATGCAGCATAGGCTTAAAGAGGAAAGCTCTACTTCACACCAAAAATCTGTGAGATTAGGCATTGTTTTAAAAAACAATTTAAGGGTCATTTGTTTACAAAACTGATGTCAAGTTATAAATGTATATTTAGCTTACCTGAGGTTGGTATTTCATCTTGTCTGAGAGATGCTTTCTTCTGTTCTCTAATACTTGTTGTTGTATCCTTGTAACAAAGTATAAGAAAAACCTATGATATTTGGAGTTCTTGGCCAACATTTTCAAAAGAGACTCATGATTTTGGGTACCTAACTTGAAAGATCTTAAAAGGGCTTGATTTTCAAAGAGTCCTGAGCAACCACCATGGTCCATTTGAAAATCTGGCTCCTTTAAGATGTCTCAAATTGGGCACCGAAAGATTGAAGATTCAAAATAATGTTTGAATACAGTGGCCTGCTCCTTAGATATAGCTACTGCATGCAGGATCTTACATGAGTAAAGAAATAGTCCTTAGTCACTTGAAAATCTAGAGCCTCACCTACAACTTTTTGTTTGTTCAAAATACATTTCCAAACTCCTTTATATTGGTGAAGATGTTTATGACCTATCTAATTGGAACTTAAAGCACTGCTGTGAAACTATTTCAACCCTAGAATATTGTATTTATTTTCCTACTCATAATTGACGTTTCCTCAGAAGATCTTTTCAAGACAGGACTGTCTGGGTAACAAGACCGCTACAAGCGCAGGCAACACAGATACCTCCTCACGAAAGCAGATCCCCCGCTTCAGTCCAGAACAGTCCTAGGCTCCCAATCACCCACTAGTCCTCCAACTGCCTTTTCCCCATGGGATCAGTCATGAGCGGTGGGGAGAGGACATCCTTATCTCTAAATTTCTATCTTATCCAGTGTAACCAGTGCTGGTGAGCACCTGGCCCAATGTCTGGAAGAGACTGAGGCATGGAAGTGATCTAGCTGGCTAGAACTTAATCTGGATAAGGCTGAGATGATGGTGGAAGGCTGGGGAAAGCAACAAGAACATATAGTGAGAATTGTATCTGTCCCTTTGTGGAGGGTGCATATCTGCCAGTTCATAGATCCTCTACAGCAAACAGGGAAAGATTAAGAATGAGCTCTCAAAAATGGATACTCTCATAAAGAACCAACCTTCCACACAAACTTCCTCGTGGCTGGATTTTACTAAAACTAGACAAGCCATTTACAATGCACACTTTGCTTCTCTACAAAAGAAAAAGGACACTAAACTTTCTAAACTACTACATGCTACAAGGGGCCACAGCAATGGTTCCCTCACCCCACCTAGCAAAATTGTTAACCTATCCAACTATACTCTCAGCCCAGCAGAAGCAGCTGTTCTATCTCGGGGCCTCTCCTTCTGCCCCTCCACCCCCACGAACATGATACAGTTCTGTGGTGACCTAGAATCCTATTTTCGACATCTCTGTCTCAAGGAATATTTCCAAAATACCTCTGAACAACATACTAATCCACAGAGGTCTCCCTGCCAACACTACAGAAAGAGGGATTCTAGATGGACTCCTCCTGAAGGTCGAAACAGCAGACTGGACTTCTACATAGAGTGCTTCCGCCGACGTGCACGGGCTGAAATTGAGGAAAAGCAGCATCACTTGCCCCATAACCTCAGCCATGCGGAACGCAATGCCATCCACAGCCTCAGAAACAACTCTGACATCATAATCAAAAAGGCTGACAAAGGAGGTGCTGTTGTCATCATGAATAGGTCGGAATATGAACAAGAGGCTGCTCGGCAGCTCTCCAACACGAGTTTCTACAAGCCATTACCCTATGATCCCACTGAGAGTTACCAAAAGCAACTACAGCATTTGCTCAAGAAACTTCCTGAAAAAGCACAAGATCAAATCCGCACAGACACACCCCTGGAACCCCGACCTGGGATATTCTATCTACTACCCAAGATCCATAAACCTGGAAATCCTGGGCGCCCCATCATCTCAGGCATTGGCACCCTGACAGCAGGATTGTCTGGCTATGTAGACTCCCTCCTCAGGCCCTACGCTACCAGCACTCCCAGCTACCTTCGAGACACCACTGACTTCCTGAGGAAACTTCAATCCATTGGTGATCTTCCTGATAACACCATCCTGGCTACTATGGATGTAGAAGCCCTCTACACCAACATTCCACACAAACATGGACTACAAGCCGTCAAGAACACTATCCCCGATAATGTCACGGCTAACCTGGTGGCTGAACTTTGTGACTTTGTCCTTACCCATAACTATTTCACATTTGGGGACAATGTATACCTTCAGATCAGCGGCACTGCTATGGGTACCCGCATGGCCCCACAGTATGCCAACATTTTTATGGCTGATTTAGAACAACGCTTCCTCAGCTCTCGTCCCCTAAAGCCCCTACTCTACTTGTGCTATACTGATGACATCTTCATCATCTGGCCCCATGGAAAAGAAGCCCTTGAGGAATTCCACCATGATTTCAACAATTTCCATCCCACCACCAACCTCAGCCTGGTCCAGTCCACACAAGAGATCCACTTCCTGGACACTACAGTGCTAATAAACAATGGCCACATAAACACCACCCTATACCGGAAACCTACTGACCGCTATTCCTACCTGCATGCCTCCAGCTTTCACCCTGACCACACCACACGATCCATCGTCTACAGCCAAGCTCTGTGATACAACCGCATTTGCTCCAACCCCTCAGACAGAGACAAACACCTACAAGATCTCTGTCAAGCTTTCTTACAACTACAATACCCACCTGCAGAAGTAAAGAAACAGATTGATAGAGCCAGAAGAGTTCCCAGAAGTTACCTACTACAGGACAGGCCTAACAAAGAAAATAACAGAACGCCACTAGCCGTCACCTTCAGCCCCCAACTAAAACCCCTCCAACGCATTATTAAGGATCTACAACCTATCCTAAAGGATGACCCAACACTCTCACAAGTCTTGGGAGACAGGCCAGTCCTTGCCTACAGACAGCCCCGCAACCTGAAGCAAATACTCACCAACAACCACATACCACACAACAGAACCACTAACCCAGGAACTTATCCTTGCAACAAAGCCCGTTGCCAATTGTGCCCACATATCTATTCAGGGGACACCATCACAGGGCCTAATAACATCAGCCACACTATCAGAGGCTCGTTCACCTGCACATCCACCAATGTGATATATGCCATCATGTGCCAGCAATGCCCCTCTGCCATGTACATTGGTCAAACTGGACAGTCTCTACGTGAAAGAATAAATGGACACAAATCAGATGTCAAGAATTCTAACATTCATAAACCAGTCGGAGACACTTCAATCTCTCTGGTCACACAATCACAGACATGAAGGTCGCTATCTTAAAACAAAAAAACTTCAAATCCAGACTCCAGCGAGAAACTGCTGAATTGGAATTCATTTGCAAATTGGATACTATTAATTTAGGCTTAAATAGAGACTGAGAGTGGCCAAGTCATTATGCAAGGTAGCCTGTTTCCTCTTGTTTTTTCCTACCCCCCCCCCAGATGTTCTGGTTTAACTTGGATTTAAACTTGGAGAGTGGTCAGTTTAGATGAGCTATTACCAGCAGGAGAGTGAGTTTGTGTGTGTATGGGGGTGGGGGGGATGTGAGAAAACCTGGATCTATGCAGGAAATAGCCTGACTTGATTATGTAAAGAGTTGTCACTTTGGATGGGCTAGCACCAGCAGGAGAGTGAATTTGTGTGGGGGGGTGGAGGGTGAGAAAACCTGGATTTGTGCTGGAAATGGCCCACCTGTTGATCACTTTAGATAAGCTATTACCAGCAGGAGAGTGGGGTGGGAGGAGGTATTGTTTCATATTCTCTGTGTGTATATAAAGTCTGCTGCAGTTTCCACGGTATGCATCTGATGAAGTGAGCTGTAGCTCACGAAAGCTCATGCTCAAATAAATTGGTTAGTCTCTAAGGTGCCACAAGTACTCCTTTTCTTTTTGCGAATACAGACTAACACGGCTGTTCCTCTGAAACCGTTCATAGATTCTGAGATTTTAAAGCCAGAGGGACCATTAGATCATCTAGTCTGACATCCTGTATAACACTTCTCTGCACTCTCTCCAATTTTTCAAAATCCAATTTAAAATGTGGACACCGGAACTGGATGTTGTATTCCAGTATCAGTCTCACCTCCCTACTCCTATTTACTACTCTCCTGTTTATACATCCAAGGATTGCATTAGTGCTTTTTGCCCCAGCATCACACTGGGAGCTTATGTTCAGCTGTTTGTGTCTATGACGTCTACATCCTTTTCAGAGTCACTGTTTCCAGGATACAGTCCCCTATTATGTAAGTATGGCCTATATTTATTTGAGGTGTTGCTGGATTTCCAGCTGCTGTTAATCACATAGCAACAGTGTTTTCCGTCTTGCTCCAGCTAAGAGATTGCAATAATTTCTTCTGGATGCACACCTTGCTACTGTGATCCCTGTCTTTGTTAGCTCAACATTAGACTATGCAGTGTGTTCCATATCGGGCCATATCTTAAGTGAAACCAGAAGCTGCTGCAGAATCCACTTTTTGAGTGTATCTTGCTGAGAGCACATGACACAAGTGCCCTAGGATCTGCAAAGGCTGTCTGTAGATTGCAGGTAGAATTTCAGGTGTTTGTTTTGACTGAAATGGCTTAGCACCTACTACCTACTCGAGAAACTGCTTCTCTCCCAGAGTTATAGAGCCACACCACCAATCAGCAGAAGTGTTTGATCTCAGTTTAAAAAAAAAAAAAGAGAGAGGGGTCTGTTGGCAGTGTGTTCTGTGTGACCCGGTCCCTTCCCTTTGGTCTGAAACAGCACAACTTCCTTGACCAGGGGACCGTGCAGCATGCTCTAGCCATTTAGCCAGGCTTTGGGGGAGGGAGGAGCATAATAAGGGCTGTTAGTGTGGATTGAGCATCTATAGGGCTGGCTTTGGGGAGGGGGGGTGTTGTGGAAGTTGCTGGTTTTACTCTTGTTCTGATTGTATTTTTCTATTTTGTGATGGTGCCTGGATTGGCACTTTTAGAATATATATTTTATAAATCAAAAGGAAGAAATGGCATCATGGAGCTCTTATCTTTGCTGAACTTCATTAATGTTTGACCAGTGTCCATAATTATTCAAGTACCTGTACTGGATGTCATCCAGGGCTATTTTAGATGATGTGCATTGTGGTGACATGGGAAATTCTATATTCTGTCTCCTTGTAGGTGTTTTTAAGCCCCTGTTCAGATCCACATGGACTGGTTTTCTCACTCTGTCTGTAATGAAAGTGTTCAGAATGTTAGTACCTATGTCACAGAGAGATTTGAGATATCTGAATTTTAATAAGAACGCAGAACCCACCCTTCACTCTACATAATCAATATAAAATACATACGTTTTGCTTTATTTGCCATTACCGCTATCTGAACTGCTTATTATTAACTCTATTTTACAGTCTATTAGAGTATACACTTCTTTTATCCACCAGATTTTGGGCACTGCAAGGCTCTATTACACTTCTCATTTAGTTCCTGAGGGCTAAGGTATTCCCACAGCCCATGAAAAAACTTGAAACGCAAGGCCTCTACAGTTTTATTCATACAAAAATGCAATACAGTACAACAGTTAAGGTTCATAAGGTAGATGGAGACGTTATTGAGGAGATCAGTGTAGGAAGAGTGTGAAAGAAGTGGATTTTGAGGAGGGATTTGAAGGAAGTACTTGATGTAGAGGTGGTGATAGGCTATTCCAGAGTGATAGTATGTTCCATGAAAGAAGTCATGAAAGTGGAAGTAGTATATGAATGGAGTGTTTAAGAAAAGAAGGTCACAAGGAACAAAAAAAAGGGATGTATGATGCTACTTAGCCAGGTGCAGAGCTGAGCACAGCCTTGAAGGTGAAATTATGCTGCTAGCCAAGATTATTAGGTTCCTCTTTTGTCCTCTGACATTTTTGTGTGGTTGCTGTTTCACTTTCAGTTAGATTTTGATTAAAGATAAATTGAATTGTTGACACTACAAGCTATAATCTTACAAGGGAGTACAGAATAGTTGAGGCAATAGCAGTTATAGGTTACAGTAAATGGGTCTTCCAATTGTAAAGTCTATTACTATATTATACTCACCAGCAGTGTCTTTCTTGGTGGATATCTGGTTAACAACATACAGGTTGAGGAGATCTAAACTGACTGTTGAACTTTTAGGGGGTGATGATACTCCTAGCAGCTTCATCTTTGATCTAAGCTTTTTCTTTTCAAAGAATTCCTATAATTTTCAAAAGACAGAACAATAAACCACTTGATAGATAGTACAGAGCAACGCAGAAGTATATGTGGTACATATTCATGATTTACCTGCACAATTGCCTTTAATATCAATAAAATCACATGGCTGAATCGCTATACACACAAATCTAGCATTTAAATTCACTTTCATCTCTTTAAAAAAAGATTTCTTGTACAAATATTATCTGAATTGCTTTTTGAAAACCAAATGAATGATGGTGCTTCTGATGGGAAAATTCAGTCTCTGAAATTTCACTGTTTCCACCTTCACCTACCTATTAACAATTTAAAACTTTGTACAACATTTTTTTTTAAGTGTCAGACTCCCTGGAAGAAAAACAACTTCTATTTTTCAATAATTTGAAGAGCTGAGACTTTGTATGCACATTATAAACTAGCAAGAAAATCAACAAGGATTATATACACATGGCCATCCACAAAGATGCAAAGAGCTTATCATTCTCTTAGATAGCCTTCCTTGGCACAGAATATACAGTCCTATGAAAAAAAGAAAAAAAAACTCCCATAGCTGCCCTCATGTGGCAAGAGTCTAAAGCAGATCTGGTTAACACTTCCAAAATCTGTGGATTATGTAAACAATTCAGTTTAACCCTTGAATTCTGTTCATAGCAATGCAGGGAACAAGCTTTGTGCAGGAGAACAGATTATTAATAATCATCCTGAGATCATCAGTATCAAATGCAGCAAATAATACTGAATGAGTAAATAAGAACAATGGTAACTTGTTCATTTTAGCCACCACAAGGACATCAAAGACTCCAGGCTGTGCCAAGTTACAAAATGCTGCAATGCTTTTCATGGGAATATAATTTTGGACTAGACTAGTAACCACCCCCATGTGATATTTGACAGATTTCAGATATGACTTTTTGGTAAATATTTTCCAGGATAAGCAATTGTATAATAATCTTTCAAGTTATTATGATATTGGTCTTTGCAAAACATATATATACTTCAGATAAAGCTATTTCCGATTAGGAAGACAAGGGGCCAAATTCAACCCTGGCATAAGTGAACACAATTCTTACTGTCCACCTCTTTTAATCCTTTCATTTCCCTCAGCATTCTTAATGTTGCTTCATAATCTTTATCTCTTTCCCTCTCACCATACAAGAATTTTCTGAATGCCTCTACCCTCAAAATCCCACACTTGTCCCTTATCAGCATATATCCAGATATGGTCCCATATACCTTCTTCCCATTACCTTCACACTTATTAAATGCACTGTTTACAGTTATTGTGTCACATTCCTCTCCAACAGCTCCTGGACCCCCTCCAGCCAGCTTCTACCATCTCTACCATGCTGGAGCACATTACATACTTGTAATGTTATTGATTAGCCCAGTTAGTCCTTAATGATCTGCCCCATATCACTTGTGTATCCAAGGGATTAGGAGAGTGTTTGGGGAGGGACAAGGGGACCCCAGAGGGTCATCCCACTGGTGGGAGTCTGCTTCTGGGACTGGCTACATCCCACAAGCCTGCTTTTCCTTCTCCTTTATGGCTTGGTGAGAGGTGCCACTTGGAGTCTAGTCTCCATGATCTATTCTGTGTCCAGAGTGGGTGCAGGCCCCTTACCTGGGCTTCCTAACCTTGCCTCACTGCTCCTAGCTCCTACCAAGAAGGAAGAAAGTCTGTTCTTATTATAGTTACACGCACCCTCCCTCACTGATTTCTTGCCTATTGTGTGACATTTCCTCTGCTTATATCAGGACAGAATTTGATCCACTCAGTGCACTTTGGAAGCCAGAAAAAAGTACTTAAACATTCTTACGTTTAACCCCAGAAAGAATGCCATCTATCTGTAATTAGCTATTAGTTGAAATGACCAAGTATTTGAGGATTGTGAATCTGCAAGCCATTCCTGCAGTCATATCTGTATAACGGGCATATGTTTGTAATGGGTAAGAAATTACTAAACTTTGCAGGACTTTTATGCATAGAAATACATACACAAATAATATTAAAAATCAAGAATTCAGCTTGAAGCTCTCCTAGACAAAATATTTTTGCCCTGAAAAATTACTCTGAAGGTATGCACACTAGTCTAATCCCATAGCACTGTACCTCCCTTCAACTGCTTTGAAAAATTATCTGCATGTGAAATTCATGTTAAACCTTTTTTAGTTGTGTAAAATAATTATAAATAGCTATAACAATTTACCTTTTGCTTTCTCCTTTCCTGTTTAAGTATGATTCTGCTCCTGAAAGGTGGCAAATAGCTAATTAGTTCTTCAAAAAGGGATTATTATTTATTTGCAGAGTGTAATTTAAAGTTGAGACATGAGGAGGCTGGACTGCAATTCTTAGTAACACTACTGGGAGATAAATGCATAAACCCTCGTCTCTGAGGATGAGACAGTGGGCCAGTCCTCAGCTGGTGTGAGACAACATAGCTCTAGTCAATTTGAGCTCTGTCTGGGGATCTGTCTCAGGATCTGGCCCATTGTCTCTAAATCAGGGCTACTAAACACACTGTGTGCCTAAAAGTCCAAACTTTTAAGTGACTAATGAGCTATGTAATTATCTATTTTTAAATCCTTAGAATAATACAAGAAATTTTTGACAATATATTTATTCCTTCAGTTTTTCAACAGCCTTTTTTCTGCTTTTTATGCCATGGCTCAACAGTAGTACAGATGCTATAAGAGCAAGGAAAAACAAAAGCTAATGTGTATAGCTCAAGTTCCCCATCATTCTAGGCTTCCAAGATTATAACCCACATTTTGAATTGAAACCAAAAGTAAAGGTGGAAGCCATTACAGATTTTATGGGATCATAGCATCCTGCATCACTCAGATGGCAGGTGATTACATTCAGTGCTATCTGGAGCTTCTAGGTGAATTTCAAGGTTAGCCTTATGCAGAGCATATACATTTATTTACTTGGAAGTTTTAAAAGTGTTGGGTTTTTTTGACTTTTAAAGTCCTCTAATGGTTTGGCTCCATCCACTTGTGATACTGTAATACAGTGTCCACCCTCACACAAGGTGAGCAGGTTAAATCAGGTCAATTGCCCTGATAGGCTGCCCCTGAGGGAGAGCCAGGGCTTTAAAGGCTGATTGATGATTGAGGCCAGCTGGGCAATGGTAGAAAGTTTGTATAAAGCCAGCAAGCTGCAGTCAGAAGATTGCTGTAGAAGAAGTAGCCTGTAGTCATTTCCTGGGAGAGAGGGGGAACAATGATGATGGCAGAATTAAGTAGTCACTCCCTTGGAGGAGGGAATTTGGGTTAATCAACCCAAAGAGGATGGGAGGGCAGAGAATTAGAAAAGAGTCCAGGGAAATAACAACAGGGTCTTGGAGCAAGCAGATTATGGTTGTACATAGGGTCTCTGATTGGGAACCCAGAGTAGTAGGGGAACCTGGGCTTACCTATCAGCTGCTGGGAAAGGGGTACAAGACCTGGCCTTGGGTGGGGTGTGGATGAAGACAGCTGATCCAGTGGCACTTTGATAGCCTGGAAGGGCTGTACAGTTTCCTGTCTGGAAGGCAAAGTCACAATATGTAGAGTTCCAAAGACTGAGTGGGGGCCTAGTGAGAATGAGAAGACAGAAAGGGGTGTCAGTCCAGGATCAAGTTAATCACTGGAGTAGTCAGGAGGAGATGCTGCCCTAGCGGTGAGTGGACCTGTGACAGGGGCCTTCTGTTTCTTGTTTTAACATGGTAGCTGACACCACCTGAGATACCTGAGCAACCAATCCCTTCCTGATATAAATGGAGGCAGGTGCTGTTAGAAGAGCATCTTGGTGAGGAGATGATTTCCCTCTCTGGTTCCCCATAGTCTTAATTTCAGGAGACAGTACAAAACCAACCAATTTTCTCAACAGTGCTGTGAGGAAAATTGATATTTTGTCTGGAGGGCTAAGTGGTAATTATGGGACAGGAATCTAGGTGAGGGATGATTTCAGGATGACCAGCTGATGATTGAGGGGCCTCAGTATGCTCAAGTAGGAAATGTTTATGGGAATAGGAAGGTGAAGTATGGAGGTCTCTCCTTTGCAAGTACCAGGTGGGGATGGGATGTCTCCATGGAACTGTACATTTTAATGTTGGATAAGCACTTTATAAATATATATTGTATGTAGTTGCAGTAGGGGGGGCCCTAGTCAAAGGCAATTTTTCTGCTGCCTAAGGATACCACTGGAATCCTGACATGCAATTAATAGCAATAGTGGGTACCATAATAATACACAAGGGATACACATTTTGCAAAATGAATGTTATCCTCCTAGATATTTCGTGATATGTACAGGATAGTGCTCCCAAGCATTTAGGTCAATGTTTATGTCAAGCTGAAATTTCCCCCACATACTTAGTGCTGAACAACTTGAATCTTACAAAAAGGCTTCCTTATGCATTTGGAATTACTTTAGTTTGATTCTCCATATATGGTTAGGATGATTACAAAATTGTTTAGCAAGACTAACCTCAAAAGCCTGGTGAAATCCTTTGAATTTTAAATTTTTGAATTGATGGTGGAGTGCTTTTTATACTTAAAAAAAAATTCAAAAACATTTGTTATAAAAAGCTTAGTAAACCTGCTGGTGGTGACTTTACTGTTTTCTGTACAGCTCAGTAGTTTCATATCTGCCTCCCCAGAACTTGATATAAAAATAGATAGGATAATAGAAAATACACACTGCCAACTTTCAAATTTTTCTGTTGAAAGAGAATGAACAATCTTGTCACTAAAACCATTACTGGGAGCAAAAGGCACTGAAGGTTTCCTCACTAATTAAACTTTGGTCTACTGATTGTAGGCATTTTATTTTCAAAGTTCTCTAATGTTCAGAAGATGAGCTTGTCTCCTTTTAATTTCTCATAATTGAGACATGTACATTTGGCTTATATGATGGGGAAGATCTTGAATTTGATTAGAAATGTAGCAGTTATGAATAAAAGGTTATAGTCAATTCAGACTACGAAGGTTGCAGAATACAAAGTTTGAAACTGTTTCCAAATTGCAAGAAAATGAGACCAACAAAATGTGTTGATAATTGATTAACATGATTCTATTACAGCTAGGATTTTAAAAATATAAAACATCAAAGTTAAAATGACCCGGAAACTAAAATCAGAAATGTAAAGTTACAAAAGCTCTCTAAATTTCATTTAAATTTAAAAGAAGTCTGAAGGTTTACAACATGTCTTGGACCATCAAATCTCTGAGTGAGACAATTAGGCCTTGCCCACACTGACCATTTTAGGGATACTGCATACCATTGCTCTAGTACCACTGCAGCTTCACCAGCGCTCCCAATGAAAGGAGCTCTAGTGTAGAGTGGCTGCCAGCATCATGTCTTTCATATTTGCTAAAACAATGGTGGGGAAATTTCTCTCACTCAGTTTTTACTCTTCATCCTTCCAAAATATCGTATGATTAATCATGTTTATTATAGTAGTTCCTAGAGAATGGGGTCCCCATGTGCTAGGCACTGTACAAATAGAGTACAAGACTCTTTGCCCCAAAGAGGCTATAATTTAAATATACAAGACAGACATGGGGTAGAACACACAAACAGTGAACAATGTGATGGCAGCAAATGTCATGTTCCATTTTTTCTGTGTGTGGGGGGAGGGAGTACTTAAGTGCTATGATAATACTAATTAATAATAAGAGGGGATAAGCCAAATAGGAAGGGCAGGGGTGAAGATGGTCAAGTGTGCAGTGAAGCTCAAGTGAAGAGTGAGGGGGAGGGTTGAGGGCAAACAGCCAATGAACACTAAGCAAAGAAGGTCCAGTCAAAACTGTATATGACTTAAAATTTATGGCATAATTAGGGGTAAAAGAATCAGTTGTCTATAATTAAACTAAACCTATTCTAGTGACCAATGTCCCCATCCTGCAATGAGGCTTGATGTGGGCAGAGCCTGTCCCTGTGCACAGAATCCAGGTTCAGACCTAAATGGTTTTTAAAAATTGGCTAAATTGCCAGGTTCAGAGAAAAAATTTCTTCAACTGTTTTCTTGTTTGGATAAAAACAATCTTCTGAAGTGAGAAAACTTTGTCTCCTTCTGATAAGGAAACTGAGAGTAATAAGTCTAGGGTTTTTAAAAGTGCCTAAGGGGGTTTGTTAGTCTCTAAGGTGCCACAAGTACTCCTTTTCTTTTTAAGGGGGTTTAGGCTTTCTTGAAAATTCTACCCTAAAGCTACAATGGTGTGGTAGATAATTTTCTAAAGCATAATCGGAATTTGAAGGAAAGGAAGCCCATTCAAAGATGGGTTTCAGAGTGGTAGCTGTGTTAGTCTATATCAGCAAAAAGAACGAGGAGTACTTGTGGCACCTTAGAGACTAACAAATTTGCTTTACCTTTATCTTCTTTCTGAGGAGGACCTAAGCTGAAAGAGAGAAAAGAATAATTTACTAATTGTTGATTTGAGATTTAGAGATTCTGCTTTGTAGCAGTCTGAATTAGTAGATCAGTGTTCAGAGAAAGCACAATAATGCTAAATTCCTATCAGAACTGAAGATAGCTTGACAAATTATACTGAAGAGATTAATCCTGCACAAGTGGAAGAAAGGACTAGAAGACCTAATAAATATTTTTCACCCCTAATTCCTTTTCTAAAAAAATCAATTATTTTCTGTGAATTAGTAATGCATGCATCTTTGCTGTACAAATGTTAAACATGCCATAATACTAAAAACTTTAGACAAGTAATAATAGACTGAAACTAACTTAAAATTTTGTATAGAAGCCCCATGTACTGATAGTATCATGATGCTGCTGAACAAAATGTAAAAAAAAATACCCGTTCCAGTTAACAAGATACACATT
The DNA here is from genome assembly GCF_965140235.1 of Caretta caretta. Taxonomy (NCBI): domain Eukaryota; kingdom Metazoa; phylum Chordata; order Testudines; family Cheloniidae; genus Caretta; species Caretta caretta. The sequence continues at coordinate 325,173,136 of NC_134206.1, read as the reverse complement.
TCATTCATACAACTGTAGTAAATGCAGGTCAGATGACACTGCAGTAACACTTTCTGTTACGGCCCCTTCACCCAGCCCCATTCTGTTCAGTCCTGGAGGAGTGGGAGAAGGTCACGACACACATAGCTTTGCACTGCCCAAACAAAAAGTAGGGATGGAAGTATGTGCAGAGAAGCCCTTTCTGAATGTCCCACCTTACCCAGTCCTGGGAAGAGACTCCTGTGCACTGCACAAATAAGGGGGGTCTGTGAGGGAGGCCGAGGAAGGGAGGCCCTTTCAAACAGTCTGACTGTGTCAGCTCCAAAGTGGGGAGGACCATAGTACACAGCCCCATGCTACCCAATCTGGATGGGGGTGGGGGAAGAGTGCATAGGCCCCATTGTGCACAGCCCCATGCTGTCGTGCGTGCGTGTGTGTGTGTGTGTGAGTGAAGTGTGTAGGCCCCATTGTACACAGCCCTCTGCTGTCAGTCTGGGCTGGGGAAGCGTGTAGGCCCTAGCGTATACAGCCCCCTGCTGCCATGTATGTGTCTGTGTGAGAAGCATGTAGGCCCCTTTGTGCACAATCCCATGCTGACGGTCTGGGCTGGGGAAGTTTGTAGGCCCCATCGCACACAGCCCCACGCTGCCGTGTGTGTGTGTGTGTGTGTGTGAGAGAGAGAGAGAGAAGTGTGTAGGCCGCATTGCGCACAGCTCCAGGCTGCCCAGTCTGGGAGTGGGGGAAGTGTGTAGGCCGCATTGCGCACAGCTCCAGGCTGCCCAGTCTGGGAGTGGGGGAAGTGTGTAGGCCGCATTGCGCACAGCTCCAGGCTGCCCAGTCTGGGAGTGGGGGAAGTGTGTAGGCCGCATTGCGCACAGCTCCAGGCTGTGCGCTCTGGGGTGGGGGTTGAAGCCTCACACTGTCTCGGGGCCTGGTTGTGCCTTAACAGTGAGGCCCTGGATGAGCTTCACTCACCGGGAGCCACCAACCCAGTTCATTGTCTGAGAGAATGAGTGCAGGGGGCTTGGAGGTCTGCTGATGGTGAGGGTCTCGCAAATGACCACCCACGTCAAGGCAGCCTGCCTGCAGGCCGGCTGCAGCTGGGGCTGAGCAGAGGTTCTTCTGTAGCGATGGCTCGCAACCAGCGGGACTGCTGACACTGAGCAGGGAGCCTGTCCCTCCTCTTCCTCACCCTGTGCTCTCCTTGCTGGCAGAGTGGCAGCCAGCCAGCTTGGACTGCTCAGAGAGGAGCAGAAGAAAGAAGTGGTAGCTGCCAGGGGCACCAGCAGGGAAGCAATGTGACAGGCTTAGGGGACGGAGGATGAAGGAGGCCCCTTCTCATAGACCCTGAGACAGGAGAATGAGCGGGGGTGGGGGTCGGCTCCAGGGTCTTGTTCGTTTCCCTGCCAACAAGCTACCAGCTTCCCTTCCACACAGGCTGTCCCTGGTCCCCAAAGGCTTCTCCACGTTGCCCCTGGTTGAACCCAACTTTTAATGGCAAATGTGTTGTCTTATATCAGAGTTGAATTTGGACATAGAGGTTTGATATTTTCTATACCACCTTTGTTCTTAATTATTCTTAATTTGTGGTATTACCTTGAGTCAAAGGAAAAAAGACCACAAGCAACTTTTTCACTTGTTTCATTTACTGGATCCGGTAGTTAAGGAAAATTGTCATGAATGAAGATTTAAATTACTTGATTATCTTTTAGTGTAAAAAATATTGACACCCCCACCCCAAATTGTGTTTTTGAGACCAAAATCCTGAAAAGTTATTTCAAACCAACTTAATATAAGGAATTACATTTATCTCTAGTGTAAAGTCAGTGGAGTAACAACAACAATATGCTTAGACAGTGGAGAAATGTAGCACAGTGTCCATGACCACACTATGGCTTTATTCAAAGCATCTAAGAGCTCCACAGGATTATGACTGATCTGGTGCAGCCAGGTTAATTGTGGGTGACTGCATGGTCGCTGCCAGTCCATGACCAGGCAGTGTCCCCTCCTGACCTCAAGTCCAATCTTCAGAGCTTAATGTCGTTGAGTAATACCAGGGATGACTTTGACCCAGGATTCTAATGTTTAAATAATATGTTTTTACTGTCAACATTTGAAAGCTTTTAGACAGTGGGCTCAGATATGGGATGATGTCACATATACAAAGAATTGCAAGACACCATTATTCTTATTCATTTTTGGAAGGAAGAGATATTGAGTTTCATGATTTTTTTTTTCAATTGGTTTTCTTTGTAGTGAAGTACAGTGCAAAGCTGTTTCCTCTGTTTGTGAAACTGAAATAACCTGATGGGAGAAATAGCCTTGAAGACTTCACTTATTTGGTAACTTTTTTTTATAGCCACCTCATCAAACAATAGAATTCTGCCCTGGATTCATTTGTCAAGCACCTCCCCACATCCCAATGCTCAGTGGCGCTTGCCAGAAATACTTGGGGGCAGGGAAGGTACGGTTCTAAAGTTGCTGCTTTTTCTTGGGCACAGTCAGGTCAGCAATTTGTTGTAGAGGTGAGCACTGACAGAGCCTATGGTCTCTGATCAGTAAGGACTCCAGCTCTCTGCTTTCCTTCAGCAGGACTGTCTCATGTGGAGGGAAGTGAATTGGAACAGCTAATGTAAAACCCTGTATTTACAAAGAAAGATATAGAAAAACTGAATTTTCTAATTTTATTAGAAATAAACTTTGTTTCTCCATGATTATAAATTATTCTTATGTCTCTTAATAAGTCCTTTCATTTTATAGTTCCTTCCGAGCAAGTGATCTCAGTCTGTTACTGGTTATGGTAAAGGAGGAGTGAGATCCACAAAGCTGTTGCAACACTGAGCATCACAGGGCCTAACTTTGGGGTACAGGAACTACACTGCGATCCACAAAGCCAAGTTAGGCACTCTATACAATGAATGGGGAGAGATGGGCACCTTAGAATGTGATCCACAAAGTCACATGCTAGGTGGGAACTCATGTAAGGTAGCCAGTGAGAGGCATGGGTGGTAAGCCCTGCCCTTCTCATGTAGATAAGCGTCTAAGTCTGGCAGCAGGGAGGCAGCTATCTCTGCTTAGTGACCCAAGAACAGGAACCAGCTGCCTGACTCTAGGCTGCTTAAGCGTCTAAGGCATTTCTTGCAGGAATGTTGTGCTCCACCCAAAATGGCCAGAGGAGGAGGTTCCCACCTTATAACTTTAGAACAGGGGTCTCTCACCTCTTAGTGGGGTGCTCTAACAACTGAGCTATTGGATATTCTGATGTGGGGCTCCCTCAGTCTCTCCTGAAACTGTTCCACTGCGGATAAATAATAAGTGATTGGGGTAGGAAAACTGGACCTGGAGTCTCCCACCTCTCAGGTGAGCACCCTAACCACTGGACTACAGTCATTCTCACTTTCTCTCTGGCTCAGAGACTTGGGTGCCTGCATCTGGGGTTTAAGTGCCTAAATACTTTACTTAGCAAAAGCACTCACGAAAGCTCATGCTCAAATAAATTGGTTAGTCTCTAAGGTGCCACAAGTACTCCTTTTCTTTTTGCGAATACAGACTAACACGGCTGTTACTCTGAAACCTGTCAGAGGCTAGAGACATCATCTCCGCTTATAGCCATTGATGGACCTATCCTCCATGAGCTTATCTAGTTCTTTTTTGAACCCTGTTATAGTCTTGGCCTTCACAACATCCTCTGGAAAATAGTTCCAGACGTTGACTGTGCACTGTGTGAAAAAATACTTCCTTTTGTTTGTTTTAAACTTGCTGTCTATTAATTTCATTTGGTGACCCTTAGTTCTTTTTACTTTTTCCACACCAGTCATGATTTTATAGACCTCTATCATATCCCCCGTTAGTCGTCTCTTTTCTAAGCTGAAAAGTCCCAGTCTTATTAATCTCTCTTCATACGGAAGCTGTTCCATACCCCTAATAATTTTTGTTGCCCTTTTTTTGTACCTTTTCCAATTCCAATATAGCTTTTTTGAGATGGGACAACCACATCTACACACAGTATTCAAGATGTGGGCATACCAGGGATTTATATAAAGGCAACATGATATTTTCTGTCGTCTTATCAATCAATCCATTTCTTAATGATTCCCAACATTGTTAGCTTTTTTGACTGCCGCTGCACATTGAGTGGATGTTTTCAGAGAACTATCCACAATGACTCCAAGTTCTCTTTCTTGAGTGGTAACAGCTAATTTAGACCCCATCATTTTGTGAAATCCTTTTGTAGCTCTCCGCAGTCTGCCTAGGACTTAACTATCTTGAGTAGTTTTGTATCATCTGAAAATTTTGCCACCTCACTGTTTACCCCCTTTTCCAGATCATTTATGAATATGTTGCATTAAACCCATATTTAGATAGCTAAATAAAATTGGCCTGATTTTCAAACGCACTGAGGATCCATACTTCTGTTGAATTCTGTGGAGATTGTTGGTATTTAGCACTTCTGAAAATCAGGCTACATTTATTTAGATGCCTAAATATTAACTTATTTACCTAAAATTAGGCACTTATGGCTGAAAAATTTAGTCTTGATCCAAGTAAAAGTACTAGTTTGCTAACGCTAGTGATTCAAGTACCTTTGTTAGCTACAAAACAGAGCGAACACTCCCTGCCTATGTGCCTCAATCCCTGCCTCAAAAAGGGGCAAGAAAATTAGTTTCTGTGCTGTTTCAATGAGTGCTAATTAGCACAAAAAATTATTTTACTTGCTGCTGTAATGTGTCCTCCACCCAAAGTAGTCTAAAGTCACTGACAATGGGAGGTAATAAAGGGCATTTTACAAAGATTGTAGCTTTATCTATAGCTTATGGGTTACTTTAACCAATTACCCACCCTAAAGTGAGGGTTTACACCTACTTTAATCTGTGAAAGTTCAGCCCCAAGATTGATTACAGTAGAGAGGTTATCAACAGAAAGGGAACCCCATGGTACATAACAGAGACAGCACACTTCTCTTTCAGTAATAACTACTTCTATTAGCCAAAGGGGCAATGCTAGTGGGGGCTTGAGGGGGCTATAGCCACCCCAAAATTTGCCTTAGCTCCCCTATAGCCACCCCTCCCAGCACAAAGATCAAACACAGACACTTCTCCACTGCTGCTGGTGGCAGCACTGCCTTCAGAGCAGGGCACCCAGCCAGCAGCCACCACTCATCGTCATCCTGTGATCAACCATTACACCCAGGTCTTTTTCTTCCTCTGTCACGTCTAACTGATAAATCCCCATCTTATCACAAAAATTCTTGTTGTTCGTCACTAAGTGCATTACCTTGCACTATTAAATTTCATCCCCTTTCTATTGCTCCAGTTTTCAAGGTTGTGAGGATCTTCTTCTTCTTCTTGAATTTAGGATGGAAGAATCCCATGCACTGCTATAGGTTGGGGACTGACTGGCTAAGCGGCAGTTCTGCAGAAAAGGACCTGGGGATTATAGTGGATGAGAAACTGGATGTGAGTCAACAGTGTGCCTTTGTTGCCAAGAAGGCTAACGGCATATTGGGCTGCGTTAGCAGGAGCATTGCCAGCAGATCGAGGGAAGTGATTATCACCTCTATTTGGCACTGGTGAGGCTACTTCTGGCATACTGCGTCCAGTTTTGGGCCCCCACTACAGAAAGGATGTGGACAAATTGGAGAGAGTCCAACGGAGGGCAACAAAAATGATTAGGGGGCTGGGGCACGTGACTTATGAGAAGAGGCTGAGGGAACTGGGCTTATTCAGTCTACAGAAGAGTGAGGGGGGGATTTGATAGCACCCTTCAACTACCTGAAGGGGGGTTCCAAAGAGGATAGGCTGTTCTCAGTGGTGGCAGATGACAGAACAAGGAGCAATGGTCTCACGTTGCAGTGGGGGAGGTCTAGGTTGGATATTAGGAAACACTGTTTCACTAGGGGTGGTGGTGAAGCACTGGAATGGGTTATCTAAGGAGATGGTGGAATCTCTATCCTTAGTGGTTTTTAAGGCCTGGCTTGACAAAGCCCTGGCTGGAATAATTTAGTTGGGGTTGGTCCTGCTTTGAGCAGAGGTTTGGACTAGATGACCTCCTGAGGTCTCGTCCAAACCTAATCTTCTATGATTTTTGAATGATATTCCAGTCCTCCTCCGTATAGCCAATGCCTCTTAACTTTGTGTCACCTGCAAATTTTATTTGCACGTTCCCACTTCTTATGCCAAGGTCATTAATAAAAATGTTAAATGAGATTGGTCCCATTTTTCACTCCATGCATCCGATGAAGTGGGTTTTAGCCCACAAATGCTTATGCCCAAATAAATGTGTTAGTCTCTAAGGTGCCACAAGGACTCCTCGTTGTTTTTTCTCCCTCCAGCCTGACAGTTCACCTTTCAGTGTGATGCATTGTAGTCTCCCCTTTAACTAGTTCTTTATCCACCATTCAATTTTCATATTAATTCCCACTTTCTCCAATTTAACTAATAATTTCCTTTGTGGAACTGTATCAAATGCCTTACTGAAATCCAGGTAGATTAGATCTACTGCATTTCCTTCATCTAAAAAATCGGTTATTTTCTCAAAGATAAAAAACCTCTTATAATCCTGTCATCCTTTTGCCACAGGGAAACAGCTGGTTACACTGTGGGAAGGGCCCTCTTTATATTTTCTCCATAATGAATGCTAAATTGGTTCAAGTTAGATGACTTTGTCATTTTATGACCAATTTGCACTTGACATGTCACCTTATACCATTGTTTACATCACTGCTGAGTAAACTATTAACTCAGAATTGTTAGCTAATCTTTGTCTAAGTCTAGTTCTTGCTACTGATCTGAAAACAGAACTTTACAATGTCACTGATTTAAGGCAAATTATGCAATAAATTTGTGACAGTTACAAGATTAAAAGAGTCATGAATAATTCCCATGCTAATATCTGTAACTCTGCAGTTTGTTGTAGGTGGAATTATCTGTATGTCTTTTCCTTGTTTATGCCTCTGTCTTTGAAATCAAGGTTTTCACCAGTAAAAATGTACCTGAAAAAAGTCAGACAAGTGAATACTTAGCTTCTAAAAACACAAGTATTTGATACAAACGTGTGATCATTCAATTCTTCATTGCAGCAGGTTCAGCAGATAGACAAATCTACATCCCAGAAATCACTCTTTTCTCTCTCAGTAAAGGGATAACAAAGAACCTACAAAAAAAACGAGGAGTACTCGTGGCACCTTAGAGACGAACAAATTTATTTGGGCATAAGCTTTCAAGGGCTAAAACCCACTTCATTGGATGCATGCAGTGGAAAATACAGTGGAAAACACTAACCCAGGAAGCTACCCTTGCAACAAAGCCCATTGCCAACTCTATCCACATATCTATGCAAGGGACCTAATCACATCAGCCACACCATCAAGGGCTCATTTACCTGCACATCTACCACTGTGATATATGCTATCATGTGCCAGCAAAGCCCCTCTGCCATGTACATTGGCCAAACTGGACAGTCTCTATGCAAAAGAATAAATGGACACAAATCAGATGTCAAGAATTATAATATTCAAAAACCAGTCGGAGAACACTTCAACCTCCCTTGACACTCAATTACAGACCTAAAAGTCACAATTCTTCAACAAAAAAAAAACTTCAAAACCAGACTCCAATGAGAAACTGCAGAACTGGAATTTATTTGCAAACTGGATACCATTAAATTAGGCTTGAATAAAGACTGGGAATGGATGAGTCATTACACAGACTAAAAGCTACTTCCCCATGCTAATTTTTCCTCTACTGTTACTCACATCTTCTGGTCAACTGTTTGAAATTGGCCATCCTGATTATCACTACAAAAGTTTTTTTTTCTCCTGCTGATAATAGCTCACCTTAATTGATTAGTCTCATTAGAGTTGGTATGGCAACACCCATTTTTTCATGTTCTCTGCATATATATATCTTCCTACTGTATTTTCCACTGCATGCATCTGATGAAGTGAGTTTTAGCACATGAAAGCTTATGCCCAAATAAATTTGTTAGTCTCTAAGGTGCCACAAGCATTCCTCGTTCTTTTTGCTGATACAGACTAACACAGCTACCACTCTGAAAAGAACCTACAGTTCTTTCTAGAATAGTCTGTGGTTCTGAACAGTTTATGATCAATTTGTCATTAACTGTGGTATCCCCAGGATCACTTGTTGGGTTGGGCACGAGTCCCATAACCAACAAGTCAACTTTCGTACAGTATTGATTTATCAGGACCAAAGCAATTGTTACTAAAATATATTTTTGCACAGTGCAGCTCAGTAGTTTAAAATCAGTACAATGCAGTCTAACCACAATAATCAATGTTCAACTCTATTTCAACATCTGCCATATGGTATTTGGTGCTTCTTGTTTGGCTCAAATCTCCACATTCTAGATATTCCACTTTGTATACATGATTATAAGCCAGTATCTTCTCAAAAGCAGGAGTTATAGTGAGCAAGTATTTGCTGCTGACACAACATTTCAGAGCAAATATCAACCTCCTTAAATGCTTTCTTGGCCTAATTTGACATTGGCCTTTGGGACTGGAAGTAGGCTGTCAAATTAGGCCTAATTTGACATTGGTCTTTAGGACTGGAAGTAGGCCTGATCCTGCAAAGTTTTGCTTACAAGAGTAGTCCCTACTTGTGCGAGTTGTCACATTAAATTAAATGGAACTACTCCTATGAGTAGAAGTATTCATGTGAATAAGGATTTGCATGATCAAGCACTATTTCTTTTGGCTCAGATCAAAGCTGATCTTTCCTACAATAGTATATAATCATATGGAGTGAAATTAAAAAAAAAAATCATGGTCACAAAACACTAGGGACCCTATGATATGTACTCATATACTGCATATCTTAGAAATCATTTACAATTGAAGTCTAATATTAGATTAGGTAGTTCTTAATACAAACAGAAGAAGAAAATATTTGTACAACCTAACATCACAGTACCTAGTTTACAGAAGGGCAACAGAAATACTAAAAATTCATCCAAAATGAAGAGATATAATCCTCTAATCAGCATATTGTAGAAATACAGAAGAAAAATCTCTAGTTAAAGTGGATTTAAATGGACCAATTGTGTAAGAGGCTAAGCCACTCAACTCCCATTGAAATCAATGGTGTGTGTGTGTGTGTGTAAATATATACATATATGAATTAAATGTATTTTAAATGTTGAAAGCACAAAATAGCAAGACTATGGGACATACAGTATCTATCTATTTTAAATTTACCTTTGATTTTCATTTCAGATCCCCCAATGTCACACCAGCCAGCTCTCAAGTGGCACTCTAGATACAGACTAACACGACTGCTACTCTGAACCCCCCATGTCTGTTACAGACTCCAAAAAATCCGATGGCACCGGCCTAGAGGAGATCAGGTAAGTGGGCTTTTGCCTCAAATTTTGCATTTTATATTATTATTCAAAAGATATAAAAGAATTTTTAAAAATTGTGAAGGCTGGATGTATCATTAAATGATTCTCTTACTGTCCCCTATATTTCAGCTCTAGTATTGCATAATGTCCACAAGTAGTGCAGGGCACTATAGTGGTGGAGGAGCCAGTTGACATCCTCATGCACTCTCCATTCTAGTTCCTAAATGTTCATGTGTTCATAGAACTTATCCAACCTAACATTAATCACCTCTATTTATGTTCCAAAGAATGTAATGTTACCTGAATACAACCCATTTCCATATGCAATGATTCTGTTCGTTCCTTCATCACAACATTACTGTTTGGAAAAAGGAGAATCTATTAGATCTCCATGGAGCAACATTATGGTTACAGTGCACTTTGTCCTGCTTGCATCTTGGCCTTTAGAAGTCATTCATATCCTCCTTATTTTTCCTTCTCTAGGATTCTTCTTCCATTCAGAAAGTGCATACAAGTGACTTTTAATTTATTTGTTTGAAACCAGTTTTATCAATAAAAAAGCAGCCAAATTACTTTTAAAAATCAAACACATGCATATCTCTGGATCTCCATGTATGCATGACAGAAATTACAACAGTGCCCCCTTTCCAGTGTCAGTTATTCTAATTTATTTGAATGCACTTTTTTTTTGTGGTTTTTAAATAAAATCAGTTAGAAATTGGGCAGATCCCATAGGTTAAAAACAATCTGCGATAGATGTTACTACAGCTTTGGTAACTGTTTCATCAGTGTTGCCTGAGTAGTTTTATTATGAAGTGATAAAATCACTAGTCACAACCATTCCAAAAATTCTAACAACTAAGGCTACATTTCACAAAAGATGTAATTTGTTTATAGGTTATAGAGAGTGACACAAAAATCTCAAGACAGCAAGAACAGAAGAAAGTGGGTAATTCAATTGACAGTTCAGGCTTTTCCCATGTTCTCAAAAAAATAAAATGCATTGCTCTTATTCATTACAGTACTGTATGGTCAGGAGATTTTTGTTTCATTTTAACGTTCCCACGGGCCCCGCATGACTGAAAGCTTCAGTTTTTCAGACTCTGGTACAGCCAAAAGTCAGCAGATATGCAGAAGTGAAATAGGGATCTATGAACATTTCCCCTATTTTTAAAAAAATGCTGGGGCGGGGGCACATTGCAAGTAACTGTGGCTTGGCAAACCAACTTTAAGATAATGTTATGCCTAGTGCACAAAACAGTACAAATATGCAATCATCAAATGGAAATTGTGATTTAAAAAAAATGTGTGTGTCTGAACTAGGTACTTTCTTACTCAACATGTCTAGTTCCTGTGTATCTTTGAGTTATATGTTTTCTGGTTATTTTACTGACAAAATAATAACTAGTGCAATGGGGAAGCGCAGCTGTGAAAGAGAACAGAGTACAGCTATCTCATATATCAACAAAACTGCTTTCTATGCTTAATTTATTTTATCTATTTTGATTTGCAAAGTAACAAGATAAAAAGACACCCATCCAAACCACTAGGCACCCTTGACAATATATAGAATTACAAATATTCTAACTCCATTGTTTTTACATTTCCATCCGTTCTACGCAACTCTTCCAATCAACAATGGGTACACAATGAAAAACATTTCCTGCAACCCTGTTAGGGAAGGAGGCAGAAAAATAGCTGATTTGTTGGACCTTGTCTTGTTTTGGGTTTGTTTAGGGGGCTCTCACACTACAGAGATTGGTGCCTGATTAGATTTTTTTTTCCAATTCTAACTTTCACAAAGCTAAGCTAGTGTTTCATATTTCTGAATCATCCAGAGTAAAATGCTTCCTAAATGTCATCGTTACATAAAAACTCTGTTGTTAGCAGTAATATTAGCTAGTTTTACTCTGCATAAGCTTATTTATAGAATAGTTGAGTCATGCACCTTTCAGTGGCCTTATGTTAATGAATATTTCTTATGGAAGTTTGTGATCCTTAGTTATATTAGTCTTATGGTTATTTCAAATAATGTACTTTCAAAACTCTGATTTACCCTCCGCCACCAAATGGGGGAAGAACTATTGCATTTATAGCTATAGTGGCTGCATTACTTGAACATATTTCACATTTTAAAAAGTTAATTGCTCTTTTTTACATTTTCTTTTCTCCTTCTGAGTCCTAAATACTATACTCTTACTAAGCATTATACCTTGAAATAATGGGATTGGGGGAACAAGGGAAATGAAAAATGGCTAGAGAAACATGTTTGTATTGTCATTCTTTTTTGTGGATTTATGATATGTTATAGGTGCTAATGATTCAGGTAAAAAGAATTCAAATCTTTTTTGGGGAGTAAATCCCATGATTGGCAATACAATAAACTGTATGTAGTAGTGCAGCAGCAGGATGCATGGGGGGGAGGAATATTTCCAGTTTAAATGTATTTTTCAAAATATTCCCAGAGGGAACCATCTGATCCTTCATGCTGTCCCAACTGCCTACCTAGATTTAGAATTCAAAACCTCGAGCTAATTAAGTTCCCTCACCTGGGGCCTATTCTTCCTCTCTGCCTTCTCCCACATCTGATTTCATTCTGAATTAGCTGCAATGCTGGGGCCATACCTGGAGCTCTCATCTAGAGCAAGATTCTGATTTCATTTACTGTTGGGGTTGCCAATTTTGGCTGGATGTATACCTAGAGATTTAATCACCAGACATAATCTTTAATTCCTGAAGACTCCAGGCCAATCCTGGAGGGTTGGCAACCCTATTTACAGTGGGGGGGGGTTAATTCACTGGAGTTATTCCTGATTTTTTTTCTCTTCTCCCCACTAAGAACATAAGAATGGCCATCCTGGGTCAGACCAAAGGTCCATCTAGCCCAGTATCCTGTCTACCGACAGTGGCCAATGCCAGGTGCCACAGAGGGAGTGAACCTAACAGGTAATGATCAAGTGATCTCTTTCCTGCCATCCATCTCCACCCTCTGACAAACAGAGGCTAGGGACACCATTCCTTACCCATCCTGGCTAATAGCCATTAATGGACTTAACCTCCATGAATTTATCCAGTTCTTTTTTAAACCCTGTTATAGTCCTAGCCTTCACAACCTCCTCAGGCAAGGAGTTCCACAGGTTGACTGTGTGCTGAGTGAAGAAGAACTTCCTTTTATTTGTTTTAAACCTGCTACCTATTAATTTCATTTGATGGCCCCTAGTTCTTATATTATGGAACAAGTAAATAACTTTTCCTTATTCACTTTCTCCACACCACTCATGATTTTATATACATCTATCATATCCCCCCCTTAGTCTCCTTTTTTCCAAGCTGAAAATTCCTGGCCTCTTTAATCTCTCCTCATATGGGACCTGTTCCAAATCCCTAATCATTTTAGTTGCCCTTTTCTGAACCTTTTCTAATGCCAGTATATCTTTTTTGAGATGAGGGGACCACATCTGTACGCAGTATACAAGATGTGGGCGTACCATGGATTTATATAAATGGCAATAAGATATTCTCCATCTTATTCTCCATCCCTTTTTTAATGATTCCTAACATCCCGTTTGCTTTTTTGACTGCCGCTGCACACTGCGTGGACGTCTTCAGAGAACTAGCCACGATGACTCCAAGATCTTTCTCCGGATTAGTTGTAGCTAAATTAGCCCCCATCATATTTTATGTACAGTTGGGGTTATTTTTTCCAGTGTGCATGACTTTACATTTATCCACATGAAATTTCATTTGCTATTTTGTTGCCCAATCACTTAGTTTTGTGAGATTTTTTGAAGTTCTTCACAGTCTGCTTTGGTCTTAACTATCTTGAGCAGTTTAGTATCATCTGCAAACTTTGCCACCTCACTGTTCACCCCTTTCTCCAGATCATTTTTGAATAGGATTGGTCCTAGGACTGACTCTTGGGGAACACCACTAGTTACCCCTCTCCATTCTGAAAATTTACTATTTATTCCTACCCTTTGTTCCCTGTCTTTTAACCAGTTCTCAATCCATGAAAGGATCTTCCCTCTTATCCCATGACAACTTAATTTATTTAAGAGTCCTTGGTGTGGGACCTTGTCAAAGACTTTCTGGTGTCAAAGTCAGATTCAAGGCTCACAGAATTTGTCAGACCACTCTGTTTATTAGCAAAGCGCTTTGCCAATGCACCCAGATATATGTGAGCCCCCTGCAAAAGCTCAAGCTAACTTATTTATACAGAAGCCAAAGCCAATTTAACATAGGAGACAAAAGGAAGCAGAAACTGACAAATATACATACATATCTTATGTGCATACTAACGTTTACCAACCTCCTAGCTCAGTAGGAGCTCTAAGTCAATTAGTTTGAGGACCCATTGTCTCATACTCCTTAACGTTTCTCTTCCTGACAACTATATTTCAACAAACTCTTCAAGCATCATTTCTTTAATGAATTATAATTTCAATATAATTCATTCTACTTTCACAATCCCTCTTTTCGGTCTATGCAGTCTACACAAAGCTACGCAATGACCAATAATGACTGGGTTCCACATATCAATCGTTCTTTATCTCTTTGTTCATCAGTGATATTTAAAATCATCAAATTAGCACTCTGGTTTGGGGCAGCTATCTGTGTAGCATGCCTGACACAATTTTGGATACAACAGGAAAGTAACTGAAAACATACAAAAATGACTAGGATTCCAAACAGGAGAGTTAGGGCTCCCTGAAACAACCAGTTTCCTATGCCAGAGAAATTGAAAAGGTTACTTAGCCACTTCCATAAAGAACTTGGCTCTTCGTGGGAAAGATATGCGATTTGCTCTAAGTGGCTAGCACGATCTATTACTTCATTCTTCTTCTGGAGTCAAAATTGACTCTGCGCTGTCCTGAGGTGGTGATTGGTTCTCTGGGGATGGTGCCTTCTTACACTGTGAAGCATGTATCCACAATGCGATGCCAGATAGTTTAACAGCTGTCTGTGTAGTAAGCAGTACCTGATGAGGACCCTTCCACCGGGGCTCCAAGGTGTGCTTTCGATGATGGCGCCATACGTAGACCCAATCACCTGGCTCGAGGTTGTGACAAGCATCGGAGGTGGGTTCCGTGGGCCAGGCGGCTCGAACCTGTGAATGAAAGTGACTTACAGCTAGCATTAGTCCCTTGCAATACTGAAGGAGCGCACTGTGAGTCAAGTTCAAATCAGAAATGGGAGTAATGGTAGTCATAGCTCGCATAGGGCGTCCCATAACAATTTCAAAGGGACTTAATTTATGCCTTTGGGATGGAGTGGATCTCATGTCCATAAGGGCTAATGGTAAGGCTACTGGCCAGCTTAATCCTGTAGAGTCACAAATGTTAGCAAGCTTATTCTTAAGTACACCATTTCGTCTTTCAACAGCACCTGCACTCTGTGGGTGGTAGGGACAGTGCAACAGGTGTTTGATATGCAATATACGGTCCAGGTGTTGAACAAGTTGTCCAGTAAAATGTGTACCCCGATCACTGGACAGAGTAGCAGGAATTCCCTTGGCAGGCATAATATGATTTAACAAACATTTGGCAACAGACAGTGAGTCAGCCTTGCGACAAGGAAAGGCTTCAATCCAATCAGAGAATAAACATACCATAACCAATATAAATTCATATTGTTGACACTTAGGCATTTGTACAAAATCAAGCTGCCAATGCAAGAACGGTGCTTGAGGCAGACCCCAGAACCCCTGGGCCACTTTTACAGGTTTACCAATATTATGCCTTTGGCAAATGGTACAGGCTGCACAGTGGCGGGCTGCAAAACAGCTAAAATGGGGGGCCCACCATCTTGTCTTAGTTACAGCAGAGACCATCCCTTCCTTTCCGACATGAGAAACACCGTGTAGCAGGGCGGCCAGAGATGGGTAGAGTGAAAAGGGGGCTACAAAGGCGCCAGTAGACGAGCGCCAAAGAGAATCGGGACGTAGAGAACAACCTTGGGCAACCCAGGCTTCTTTCTTGGTTTCTGGGGCAGAGTCTTGGAGCAGCGTGAGGTCAGTGAGGGACCAGGAGGGTAAGAGGAGAGCGGAGAACAAGGGAATCAGACATTTCGACTAGGCACGCTGCAGCAGCCACAGCACGCAGCCAGGGGGGTAAGCCTTGGGCAACAGGGTCTAAATTGGCAGAGAAATAAGCCACTGGGCGGTTCTTTTCTCTGTGCATCTGAGTGAGAACTTCAAGTGCACATCTAGATTGTTCATGGCAGAAAAGGGTAAAAGGCTTAGAATAGTCAGGCAGCCCTAAGGCAGGGGCAGAAGCCAAACCCTGTTTGAGGGAAACAAAGGCAGAATTGGCCTCAGGGGGCCACGGCATGGGGTCAGGCACAGAGAATAGAGTGAGTTCCTGGAGAGGTTTTGCAAGGGAGGCATATTGGGGAATCCACTGTCTGCAAAATCCAGCCATGCCTAAAAACTTCCGGGCGTGGGGAGCGGGGTCAGGGAAAGCTAAGGATAGCTTGGACGCGGGTGGGAGAAAGTGCACGGGAACCCTGGGAGAGGAGAAAGCCAAGTTATGTGACAGAAGCTTGACAGAGTTGTAGTTTAGAGCGAGAAGCTTTGTGACCCTTATTTGCTAGGGCAGTAAGGAGCAGTAAAGAGTCAGTTTCAGAGGCAGACAATGAAGGGGAACAGAGGAGTAGATCATCTACATATTGGACTAGTGTGGACCTGGACGGGAAAACAAGGTCAGCAAGGTCTCGGGCTAATGCTTGGGAAAAATATGACGGGCTTTCAGTATACCCCTGGGGCAGTGTGGTCCATGTGTACTGTTGCCCCTTGTAAGAAAAGGCAAACAGGAACTGGGAGTCAGGGTGAACCGGGACAGAAAAGAAAGCAGAGCACAAATCAAGAACAGTAAAATGAGTTGTATCTGGTGGGATAGAAGCCAGAATCTTTGAGAGAGGCAAGTTTTGATTCTGTCCACCTATGATTTGCCTCTTCCCACCACTGCATGAAACAATCAACCTCTCCTTTTGCCAATTTAGTTTTAGGTTGGCCGAGTTTGTCTTTTAAGACGTCTACTCGGTCTTTGTCCCAAGATCCTAACAGTGGCCACTGAATTTTGGGATTCTCCTGAGTTAGCCTAGACCATTTTTCCAGAAATTTACAGGAGTCCGGACCTTTCCTAAAATACATAAAATGAGCCGGCGTTCCTTTAGGGAACTGTCCCGACTTAGATGTCTGGCTACCCATACAGGAGGACTTTACACACCAATCACACAAGAAGGAAAGTTGGGTTCGTCAGAGCGATGCCCGGTGCAACACACAAAAGGAGCCCACAGGTTACTGCCTCAATCGCCCTTGCTTTCACACCAAGGGTTTTACCCAAGGCACGGTGCGGCTGCGATTGTGCAGATTTCACTTACTCAGACCGTGGGGAGAGGAACCCTTTGGTCAGCCGATCCCCAGGCGGAGACAGCGCCCAGACTCAAACACACCACAGGGAGGACGGATAGACACAGAGACAAGACAGTCCTCAGTCCGGACAAAACACAGAAATAATTACCTGACCAGATTCCTGATGTCAGATCCTGGGATCCCTACCAGAACAGAGTGGGAACCAACAGGTTTGATGGCATAGACTTCACTGTGGTCATGCACCCTTCCGTTCTGGCGGAGGACCGCTCGGGCCAAATGCCCAGGTGCAGGCTTGCCATGGCTGTCCTAAGAACGGTCAGGAGTCACACGGCTCCAGTGAAGATGGTTGCCATCTCGTTGGAACTTCCAAATTGTCAAAGTCAGATTCAAGGCTCACAGAATTTGTCAGATCACTCTGTTTATTAGCAAAGCGCTTTGCCAATGCACCCAGATATATGTGAGCCCCATGCAAAAGCTCAAGCTAACTTATTTATACAGAAGCCAAAGCCAATTTAACATAGGAGACAAAAGGAAGCAGAAACTGATATATATACATACATATCTTATGTGCATACTAACGTTTACCAATCTCCTAGCTCAGTAGGAGTTCTAAGTTAATTAGTTTGAGGACCCATTGTCTCACACTCCTTAACGTTTCTCTTCCTGACAACTATATTTCAACAAACTCTTCAAGCAGCATTTCTTTAATGAATTATAATTTCAATATAATTTATTCTACTTTCACACTGGAAATCTAAGTACACTGTGTCCACCGGATCCCCTTTGTCCACATGTTTGTTGACCCCCTCAAAGAACTCTAATAGATTAGTAAGATGTGATCTCCCTTTACAGAAACCATGTTGACTTTTGCACAACAATTTATGTTCTTCTGTGTCTGACAATTTTATTTTTTACTATTGTTTCAACTAATTTGCCCGGTACTGACATTAGACTTACCGGTCTGTAATGGCCAGGATCACCTCTAAAGCCCTTCTTAAATATTGGCGTTACATTAGCTATCTTCCAGTCATTGGGTACAGAAGCTGATTTAAAGGACAGGTTACAAACCATAGTTAATAATTCCACAATTTCACATTTGAGTTCTTTCAGAATTCTTGGGTGAATGCCATCTGGTCCCAGTGACTTGTTACTGTTAAGTTTCTCAATTAATTCGAATACCTCCTCTAGTGACACTTCAATCTGTGACAATTCCTCAGATTTGTCACCTACAAAAGACGGCTCAGGTTTGGGAATCTCCCTAACATCCTCAGCCATGAAGACTGAAGCAAAGAATTCATTTAGTTTCTCTGTGATGACTTTATCATTTTTAAGTGCTCCTTTTGTATCTGGATCATCCAGGGGCCACACTGGTTGTTTAGCAGGCTTCCTGCTTCTGATGTATTTGTTATTACCTTTTGAGTTTTTGGCTAGCTGTTGTTCAAACTCCTTTTTGGCTTTTCTTATTACATTCTTACATTTAATTTGGCAGTGTTTATGCTCCTTTCTATTTACCTCACTAGGCTTTGACTTCCACTTTTTAAAAGATGCCTTTTTATCTCTCTGCTTCTTTTACATAGTTGTGAAGCCACGGTGCCTCTTTTTTAGTTCTTTTACTGAAGAGTTTACGTAGCTCCCAAGTACCTTCCCTCCTCCCTTCAGTTCCCCTCTCTGGAGGTAAATCTAGAAGTGATACACTTGCAAAATCAGCAGCCCATTGGTGACTCTTTCCCCACCCCCTCAACCTCTGATGCGCCTCCTGGTCCTCCCAGTGTCTAGCGACGCTCCTGCCAAGGCCAATACCTAGCCCAAGTTGAGCTGCATGAATCGGGTGCTCCCAGCACGGACCGGCCCTGTTCCGGGCGCAGGATTCAGAGCGCGCCGCGCGGGGCTGGGAAAGGTCCAGAGGGAAGCGGTGGGTTCCCCAGCTCTTCGCAGCCAATGAGCGGGCGGCGGAGGCGGAGTTGGCGGCGGCGGATCTCAGCAGGCGGCAGCTCTCGGTGCATTGGAGGGAACCATCCGGCCCTGGGAGCCGGCGTCCGTCCCCTCGCCTCTGTTCCAGCAAGGGCGGCGGGGAAGGCGCCGCGGCAGAGCATGGGGCATGCCCGGGCTTCATGAACGTCCCTCCTAGGCGGTCTTCCTCTTGGGCATGACCCAGCGCCAGAGCATCCCTGCTCCGCGGCGGTCCCTGCGGCTGTGCGACATGACCCAGCTGCTGCGTGCCGCAACCGGGCGAGGGAAGTGGAGCAGATCCAGCGCGGCCAAGCGGGCTGCGTGCCTGGTGGCTGCGGCATATGGGCTGAAAATCCTCTACCCCGTCCTCCGCAAGCGCCTGCAGCAGACAGCCTGCGAAAAGGGCTTGCAGGCTGCCTGCCGGGCGGGAGGGGGAGAGGAGCCGCTGCATTGCAGCCGGATCCGGGGCAGAGCCTCGCCGGCAGTGAATGCGGAATTTTTCAGGCAGCTGCTGGAACTTCGTAAGATCCTCTTCCCGAAGCTTGTGAGCACCGAATCGGGCTGGCTTTGCCTCCACTCGGTGGCTCTGGTCTCCCGGACCTTCCTCTCCATCTACGTGGCCGGGCTGGATGGGAAGATCGTCAAGAGCATCGTGGAGAAGAAGCCCAGGAGCTTTGCCATCAAATTAATCAAGTGGCTCATGATTGCAATTCCTGCCACTTTCGTGAACAGCGCCATACGGTACCTGGAGTGCAAGCTGGCCCTAGCCTTCCGTACCCGCCTGGTGGATCATGCCTATGAGACCTACTTTGCCAATCAAACTTACTATAAGGTGATCAATATGGATGGGAGGCTGGCGAACCCTGACCAGTCCCTGACCGAGGACATCATGATGTTCTCCCAGTCGGTGGCACACCTGTACTCCAACCTGACCAAACCCATCCTGGATGTGGTGCTGACATCCTATAGTCTTATCCAGACCGCCAGGTCCAGGGGAGCAAGCCCCATCGGGCCTACGCTGCTGGCAGGGCTTGTGGTGTATGCCACGGCGAGAGTACTGAAAGCGTGCTCACCCAAATTTGGCAAGCTGGTCGCAGAGGAAGCTCATAGAAAGGGTTATCTACGGTACGTCCATTCGCGGATTATAGCCAATGTGGAAGAGATCGCTTTCTACAGAGGACACAAGGTAAAATGGAAATAAAGGCAAGGACTAAAATCTGGGATGATTCAGAACTGTTGCTGTACTACTAGATGTTGATCTACTGTAATAATGGTGGTCATGTGCCCTCGCCCTCTCCTCTATGAGGGATATGAATTCCTCTGATTCCTAAACCTGTTTACGATATATACTCTCCCACATTGTTTGGAGAGAGACAGAAGTATAGAGTATTCTCCATTTTATTTTTCTTTTAAAGTATTCCTACTTCTGAGCAGCATCACGTTTCTCTAGTAAATTTTAGTTTCCCTTTTCTGTCTCGTTTCCAAAAGGTGCCCTAGCTCTTAACCTTTCCTGCCTCTTATTTCTCCCCTATTTTATTAACTAAGAATATTTAATGATACAGAAATACTATTTCTCTAAATGCAAAAATCAGTAGCACACAGTAATCTAGAAGAAAACTTTGCTATAGTTTAGATGGCAACACAGTCTTTGACATTGTCTTGTATAGATAGCTAAGGAAAATTGTTGTCACTACAGTCCTAAAGTTGCTGAAATAGAGTACAGTATTTGGGTTATCAGTTACATAAAAGTAACATAATTTTAAAATCAGCATGTTGAAGAAATTTTCAAAATTATATTGTGAATTTTGACTGCATTGTGTTTAAAATGGCTTTTAAAAAAGTTTCACATAATGTGAAAAAGAAAATGGCAAAATTTCATACTACCCTTTCGGTCAAAAGTATTAATAAGACAACATAAACATTTAATTTTTATAGTAGCAATGAGCACCAAAAATTGTCTGTAGCACTGCATTAACTGCAGCTCAAATAAACATTAAATTCAACACTTTTTTTCCGATTCCCACTTTTGTGTGGGCTCAAATTGACTGCATTATGTCATACTGATTTGTCACTTTTCAGAGTAGCAGCCGTGTTAGTCTGTATTCGCAGAAAGAAAAGGAGTACTTGTGGCACCTTAGAGACTAACAAATTTATTTGAGCATAAGCTTTCGTGAGCTACAGCTCACTTCATCGGGTGCATTCAGTGGAAAATACACTGAAAATACACTGTATTTTCCACTGAATGCATACGATGAAGTGAGCTAAAGCTTATGCTCAAATAAATTTGTTAGTCTCTAAGGTGCCACAAATACTCCTTTTCTTTTTGATTCGTCACTATTCTTGACTCATTTCCTTGATGTAGATTATCACTTCCTCTTGGCACATTGCTTAAAGACATGAAATACCAATTCGAGGTATTGGTTCTGCAGATTTACTCAGGCAAAACTCTCATTGGAATAAATTGGAATTTTGCAGGCTTGAGTCCCCAAATGTTGCCTATTCCTCTTCATTAAACATGTATAATTAGTTTTACTTTGATGGTAAGGAACAGCTTTTATCACTCACTTGTATTTTGCTCTGGTACTGTGAAGTGGGTGGAAAACTGCCAGAGTGAGGTAAAGGGGCATTGGTGTAAATCAGAATCAGGCCCAATGAGTTCCATGAGCTATGCTGATTTACACTGAGAATGTGGCCCTTTGTGTAAACAGATACCACATAGCTTGCAGTACTGATTGCAAGGTATAGTGAAGAATTCAAATCCGAACACTGGTTATTTGATTATATTATAAGTACGTGTGTGTGTATTGTACCTATATGTATATTAATATTTACTATTCTGTGTAAGTACTTACATTTTTTTAACTATAGGTGGAGATGAAACAACTACAGAAAAGTTACAAGGCTTTGGCAGACCAAATGAACCTCATATTGTCTAAACGTTTGTGGTACATCATGATAGAGCAGTTCCTGATGAAGTACGTCTGGAGTAGCTGTGGTTTGATTATGGTGGCGGTACCTATCATCACAGCAACAGGATTTGCAGATGGCGGTAATAAGACTTTTATTTAATTTCAAATGTTTGTTTAAAGATATTAGTGTAGAAGAGTAGTCACGTAAGAAGACTACGTTTCATTTTAATACCATTTGTAGCTGCCGCGCTATAATATCCAAACACCATGCATGCCTCATCCTTGGGTAGCTCCTGGGATGTGTTTAAACTTTACAAACAAACCACTTGAAGAAATATCAGTGACAAAAAACATATCTTTGAATTTAAACCTGATAAACAGAATACATTCTGACAGGTTTCAGAGGAACAGCCGTGTTAGTCTGTATTCACAAAAAGAAAAGGAGTACTTGTGGCACCTTAGAGACTAACCAATTTATTTGAGCATGAGCTTTCGTGAGCTACAGCTCACTTCATCAGATGTATACCGTGGAAACTGCAGCAGACTTTATATACACACAGAGAATATGAAACAATACCTCCTCCCACCCCACTGTCCTGCTGGTAATAGCTTATCTAAAGTGATCAACAGGTGGGCCATTTCCAGCACAAATCCAGGTTTTCTCACCCTCCACCCCCCCACACAAATTCACTCTCCTGCTGGTGCTAGCCCATCCAAAGTGACAACTCTTTACATAATCAAGTCGGGATCTCTGTCAAGCTTTCTTACAACTACAATACCCACCTACAGAAGTAAAGAAACAGATTGATAGAGCCAGAAGAGTTCCCAGAAGTTACCTACTACAGGACAGGCCTAACAAAGAAAATAACAGAACGCCACTAGCGGTCACCTTCAGCCCCCAACTAAAACCCCTCCAACGCATTATTAAGGATCTACAACCTATCCTAAAGGATGACCCAACACTCTCACAAGTCTTGGGAGACAGGCCAGTCCTTGCCTACAGACAGCCCCGCAACCTGAAGCAAATACTCACCAACAACCACATACCACACAACAGAACCACTAACCCAGGAACTTATCCTTGCAACAAAGCCCGTTGCCAATTGTGCCCACATATCTATTCAGGGGACACCATCACAGGGCCTAATAACATCAGCCACACTATCAGAGGCTCGTTCACCTGCACATCCACCAATGTGATATATGCCATCATGTGCCAGCAATGCCCCTCTGCCATGTACATTGGTCAAACTGGACAGTCTCTACGTAAAAGAATAAATGGACACAAATCAGATGTCAAGAATTATAACATTCATAAACCAGTCGGAGAACACTTCAATCTCTCTGGTCACGCAATCACAGACATGAAGGTCGCAATCTTAAAACAAAAAAACTTCAAATCCAGACTCCAGCGAGAAACTGCTGAATTGGAATTCATTTGCAAATTGGATACTATTAATTTAGGCTTAAATAGAGTCTGGGAGTGGCTAAGTCATTATGCAAGGTAGCCTGTTTCCTCTTGTTTTTTCCTACACCCCCCCCCCCCAGATGTTCTGGTTTAACTTGGATTTAAACTTGGAGAGTGGTCAGTTTAGATGAGCTATTACCAGCAGGAGAGTGAGTTTGTGTGTGTATGGGGGTGGGGGGGATGTGAGAAAACCTGGATCTATGCAGGAAATAGCCCGACTTGATTATGTAAAGAGTTGTCACTTTGGATGGGCTAGCACCAGCAGGAGAGTGAATTTGTGGGGGGGGGTGGAGGGTGAGAAAACCTGGATTTGTGCTGGAAATGGCCCACCTGTTGATCACTTTAGATAAGCTATTACCAGCAGGACAGTGGGGTGGGAGGAGGTATTGTTTCATATTCTCTGTGTGTATATAAAGTCTGCTGCAGTTTCCACGGTATACATCTGATGAAGTGAGCTGTAGCTCACGAAAGCTCATGCTCAAATAAATTGGTTAGTCTCTAAGGTGCCACAAGTACTCCTTTTCTTTTTGAGAATACATTCTGAATCAAAGGATAGGTTTTTCAAATAAGATGCAAAGGTGAATTGTGGAGAAACAGTTTATAAATATCACTTTAACCATTTACTGCCCTTTTTGATGTATGAAGATGGTCTCACAAACTTTAAAATAAAATCTTGTTTTTTATATTCGCAATATCAAGAATGTCAGGTGCTGGCTTTCCTCTCTTCACAGGCCCTAAGCAGTGATGTCTCATCAAGTTGTAACTTTAGCTGTAGCTCTCATGCCCCAACCAAGGCTGGGAAGGTGTGTCAATTCTCAGAATGTCTGCTGCTATATTACTAAATACTATCTGACTATCTAGTGGTTTTTCTGTGGCGTTTGCTCATCACCTTAGTATCAGAGTGCTTCACAAACATTAATTAATGTTTATTTATTCTGTTTTGTGCTGACCTGTGTAAGAATCAGCATCTCCTCTCACCTCAAGTAGAGTACAGAAAGGGATGTGAAGCTCAGGTTATAGGCTTTTATGACAGAACTATTCAGGTCTTCTGAAAATCATGTCCAGATCTTCCAGCAATGAGAGCGAAGTGAGGCCCTGATTTTAAAGTTGTTTGAAATGTGTTTTTTTTTTTTAAAAGTCAGGGAAAAAATGCAGTTTGGCAGAGCAGGAGGCAAGGGGAATGTGTTCAATTAAGAAGTAGTAACAAGCAAAAAAAAAAAATTATTTGCTTGTTACATAGAATCATAGGACTGGAAGGGACCTGAAGAGGTCATCTAGTCCAGTCCCCTGCACTCATAGCAGGACTAAGTATTATGTAGACCATTCCTGACAGGTATTTGTCTAACCTGCTCTTAAAAATCTCCAATGATGGAGATTCCGCAACCTCCCTAGGCAATTTATTCCAGTGCTTAACCACCCTGACAGGAAGTTTTTCCTAATGTCCAACCTAAACCTCCCTTGTTGCAGTTTAAACCCAATTCTTCTCCCTCCTCCTTGTAACAACCTCTTATGTACTTGAAACATGTGCAACTCTTTGTACTTTCTAAAAAAGAAAAGGAGTACTTGTGGCACCTTAGAGACTAACCAATTTATTTGAGCATAAGCTTTCGTGAGCTACAGCTCACTTCATCGGATGCATACTGTGGAAAGTATAGAAGATCTTTTTATACACACAAAGCATGAAAAAATGGGTGTTTACCACTACAAAAGGTTATCTCTCCCCCCACCCCACTCTCGTTCTGGTAATAGCTTATCTAAAGTGATCACTCTCCTTACAATGTGTATGATAATCAAGGTGGGCCATTTCCAGCACAAATCCAGGGTTTAACAAGAACCTCTGGGGGGGGGAGGTAGGAAAAAACAAGGGGAAATAGGTTATCTTGCATAATGATTTAGCCACTCCTAGTCTCTATTCAAGCCTAAGTTAATTGTATCCAATTTGCAAATGAATTCCAATTCAACAGTCTCTCGCTGGAGTCTGGTTTTGAAGTTTTTTTGTTGTAATATCGCAACTTTCATGTCTGTAATCGCGTGACCAGAGAGATTGAAGTGTTCTCCGACTGGTTTATGAATGTTATAATTCTTGACATCTGATTTGTGTCCATTTATTCTTTTACGTAGAGACTGTCCAGTTTGACCAATGTACATGGCAGAGGGGAATTGCTGGCACATGATGGCATATATCACATTGGTGGATGTGCAGGTGAACGAGCCTCTGATAGTGTGGCTGATGTTATTAGGCCCTGTGATGGTGTCCCCTGAATAGATATGTGGGCACAATTGGCAACGGGCTTTGTTGCAAGGATAGGTTCCTGGGTTAGTGGTTCTGTTGTGTGGTATGTGGTTGCTGGTGAGTATTTGCTTCAGGTTGGGGGGCTGTCTGTAGGCAAGGACTGGCCTGTCTCCCAAGATTTGTGAGAATGTTGGGTCATCCTTCAGGATAGGTTGTAGATCCTTAATAATGCGTTGGAGGGGTTTTAGTTGGGGGCTGAAGGTGACGGCTAGTGGCGTTCTGTTATTTTCTTTGTTAGGCCTGTCCTGTAGTAGGTGACTTCTGGGAACTCTTCTGGCTCTATCAATCTGTTTCTTGACTTCCGCAGGTGGGTATTGTAGTTGTAAGAATGCTTGATAGAGATCTTGTAGGTGTTTGTCTCTGTCTGGGGGGTTGGAGCAAATGCAGTTGTATCGCAGAGGTTGGCTGTAGACAATGGATCATGTGGTGTGGTCAGGGTGAAAGCTGGAGGCATGTAGGTAGGAATAGCGGTCAGTAGGTTTCTGGTATAGGGTGGTGTTTATGTGACCATCGTTTATTAGCACTGTAGTGTCCAGGAAGTGGATCTCTTGTGTGGACTGGACCAGGCTGAGGTTAATGGTGGGATGGAAATTGTTGAAATCATGGTGGAATTCCTCAAGGGCTTCTTTTCTATGGGTCCAGATGATGAAGACGTCATCAATATAGCGCAAGTAGAGTAGGGGCGTTATGGGACGAGAGCTGAGGAAGCGTTGTTCTAAGTCAGCCATAAAAATGTTGGCATACTGTGGGGCCATGCGGGTACCCATAGCAGTGCCGCTGATCTGAAGGTATACATTGTCCCCAAATGTAAAATAGTTATGGGTAAGGACAAAGTCACAAAGTTCAGCCACCAGGTTAGCCGTGACATTATCGGGGATAGTGTTCTTGACGGCTTGTAGTCCATCTTTGTGTGGAATGTTGGTGTAGAGGGCTTCTCCGTCCATAGTGGCCAGGATGATGTTATCAGGAAGATCACCGATGGATTGTAGTTTCCTCAGGAAGTCAGTGGTGTCTCGAAGGTAGCTGGGAGTGCTGGTAGCGTAGGGCCTAAGGAGGGAGTCTACATAGCCAGACAATCCTGCTGTCAGGGTGCCAATGCCTGAGATGATGGGGCGCCCAGGATTCCCAGGTTTATGGATCTTGGGTAGTAGATAGAATATCCCAGGTCGGGGTTCCAGGGGTGTGTCTGTGCGGATTTGATCTTGTGCTTTTTCAGGGAGTTTCTTGAGCAAATGCTGTAGTTTCTTTTGGTAACTCTCAGTGGGATCAGAGGGTAATGGCTTGTAGCAAGTGGTGTTGGAGAGCTGCTGAGCAGCCTCTTGTTCATATTCCGACCTATTCATGATGACAACAGCACCCCCTGGGTCAGCCTTTTTGATTATGATGTCAGAGTTGTTTCTGAGGCTGTACTTTGAGAGTGTATACTAACTTCAGAAGAAGATAAATCCACAAAAAAAGAATACAATGATTAAAAATTCCTGTTTAACATTTTTAGATACTGCATATTCGAGCTTAGAAACTATAATGATAGGTATCCTAGCAATACCTAAGCTAAATAAATGGATAGCAAATGACTTTGAAGTTGGCTCAACAAATCTCCATATACATGACTGGAATCATAAGAAATCTTAAAAAATCAATAAGATTCACCATGCAAAGATTCTGTAATGCTTTGTATATGAAAAGATCAATTTTAAATCCAGTACATTTAACCAAATTGCCAAATTCCTTATCAAATTCAGACAATATGCACAAATTTCACCTGCTCTGAAATTTGGTTATCATATTCTAAACAAAGGAGTTTATACAGGTCCATATTACACAACAACCAGTGAAGGATAACAGTGCTTTAGTACTTTGGTAACAGAAATTATGTTAGCCAATTTAATGTACTTTCTGCTAAAATGGAAATAAGCGCAGCTCAGCAAAATCCCTTAACTGATAAAGAGATTATTTAACCACAAAATGTAAATGTCTCCTCCCTAGCCCTTCACCCATGAATCAGAAATAGGTTAGTTGTCCTTCAACAAGAGAGAGCCGCTATAAAGGTGTAGAGAGGAAAGGAGCAATATTTCACCCATATCATTCTCTGACATCCAGGAATGGACCTCTGACAAATATGTTTAAAATGTGGAAAGAGCAGAAGGTCAGAAAAATAAATCTGTCTTCTCCAAATCAGTGATAGGCCTGGAGGAACAGCAAAATGTTAAAGTGTAGAACTTATTACAGAGCCCTGAGGCATTCTACAAGAACAGGGACAAGATCAGAAATGCATTATTAATGGTGACAAATTGACCCCATCAAGTGGTAAGAAGTAAACCAGGTATGCTAAAAATCCAACAAGTACGGCTCACCGCTGAAGGCAAATTAGTTGGAGAAATAGTACTGTATCCAATCAGATCAAGTGTGGAAGGCAAATGAAGTTGGTTAAAATCTCAGGAATGGAAACTAGAACTGTCATTGATGAATAAACCCATTAGAATCCAGGAAGTGTTTGGAACCGAATAGCTAGTGTTTAGAACTTATGATCATGCCTGAAATCACATCTGTTCACATAGATGTGATTTCAGACAGCAGGGATTGCATCAATACAGCAATAGCCTTTTCACTGTTGCCAAAAAAAAATTGGGTATTTGTATGTATTTAAAACACACACACATCAGAGCTAGTGCTAACTTTACTGATATCCATTTGCTGTTACAGTATATACATTTTGTAAGTAGCATAGACTCTCAGGGTTGGAAGGGACCTCAGGAGGTCATCTAGTCCAACCCCCTGCTCAAAGCAGCACCAATCCCCAATTTTTGCCCCAGATCCCTAAATGGCCCCCTCAAGGATTGAACTTACAACCGTGGGTTTAGCAGGCCAATGCTCAAACCACTGAGCTATCCCTCACCCCAATACTCTACTATTCTCTAAGTACTCTAGTATGCAAAAGGAATCATACAAAAAATACCAGTAGACCAAAATATCCTAGTGTTTAGAACTTATGACCATGCCTGAAATCACATCTGTTCACACAGATGGTCATCAGACAGGAGGGATTGCATCAATACAGCAATAGCCTTTTCACTGTTGCAAAAAAAAAATTGTGTATTTGTATGTATTTAAAACACACACACACACACATCACAGCTAGTGCTACATTTTCTGATATCCGTTTGCTGTTACAGTATATACGTTTTGTAAGTTGTTTTATAGTACTCTAGTATGCAAAAGGAATCATACAAAAAATACCAGTAGACCAAAATATCTTGAATGTAGTTAGTTCCCTGGAAATTAAACATTAATGACAATGAGACTTTAATTTCATTAGGCACAATAGCTATGTTTTTTCCATAAAACAAATGGGATTAAGAAGTTTTATAAGTAGGGAACATGTTAAACTACTGACAGAGGTTGGATACTAGACTGGCCTAGTCTGTTGTAAAGTCTGCACTTCCTCTAACACAGAAGGAAAAGCCTATATATGAAAAATATTGGAGAAAATGATCAAGAAAAGTTATTTTGGGCAGGTCTGGTGGTTTGATTTCAGTCATGCAATAATTGAGAATTGTGTTCTGGAACAGTTTAAAGTTCCTCAAATTTACCCAATTTTAAACCCACAATGACATCTAAAATGCTGGCTAGATCAGTAAAACTTGGTTATCTGCCAAGAAAGAGTTATAATTTTTTTTTTTAGTTTGTGCTACTGAATTGGCAACACTACTGAGACCCTTATTCACATGAATCCTCCAATTGGAGTAAATGTGACAATTTACATGACTGTCTATATGAGTGAGGGTTTTAGGATCACACCCTAACTCAGGAAGGTTCTGTCCTTTTCTAGAAAGGCATGACTCTCATTGTGTACCAGATGTGTATATCCCAGTGTGGTGGGTGACACACTATTGACTTGGCATAACTTAAACTAAAAAATCTGAATAGCCACAGTTTTCTTAAATAATTCAGAAATTGAATTTTGAGACAAAGGGAGGCCAAATTGGGGTCTTACGTATATGACAGTAACTTTCTATATAATAATTTTGGCCCGAAATGTTTATACTTATCTCTGGTGTATCTTCATTGATGTAAGTGGAGTTATACCAAGGATGTATTTAACCAGGGTTTTTTTGGTGACTTGATAAATTAAAACAAACCAGTGTTTGGGTATCAGGAGCTTCAAAAGCAAAAAGAAGATACAGACAGGTACAATGAGATTTGGTACAAGATTTATGGTACGGGATTTCAAACACTGCAGAGTCTGACCTTGTCAAGGAGGTGAGAGAACCACTCGCTACATAAGAAAATTTTGCTTATGTTGCTTTATCATTACCTGCCATAGAACAGCACATAAAATGACCATCATGTTACACCTGTAGGAAACTGCTCACAGATTTTCTTGACTAAAAGCACTGAGCCAGCCTAATAGACGTTATTAATAACAATTCCTGATATAGGAGTTGGCATACTGGATCAGCCTACTAGTGTGGCTTGCCTAGTGTCTGGCAGTAGCCATACTTCAGAGAAAGACAGAAGCTCCAATCTGCATATCCTCCCCAAACCCCTCTTGCAACCTAAAATTTTACATTTGGTTGACCATATATTGTCATCTTAATTTGCTTAGTTGCAGATATTAAGGATTATACATTATTCATTCTTAAAAAATTCAGCTACATTATTATCTTGATGATTTTGTGGAGGAGCAAATTACAGATTGGCTCTGTGCTGTATAGCAGTTTCTGTGGGTGTGATGACGGCAAGAGATATCACAGTAGCAGAGTTGGACTCCAGGCTTGAAACACTTAATGAATTTTACTCTGGTAAAAACAAACACTTCATGTGAAGATATTATACTTAAAACATAAATGTGTTTCTTTTTCCCATGCCCTCTCTAGTTTCAGCTGCCATTTTTGCCTTTGTCAGTTGTTCAGGGTATTTTCTCACAACACATCTCTTCTTGCTCTTATTTGATTCAGAAGAATTTTCATGTTAACAGGTTACAATGTTATAAACAAAGGATTATGACTTCATTATGGGATCAGACAGACAGAGAAACTGGGTGTGAGAAAGAAGGCTTTTACTCAAACACAGATCCCTCTAATACTACCAAGAGGAATATAGAAACTTACTGACAGTTAATTGAATTCTTATAAAATATTCTAATTTTGCCAAATGTGCATCAGTATGAATGCTTCTTTTTAAGTGGAGTTGAAGAATTAAGTAAGGTTAAAAATGAGTAATAGCAGTACTAGTAAAAACAAAACAATGAAACTGAAATTCTGTTTTAGAACATTACTTAGGTTTGACTCATTACAGTTGTGGTAAAACTCAGACTGAGTAATGGTATATTAAAAAGAAAAAGAGGCTGATGAGTGTTAAAAAGAAAAAAGGATGATCTGTGTAAGAAGAATTTCTCATACTCCCATTTTTTCTTTGTTACTAGAAGTTTTATGTTAATTGCTTGCCTTTCTGATTCCTTTCAGAAAGTTGTCTTCATAGAGTTAGTGTTCTTAACTTAATATCTGTTTTAATAATGGCTCACATTTTAACCATAATTTAATTTGTAGAGATATTTTTCAGAAGAATATTTGAACAGAAGAACATTTTTTGCTTTTAGAATTAGAAGATGGCCATAAACAAGCAATGGTTAGTGAGCGAACAGAAGCCTTTACTACTTCACGAAATCTGTTGGTCTCTGGAGCAGATGCCATTGAAAGGATTATGTCTTCTTACAAAGAGGTATTGTGTGTCATTTGTAGTATACAACTGAAAAGAGAAATAAATGAAAATAAAACAGAATTTGCAAATGTAAGATTTTTTTTTTAAATTTCTTTTGTAATGATATTGGGGCAGATTCTGCAGTCCTTAAATCAATGGGAGTTTTTCTGAAGTGAAGACTGCAGAATTTGTCCCTTAGTAACTTAAGTACAGCTAGTATTTTAATGTGGGGATAATTTGTGGCCCATGAGCATAAACTAGAGGTCGGCAACCTTTCAGAAGTGGTGTGCTGAGTTTTCATTTATTC
Source organism: Caretta caretta (assembly GCF_965140235.1). NCBI lineage: Eukaryota > Metazoa > Chordata > Testudines > Cheloniidae > Caretta > Caretta caretta. The sequence goes on along the minus strand of NC_134206.1, from coordinate 325,141,795 downwards.
ACCCTAATTTAAGGTTTCGCGTGCCAGTAATACATTTTAACATTTTTAGAAGGTCTCTTTCTTTAAGTCTATAATATATAACTAAATTATTGTTGTATGTAAAGTAAATAAGGTTTATAAAATGTTTAAGAAGCTTCATTTAAAATTAAACTAAAATGCAGAGCCCCCTGGACCAGTAGCCAGGACCCAGGCAGTGAGTGTGCCACTGAAAATCAGCTCACGTGCCACCTTTGGCATGTGTGCCATAGGTTGCCTACCCCTGGCATAAACCATGACAGCATTTTCTAGACTAGAGCCAGATACTGTGCAGACTTCTCAAGCAGTTTTCCTAATAGACTGTGTGATTTTTGATTCATCTGTTTCAATACTTGGCCTACAATGTAGAGAGAATGCCTGGTTACCAATTATGTGAAGGTGTTACTATTCGCATTCAGTGTTAAAATCATTTGTATAATGCTATAAATTTACATGGCGCCTTGCAAACATGGCTGCTTTATGATGCAGAAAAAATAGCCACTAAATAATAGGTGAAAGACAGCAAACTGATTTGACTTGTAACACAATTACACTTTAATTCAGAGAGTATGAAGTGAAAGACCAGTGTGCTGAGCTTCCATCTTAATTTTATACTTAAAATTTTGCCAAAGAAGTATTGGGATACCACAACTTCATATTTTATTCTAAGTTCCTTTTAGGTGATTGCCATACAATGGTAATATGCTTCCTGTGAACTTTAATATTTTATGGTAATAAAGTAAGAATCCCACTCCCTTTTCTTACACAAGCAGTCCTGTATTGGTCAGCGGAACTGACCTCGTTAGTAAGATGGGCAATGTTTGGCTTTTTGCGATTTCTTTTTTTTTGTCTGTAGGCCACTGGTGTAAATCCAAATTTTCAGTGTTTTGATGGATAAGTCTATAGGCTCATGCTTTGGAAACTGTTACCACCTGTTAGCTTTCCTGCAGCATGAGAGTTGAGATGATGGTCTAAGGTTTGTTCATAGGGTACAGCGTTCAGTATCACAAATATCACTGTAGCAGAGAACACTGTTTGGAGTGCTGGTTTGAAGTCTTAGCAGAGGCCAAGGATTGAGGGCTTGATTCAACTCCCACTGAATTCACTGGAGAGTTTCCCAATGACTTCAGTGGGAGTTGGATGAGACCTTGAATAGGCTTGGAGGCTGAATTACATTGTCATATTTAGAAGTGGTCATTGCAGGTCAGGATGGAGGGCACACTGGTGAGACAATGTGGAAAGGCTGTCCTGCTGCTGTCCACGTTGTACCTGCTATACTGGTAGAAGGAGATCTTCAGTCTTAAATACTGTCAGTACAACTCTTTTCACAAGTGTTAGAGACAAAAAACTGCCAATGCAGGACAGTCTAGGCTTACTCATGGAGTTGAAACATTTGATAATTATCATGGGTTTTGCAATGTTCTCCTTATAAACTCCTATACGCTTATAAAACCATGGCTGAGAGCAGGACCTTGTAATTCATAACAAATAGCTGTTCTTTAATTTTGTGCAATTATGGGACTTGTCTAGAGTTACACTTCCTTATACCAGAGGTGTCTTCTAACACCAGGTTTGGATCAGGCTACCTCTAAATGCTTTACTACAACTAGCTAATTTGTTTGTTTTTTAAGACTATGTGTAAATGACACACCACTTTTGGTGGCGTGTAAGATACGTGTGCTACATGCTACAGTGAAAAGCATGCTGCATTCACGCTGTGGCGTGTTGCTACATGTGTCAGTGAAAGGCTCTGGCAATGGGGGAGGCAGCTGGGAAAGGTTCTAGCAGCTCCCCTCTGTCAGAGTCTTTCCCTCTACTGGAGTCTTTTCCTACGGCAGGGAAGGACTCCAGCAATGAGGAGCTGGCAAAACCTTTCCCCTCTGTCTCCCCCTGGTTGCGTCTTTTCCTGCGACAGGAAAAGGCTTCAGCCATGGGGAGTTAGTGCGACACTATACTGCTAGAAATAGCAGTGTAGATGAGGAGACATGGCTTGGGCAAGTTGGAGCTGTATAGGGTTTGTACTCACATACATACCCACCCCCTTTACTTTACTTGCCTAAGTCGTACCTGACTGTCTACAGTGCTATTTATACCCGTGCTAGGCAGGGTGGTTACGCGGTATGTACTCTGCATGCCGCAGAAAGAAGCATACTGTTTAGATGCACGTTTATACTCATTGTTCTGCTATTTTTGCCTCTCTCCTAGCTTTCGACATCAGAATTTGTGTTTTCTGAACCTGGGAATCATTCAGTTATATTAGGAATAATACTTTTCCCTTCAGTCTTCTATACCTGTGCTTCTCAAGCTATCTGATATGGGGGACCGGCAATTTTTTTTTCCAATGTGTGTGCAGAACGGCAGCCGATGGCTCGCAGACCGGCACCAGTCCGCGGATCACCACTTTGAGTAGCACTGTTCTATACTACTGCAGATGCTTGGGTGTAATTACTCTCTGCCAGCAGATGCAAACAGTACATTGAGACTTTTTGGTGAGGTCATCACCCTGCAAGATAAGGGGCTTACCAGGTCCTAGAGCTCATTTGTTTCTGTCTCCAGCAGGCTGAGGATCAGTATCTTCAATGGCTGTGGAGACAGGCCTGAACAAAGGAGAAAGTCCTTGAGCAGGCATCAAAGGTCTAGGAGGATTTCCAGTTATGCACCAATATGAGGCTCCATAAGAGGCATAGACAGCGTGGAGTGCAATGAGCTAGCCCTCAGAAGAGTACTATATGGCTAACTGCTGCAGTCATTTCAGGAGTAGGAAGTGCCCATGTTGCTTGGCTTTCACACAAAAAATAGATTTACCCCACAGGATTCCTCTCCTGTGAGATAGAGGGTGACGAGGTAAAAATAAAACAGGTCAAGACCCTTCCTTAAGACCCTGTCAGCCCTGTCCCCCAGCGGCCCCCTTAATTGCAGGGGGTCCAAGGTCCAGGCAGAAGAGCAGATCTTTATCCAAAGGAGGATTCATGGGACCTTTGCCAGGGTCTGCTGGAGAGCCTTCCCTACATTTTTAGATGCCTCTCTCATTTGAGTCTCCGTTGCTCTGGCGCCTCAGCCTACCCATGGAATCCTGAGTACAGATACCAATGTGTAGAGAAGGGAGTACACCTGGGGTACGCCATGACCCCGTAGTAGATTCATACCTTTCTGTCAGTGAAAATTATCTGTCATGTCCAGAGGAGAACAGCTGGACTTGTTCCTCTGCACTTTCACCACATGCTGAAAAATGTTTTGGTGTGGGTACACTGAACAGCCACCATCTCTCACTCAAATAAACCAACCTGGAGCAAAGATATGGCCAAGGAAAACCAGGTATTGAAAGCAGCCCCCCATTCATCCTTAGCCATCCTATTTGTTATTCCCATAGTCAGAGTATGCAATAGAGCAGACTAGCCAAACAGATCCTAAATATGCTAGGGAGTGAGTTTTTTGAGAGAATTTGTCACAATAGAAGACCTAAACAGACTAGACTGCCACAGAGTCCAACAGAACAGCAGAGAAGTATTTTAGCAGGACTAGAGATATGAATTCTAGCAGCCAGATGCCCTAGAAATTAAATAGAATGGTACACTGGCATGCTTTTCTCCCCATTGACCCAGGATGGGTGTTAGGAATCTCGCAAAAAAGCTCAGCAGTTCAGAGCCTCACAACAGCAGCATGAGTGCCACAGAAGAAAGAGAGAAAAACAAAGTGAGCAGCATCCAAATCCATTCCTTCCAAGAGAATGAAGTTTCTAGTCAGGGAAAGTTGCTTCAGTGCCAGCAAGGAAGTCCCAGAAGCATTCAGAGTGCGTGGCATTAGAAAGTTAAATGCATCGTGGCCTGGAAGGTGTATACAGAACTACAGGAGATAGAGAAGGCAGCCACCTGGGGTATATGTCCTTCACTGTTTAACCTGTAGTGTTCAGCAAATGTAATGTTCAGGCATGAGCTGATTCATCATTTGGTGAGAGCGCTGAAGGCAGCTTTCATGAGGTATAATCAGTCCCTACTGAATGGCACAGCGTTGCTTTTGGAGGTAGCCAAACATCTGGCTTGGCACAGAAAATCAAAGAGAGGAAAATTTTCCGTATGTGTTAAATTTTCTTTCTTTGATATCTTCTGCCAGCCCAGGCCTCCACCCTTCAAGCTTAGCACTATCTTCTGCAAATTTCCAGGACTTTTTCAAACAACAAGTTTTATACGAGGACTCCAAGGTCTAAAAATTGCATCTGGTGTATTTTGCACAATAAATTGCAATGATAGGAACTGCTTTAGGGGATTCAGCTGATAGATGGGAGCCAGCAGCCCCCTTATTTGCTGGTGATGACAGCACTAAAAATTCTTAAGGCCTTCATTTGAGTTATGCCAATTTACATCAGTTTAGAATCTGTCCCTCAACATAATGTCGCCATCTGCTGGCGGATAGGAACAGTACATGTGCATCTGGGGGGACTGTCAGAGAAGATCTCAAAGAAAGAAAATTAATTGGTGAGGAAAAATTTCCTTTTATTCTTAATCCAGAATGAAATCAAAGTAGTACTGAGTCAAAACAATTGGGAATGCTATCCATAAATTATTAGAGAAAGTATATAATTTCCAGTTTCCAGATTATGTAATTTAAACAGATTATTTGTTGTTTCTCAGGTCACCGAGTTAGCAGGCTATACAGCTCGAGTGTACAATATGTTTTCAGTCTTTGATGAAGTGAAAAGGGGCATTTACAAAAGAACTGCTGTTGTTCAAGAGATTGAAACCAACAGCAAGAATGAAGATAAAGCAGAACTACGTATTGATGGCCCCTTAGAAATCAAGGGTGGGTAATTCACATTTTGATACTTTTCTCTATAAACTCTTCATAAGAACATAAAAATGGCCATACTGGGTCAGATCAAAGGTCCATCCAGCCCAGTATCCTGTCTACCGACAGTGGCCAATGCCAGGTGCCCCGGAGGGAGTGAACAGAACAGGTAATGATCAAGTAATCTCTTTCCTGCTATCCATCTCCATCCTCTGACAAACAAAGGCTAGGGACACCATTGCTTACCCATCCTGGCTAATAGCCATTAATGGACTTAACCTCCATGAATTTATCCAGTTCTCTTTTAAACCCTGTTAAACCCTTCAGCCTAGTATGCAACTTTACTGGTATAAACAAAGCCTTTCTTTACACAACCCTTGCTGCTATTTCAGAGATGCCACAGATCAACTCCCCTCCCATTGCATATTCCTAGCCCACTTCTTTGCAGTTTTCTATGCCCCCCAGCAGACAGCCCTGAGATTCCTTCCCAATGTACTCTCACAAGGGCTGGCTGGAAATTCTCCATCAAAACCTCCACAGAAAATTGTTTTTTTTTTTTTTTTTTTACTTTTTTCCCCCAGAAAGAATCTGCTTTCCTTTAAATTTTTTTAGTTTTCATTAGAAAACTGAAACCTGAAATTTTTCATCTGAAAAGAGAAAAACGTTGATGTTTTTAGTAGGATTTGGCCTAAAAAACTTCAGGCACTGAAAACCAAAATATGTTCAGTTTTCATATTTTCAACAAAAAGGCAATTTTCTGCTGAAAAATTTTCTGATCCGCTCCAACCCTCCTGCCTGCCTTTCCCCTTGCTCCTCCTACCCTCTACATTTTGTCATTTCCCCTCTGTCTCCACCTAAGGTCTGTGTATGTGTCCTCTGTGACTGAATTCTTACTGTGCCCCATTAACCACCTTCTGTCTCTATTCCCCGCCCCCATCCAGTTTCTTTCCCAGTCCCCTCATATGGCCTTTTGCCATTTACTCTTCTTGATTACCCACATTGAACACCTTCCATTTCTGTTTCCCAGCTGCTGCTGACAAACCAAATCCCTTCTCCACCCCCACAGGAAAAAATGTAGCTATTCAGAGGTGAAGGAGTTAAACTACTATATATGAAACATTTTTTTTCCTTCTCTTACAACATTATTGCCCTTCAGCACAGATTTCTCAACAGGGTCATAATAAACACCCTGAGGCGGCACAAACATTAACTGTTTTCTTGACCTTGTAGGACACAACAATGTGTGATTACCAATAAAATAAACCACATTTTATAATAGACTCTGTTTTGTAATGTGGTAGAGAAAAGGGTTTTTTAGTCCATAAAGTAGTAAATTAATGTACTTGGCCTACAGGCCATTGTTCTTTAGCATGGCTACCTCGTTATTTTAAAGACTGACTGCAGCTTGGGTCTGAGAACCCTGCTGACGTTTCAATGCGGTATAGCATCCCATTCTTTTTCCTTCAGCCCATACCAAGACTTTGTAGTCTCTGCAACTGTAGTGGAAACACATTTTCGGAGGCTCTCCCATCAGAAGTTCCACTGGAATAACATTTTTCTTCCTTTCTTTCAGCCTTCATAATTTCAGAATTCCCTGAATAGGAATTTATAACAGTGGAGGGGTATGTGTGTGTGTGTGGGTATCTGTGCACATGTGTGCATGCATGTAAGTGTGCATATTATTAAAAGAAAAATCCATATTTTAAACTGTCTTTTAAGGCAAGTTTTTTGCATTGACCCACACAACTTATTTCCTCTTTAATCGTCAGTATAAACTTGTGCCACCAACCAAGGTTCTATTAGCCTCTGTATTTACTACAGCCCATAACTGTACTGGCGTAGGCCAAGAAAGAATGACAACCTGTTAAACAGACAAGGTGGGTGAAGTAATATGTTTTATTGGACCAACTTGTACTGGTCAGAGAGACAAACTTTCGAGCCACACAGAGCTGCTCTTTAGCGGGTGTCTCTCACCAGTAGAAGTTGGTCCAGTAAAAGTTATTACCTCACGCACCTTGTCTCTCTAATATCCTGGGACTGACATGGCTACAACTACCCTGCATACAACCTTTTAAATACTTTAGTAAAATAACAATAATATATTACTTTACTATAGTCATTCCTTATCTTATCATTCAGAATTATAAAAAGGATCATCACTTTATTTTTGTAGCAGTGCAATCAATTATATGCCTCATTACCTTACAAAACAAAACAAACAACCTCCCACCCCTTCCATTAAGAGAACCTTAAGGTCTCAAAGTCAAGCACTCAAATGTTAGGAAATCCCAGAATTAATGTTGCCTGTACAACTCTCACCACAATATCTGCATATTTTACAGCTGTTAATGAATTGATCTTCACAAGGTCGGTTTTAGGGTATTATTATCCTTGTATTCTAGCTGGGGAACTGAGACATGGAGAAATTAAGGACAAATATGTCATAGGTACCCAACTTGAGATGACTAGGTGTTTCAGATAATTTAGCATTTTTATAACACCTTATATATCCAAAGTGCAGCTTTGACTTCTGTTGAAGTCATGAGCATTCCTGAAAATCTGGTCCCAGCTGTCTGAGGTCAGGCACCTAGAAAATAAGGAACGCACAGTTAGTGGCCAGTGGTGATCATTTTAGTTCAAATGGCTTGTCCAGCATCATATGGCAGAGGCAAGGAGTAGAATCTAGTTCTCCAGGATAGCATTTTAATTCTCTAACCATAAGACTATATATTCTCTTCTGATGGTCTCCTGCCTCCTTCACTACACATTTTCCAACTTCTCTGACAAATGAGGCAGGCAACAGATGGAATATTCAGAGAATGTAGCTGCCAAATTCTACCACGCCTTTATGTTCAGACTTTTTCCAGAGGCTTATAACTTGGCCAAATTTGGATGAATTTTCATGGAGATGGCATAAGGCACATCCCTGACATCGGGGTGACCTGTCTGCCAAATTTCAAGTCCCTGCTCCAGAGCTTGGAAGCAACAGAGCTTCTCAGCTAAGTGGTTGTAAGAACTATTTTAAGATGGGAAGAACAACCCTAATCTCATTCCTAGAAATCACCAAAATATTTTAGCTGAAACTTTGCAAAATTCAGCCTGAGGAAAATGCCCAACATGGAAAATTTCAGCCCAAATAGTTACAGATTGGTAAAGTTATAAGCAACTGAAAACAGGCCTTATAATGGAAAGCATAAAGCAACCGTAATTATAGGCACTGCTACCAGATTTACCTGTAACAATCCTGTATTTAATTGTTTCTTTATTTGGATTAGTTTAAGATTTAACAAAATACGTAGGGCTGTCAATTAATCACAGTTAACTCATGCGATTAACTCAAAAAAATAAATCGCGATTAATCACAGTTTTAATTGCACTGTTAAACAATAGAATACCAATTGAAATTTATTAAATATTTTTGAATGTTTTTCTACATTTTCAAATATATTGATTTCAATTACAACACAGAATACAAAGTGTACGGTGCTCACTTTATATTATTATTTTTATTACAAATAGTTTAAAAACAATACAATGTAAAACTTTAGAGTCTACAAGTCCATCAGTCCTACTTCTTGTTCAGCCAGTCACTAAAAGAAACAAATTTGTTTACATTTACTGGAAATAATGCTGCCCACTTTTTATTTACAATGTCACCTGAAAGTGAGAACAGGAGTTCACATGGCACTTTTGTAGCTAGCATTGCAAGATATTTACGTGCCAGATATGCTAAACATTCGCATGCCCCTTCATGCTTCTGCCACCATTCCAGAGGACATGCTTCCATGCTGATGATGCTCGTTAGAAAAATAATGTATTAATTTAATTTGTGACTGAACTCCTTGGGGGAGATTTGTATGCCCCCTGCTCTGTTTTACCCACATTCTGCCATATAATTCATGGTATAGCAGTCTCGTATGATGACCCAGCACATGTTGTTCATTTTAAGAACACTTTCACTGCAGATTTGACAAAATGCAAAGAAGGTACGAATGTGAGATTTCTAAAGACAGCTACAGCACTCGACTCAAAGTTTAAGAATCTGAAGTGTGTTCCAAAATTGAGAGGGATGAGGTGTGGAACATGCTTTCAGAAGCCTTAAAAGAGCAACAGTCTGATGCGGAAACTACAGAACCCGAACCACCAAAAAAGAAAATCAACCTTCGCTGTGGCATCTGACTCAGATGATGAAAATGAACGAGCGTCGGACCTCACTGCTTTGGATCGTTATCAAGCAGAACCCATCATCAGCATGGATGCATGTCCTCTGGAATGGTGATCGAAGCATGAAGGGACAAATAAACTCCAGAAATCCGTGTCTCTCAGCCCTGTTCTTGGACTACTAGATCTCACTGCCCCCCTGAATGTTTCACTAACTTTTTTTTTTTTAACTTGTAGGAAAAGTTATTGATGTTGATCATGGAATTGTTTGTGAAAATGTTCCTATTATTACCCCAAATGGAGATGTGGTGGTTTCCAGACTAAACTTCAAAGTAAGATGATATGCAAGAATCTTCTGATTGTTGCCATCACATTAACACAAAACAACACAGAGTTCATGTACCCTATGTTAAATACTTGGAGAAGAGGGGAAGTCAAGAAAGGTAGGCATAGCGGCTCACTAGAGGCAGATATGTACAGGTTTCAGAGTAGCAGCCGTGTTAGTCTGTGTTCGCAAAAAGAAAAGGAGTACTTGTGGCACCTTAGAGACTAACCAATTTATCTGAGCATAAGCTTTCGTGAGCTACAGCTCACTTCATCGGATGCATCAGATATGTACAGTGTATCCTGCTCAAAGAAAATGGAGAGAGAGGAGAAGGAATGGTTTGACTTGTGTCATTGTCAAATTAAAAACTACAGCTGCATTTTCAAAATTGCTTAAGGGAGTTCTGCATCCAACTCCCATTGAATTTCTAGGGGACTGAGGTGCTTATCACCTTTGGGATGCTTTAAAAATCTTCCAAGTCCACAACATTAGAGCAAACAGTGAGTCTGTGGAACTTCACTTGACCACTCCAAGGAGCAACAGTAACTAACAGCTGACAGTATAATCTGCAGGTCCAGTCCTACAATCTTTGCTCAGTAAAAACTCACATTGTTTTCAGTGATTTATTGCAAATAGCAATTGATTCCTATTGGCATCACATTGTTAATGCATTTCATTTATTGAATGACTCCAAAATATGTCACAATACTGACTGTCAGTGCAGTAATTATATAGAAATAGGTGAAAGCATTGGAAAGTTGCATGAGAACTTCCACTACCTCATTTATGCATCTAATTGCTTATGTTACCTCTGTATTTGTATACTGGGTGTGAGAGAGAGAGAGCATCTTTAAGGAAATAGTCAGCACCTGGCAGAATAGGGCCTTTAATTTGGCAAAACTCCCAGCTACTTTAAATGTATTTCGTTTAACACTATAAAATGATGGATTGACATTCAGGCAGAGATATCTGTATGTTTGTACACTTTACCTAGTAGATTTATAGAGAGAATTCACAAACAGTGCTAATGTGTGGGTGGGTGGGGGGAAGTATAGGGGTGTATAGGGTGAATAAACAAAGGGGTGTGTGTGTGTATAAATAAAGAAATGCATAAAAATGACACTATATAAGCAGAAATGGAATTTTGAGGTTTATTTTCCAAGTCATTGGGCTTTGCTCATGCAGCTTCAATTCATTCACTTAAGGTCATGCCACACATCCCTATTCACTGCTTTGCAAGTTCACCCCTTTGCAATTAATTCACCTGTATAAAAAATACCATACGCTGTTTAATGAGACTGTGATGGTGTTTAGTATAGTTATAGGAATGTTAACGCTTGTAAGGTACTGAGTGTCCTTAACTCCTTACAGTTCCCTCAAATTGAAGTCAGTGCATTCAAGTACTTGAGGGGAATATTTGACTCTAAATATGATTTGTAGATTCAGTACAATGAATATTGAAATCAAGATTCATCATAGATAATGACATATGGTATTTGGGCATGTTTTTCCCAGCTCTCTGTGACTAGGGTCTAATTTTGCTACATGTTCAAATGAACTGCAGTTAGATTTTATCCAAGACACAAAGTGCCCAAATGTTTAAAAAAGGTTTCAGTGCTAATGACTCATGCCCCTCCACAAAATAGCCTTTTGTAAGTAATAGCATAGCCATCTGGATTGTTTCCTAAATTAGAAAAAACACATCTAAATTGCATCTTTGGAGCTAGTAAATATGATTTCTTCTGGTTCCTTTGCTTTTGCTCTTTGAATCCACATATTCTGTGCAAATGCAGTTTTTCAAACAGAGACTGAATAAGAGTTGTAGCCAATTTCACAATTTGTACTTCCTTAAACTAAATGCTTAGGTGGTTTCATTGTGGGGTGTGCTAGATTGTGTCATTATACACCATGGCTTCATGGTGAAAAGTGATATATTTTGAAAGGTGGTTGTTTTATCATTTTCATGACTATTTTAGGTACAAGAAGGAATGCATCTTTTAATCACTGGTCCCAATGGTTGTGGAAAGAGTTCTCTTTTCAGAATTTTAAGTGGTCTGTGGCCAGTCTATGATGGTGTTCTCTACAAACCACCTCCCCAGCACATGTTCTATATCCCACAAAGGTACGTGCTTTGCCTACATTGGAAATACTTTTTCCCCAGTTTTGTGAGATTTGGTCCATTTTCTAAACCCCTGGCATCTAAAGTTGGGTTAGAAGATGGTAACCCTCACCTCTTATTACTGGAAAGTGCAGAAGAATTGCTGCCACATTCAGTTGCAGGGGGAGAGCTCCCATTGCCAGTCACCAAAGAGTGCTGGATGACTGAAGAACACTGGGGGACAGTTTAGGCTTTGGAACAGTTTCCTTTTCTGTCAAGCAAAACTTGAAATAGGCCAAATAGAGCTTGTTTTTAAAATACATTTGAAATAAAGTATCACATGTGGGGAACATTATTTTTCCCCAAATTTGAATTACAATTTAAAAAACCTAAATTTTTCAATACTAAACCAAAACCAAATCCAGCATTACTTTTACATTATCGCTTTTAAATCTGTGTTCATTTTGCCAAGGAAAGTATGATGTTTTGAATGTTTCCTTTGTAATCTACAGGCCTCCCAGAATACAATACAAAACAATACAATACTCCCACAATACAATCCAGTACATTTCAATATTTCTCTGTGGAGTTCTAACTTGGATGTTTTTGCAAAAGCTAAATCAAGCACTGAAAATCTTTGCTTGCCTTTTGTAGTTCACCCTCTATAATTGGGTAAAAGTAAATGTTCACAGTGTGTTTCTGCTTAAAAAATACCAGTGATAAAGCAGGGTGGAAGCTGTTAAGTGACGGATAGATTTTTCTCTGCAGCTAAACAGAGCCTTCAAAACAACATAAAAAGCATGCGTGCAAATAACACAAAGGAGTATTTTGTAACTAGATAGTGTCATTAAAGCTCAGTACTGAGTAGAAGGCAGTGAGGAGTTGAACAATACCAAGAGGAACTTCTCAGAACTTCTGGGGAACGGTTACATCACTATAGAAATCAATGGTACACTCTCACCTGGAAAGAAAGGTTTAAATGATGAGCAGTATAAAGAATGTAAACCAGGCACTTCTGGTTCTTGTTGTTATGAGAAAGGGTAACAGAAGACGTTCAGTGAAACTGAAAGGCAGCAAATTTAAAAATGATAATAGGCTACTTTTTACATGACAGTATTAACCTGTGGGACTCCCTGCCACATGATATTATTAAAGACCAAGAGTTTAGCAGGATTAAAAAAAATGGATAATGAGCACCCACCATTACAATAGTAAGGATTAAAAAAAAGCAAAAAAATAAAAGACGTTTGGAAGGGATATAAACTGTCATGCTTCAGGGCATGTTACTCAATCTGTTACAGATGTGGCTAGGAAGAACTTTTCTTATGGGGAGTTTATTTTATAATTGCTCGCTTCAGGGGTTTCTTGCACCTTTACCCAGTGCATCTGGTTCTTGCCACTATGGGAAACACAGTATTAGACTAGATAAGCCATTACTCTGAATAAGCATGGCAAGTCTAATGTTCTATTTAAGATTTTAAAAGCCAACTCAAGAATCAGCTTATTTAACAGAAATAGCAAAGGATAATTATCCTCCAGTGTGAATACAGTTCTGTCAGGAGCCAGGCAGAGCTGCAATAAGAAAATAGGCCATTTTGGAAAAGAAGCACCCATTGTCCAAAGCTGCTAGTAGTCTTCCTGCTTGGTAACAAAGGTCCTGTGATCACAATTCTCCAGCTCCCCTTGAACCAGAGATCTGAAGCAATGACGGAAATGGCACTTGGAACTGTAGGGGACTTTTTTAGGCAAGGGGAAAACAAATTTTAAAGAAAAAGCCACGCTCCCCATTTCCTTCCTGGCTCCACCTGAAACATTTAGAAGGGTCCGGAAGGGTTACATCTTAAACTTCCCTCTGACTGTGCTAGAGATTTAGGCACTAGTGAGGCTGAAAGTCCGCTTGGAGGAGCCACTTCTGTGTTCAATGTCTCTTTTTCTGTCTTTGGAGAAGGCTTCCCACAAACTGCTCTGCAAGTGATCCTTAGCTGTGACCTGACGGGATCACCTCTAAAGGGGAGAGAGTAATTCACGCTCCTTAGCCACTGAATTCTTGCCCTCCTTGCTGAGATAGCAAACAGAGGTACCAGTTGTGGTTATGGTTTTGTGATGTGCATAGATGTCCTCTTGGAAGTAAGTTGAAGCCATCAGTTCATTTCAGATAGGCCACTAAGTAGCCATCAGATACTATCACTTTCAGTCACTACTTGCATAGCACTTGATTGTAACTGTGACACAGAGGTGAAAGGTGAACATTTGTATGTTCCTTGCTTTTAAAGAGGTCTCTTTTTTTTTAGCGTTAATGCCTTTGCCCCTGCACTGTTCACAACATCTCTCACTACTTGCAAAGTAAAAGATTTCTTTGCTAGGAGCTTTTTGAACTCTACCATATAAACAAGCTTTTGCTAGAATTAGAATATGATAGGTGCTAGAAAGGGGCTTATATGTCTCATCATCATCTTACTACTAGCCCTTCTCTCCCTTTCTCATTTATAATCTCCAAGCAGCATATCAAAAATCTCTGCTTTTGAGATATGCTTGCATAAATATTTTATGATGGTTAAGTCTAAGCAAGAAATGTAATGTAATATAGAAAGATACTGCATAGTCTAATGTACTTCACAAGGCATGCTGGCATTAAGGCATAAAGCATGGTGTTTTAACGTGCTGGCTACTCTATAATTATCTTTTTCTATATAGTTACAAATAAATGAACTGATGGAAGAGCCTGGTCACAAAACATAACAAAACTCTATAACAAACTGAGTTCAGTAAAAACAAGGGCAACAGAGTCCATGACTGTTGCAAAATAAGACTGTTCCTTCAGCGTACGAGTAGTTGTAGGACAAATGGGGGTGTAGCGGGGTGGTCACCTGCTCTGGTCTTAAAGGGCTTGAAATCAGCCCTGGGAGAGGGCTGTGGCTGGGAGCAAGCAGTCCCATGCCCCAATCAGGGCTCAGCTCGCCCTTATAAGAGGGCAGTGGGCCAGGAGCACACAGAGTCTCCTCTAGCTGTGGAGGGAGATGGGCCTGGCTGCTGGGGAGCGTACCAGAGTAGCTGAGGTGGAGCAGGGCTGGGGGAAGGCCAAGGGAACTGGGGAGCTCCAGCCTGGAAACCCCCCAGGCTACAGGCCTAGGGTAAGGCCGGATAGGTACTGGGGCTGCAGGGGGAAGCCCAAAGGTAGGCAGAGGCAGCAGGTCCAAGCTCCCCCTTGCCTGTGATGATAGGCTTATACACTGCAGTCCACCCCAGTGTGTGGGGACTCAATGGTAACTGGCAGTAGCCAAAGACTGAGGTGAGGTGGGGATAGTGGGTGGGGGTTTCCCAGGGAGGGGAGACCCAGAGACTGGGGAGGTACTGCCAGGGGGCAGCATGCTGGGTAAAAAGGGCACCGGGGTCCGGGAGGGACACAGGGGCCAGCAACAAGCAGGACACCGGCCTGCAGAGGGTGCTCCGGAGGCTGGAAGAGCTAATTCCTTGTGAGACCAGCAGGAGGCACCGCAGGGGTGAGTCTCGCACCGTGACAGGGGGCCTTTGGGCACTGTTGCCTATTCTCCCATCTTCAAAAATCATGAGAGCCAGGACCAGGTTGACTGTAGTATGTTGCTTATGAAAAATAGACTACTCCTTGCATACACACTACAAAATAGATTCTCAAGCTTAACACACAAGTAGCTCAAATGATAGTCTATATATAATAATAAGGTTAAGCATTCAAAATTTAGGATATGCCCAATTAAGGCTGCCCTTAGTATCGTTATGGGAGTGTGCTGGGGTGTCTCTTGCCCCAGAAGGAGGGAATTTTCACATCAATGAGACTATTGTCTTTCCTGGCTACCAGGTCCATTTCAGAGCTCTCAGTTGATGAAGTTCCATCTTAGTTCAGGTGGCCCCATTAAGGTCTTCTACTTCAGAATGGGATGAAAGTGAGAGATGGAGTTTAGGACCCTTCTAAAGTCTGAATAGAAAGCTTCTCTGTTTTATTGGTTGAAGGATTTAAAGTCCCCTTTTTGAGGAAAGGGAAAGTCCAGCTCTCTGGGATATTAATTCCTTAAAACTGAGAAGCTTTGGCCCTCAGCCAACAAGTAGCTTGTATTTGTAAAAAGGACTGTGGGATTAAAACTTTTGAAGGTTGGTGGGTAAAAATTCCCCCTCTCCTCTCCATCAAGTTATTTTACCACATTTATTGTCAAATCTTTTCAAGATCTCAGAGCAGCGTCCATATGAACCTGACAGGATATACTTTACTCTTCTGAGAGCCCTGGAATGAACATGGCCAGTAGAATGGTGTTACTTCCTAGGTGGGATGCTAGGCAAGTATTCAGGGGACTCTGACTATAGCTAAGGGTGGAATAATTTAATAGTCTTTGCTGGGGTTGAAGGCTGTTGAACCTTCCTTTTTTGTAGTGTGTATTTGTATTCCTACATGAATTGTATATTGTGTTTTAAATATTTAGCTTGTTCCTGACTATAAGAGGCAGAGAATAACCCTGGCAGATTCTAAATTGTGCTAGAACTGTGCAATTGAAGCAAATCACTACTTGTCTTGGGAAATCTAGCCTGAGGGAACCAGTTTACTTATTAGCCTGTTACAATTTGCTGCATGGTCAGAGTGACCTTTTTATTTGTTTGTTTAAATAATTCAAAAATTGCAGACTTGATAACACACTGTCCACCTGCCTGATTTCCTGAAGAGGATCTGTTGGAGAGGGGATGTCAGGTTTTCCATAAAACTCCTTTGAGTCAGACACATGACTATGTATCAATCTTAGATGATTTAAGGAGGCTGTAGGCCACTAAAGAGGGTCTGCATGACTATGGCTCGCTTATTTAGATCACCATTTTCATTTGCTCACATAAGAAAAATGCATTGCATAGCAGAATGCCCTCAAGCAGCTGTATGCTGGTGGTGCAGTGAGTTTGGCGGATGAAACATGGGGTGGCTTATCAGATTACAGCTCTCCCATAAATTACAATATGTTAAAGAAGCGCAAGAGTATACTTGGAATCTCTTTTATATCTCCATTTCAATATGGGCTTGTAATAATCCTCTCAGTGGGCAGGTCTTGCAGTCCCAGTCCTATTTTAACCAGGGATGCAGTGAGTTGGGCAGTGGTAGGGGAGCCTTGGTCCGTTCATTCCACCAGATTCTGACCCAGGGCCCTAGGAGGATCAACAGTGTCTGGTCCCCAAAAGTGCTCTCCAACTTACCCTCCCTGGGTTACTTCCTACCATCTGCTGTTCTCCCCCAGCTTCCAGTCCAATATAAGGTGAACAGAAAAAGTAGAAGCCACCAAACCATCAGCCCCAACCAGGCTCAACATATAGTCCCTCAGGGACGCTTCTCTGACACCTTTGTCAGGAGCCTTCAGGGCAGGTCTCTCCCCTCCCCAACCTCCTACTTCTGGGCTGGGTTGGTCCCTTTTCAACCCCTTTTCTAGTTGGAACAGGCTCTGAGGGCTGGAGGGTTGGGGGCTACCTGGGCCCAGTACGATCCTTGAACACCTTCCAGCCCGAAGTAGGGTTTGCATATCCCATCACAGGGTCCTATTGAGCCCTCAATAAATGGGCACAATTCCTGTTGAAACCAATGGGAGCCACACTTGCTTGCTTAGGGCTGAATGTGGTTCTCTGTCAGCTTTTTTTTTTTTTTTGGGGGGGGGGGGGCACAGACCAATATAGTCAGTGCTCTCACAGGTGACACCATCAGCTGTGCATCAGACTGTTGAGTAAGAAATAAAAAAAGAATCTCTGCTGATAGTAGGCAGGCAAAAGATGAACCACCACAAAAACACCAAAGTAAAGAGGGGCTGAATGGAATGATTACTATTTCATCGCTAAAACAACAAGGAGTCCTTGTGGCACCTTAGAGACTAACAAATTTATACCTGCCACTGTATTTTCCACTGCATGCATCTGATGAAGTGGGTTCTAGCCCATAAAAGCTTATGCCCAAATAAATTTGTTAGTCTCTAAGGTGCCACAAGGACTCCTTGTTGTTTTTGTTGATAGACTAACATGGCTACCACTCTGAAACCTGTTTCATCACTGATTTTGTATGTAATGTCCAGTCCCAAAAATGCATGGACAGTCAGCTGGCTTGGTTGAATTCAGAGCTGAACACATAAGTACACATTATAAAAAGGTCAATTTATCTCCTTTTATATTACCAAGTTTCTGCTGCTGTGGAAACACTTCTCAGTAGCTTTACTTAGTGATTTCTAGATTTTAAAACAGTGCATCACCTGAGACTCCCTGGTTTGCCAAGTTCTCTGTCTACCAAATCACTATGAGATTTCCATTAATTTTTTTTCCAAATACAGTGCTAAATCTTGCAGCGCTTAGTCCTTAATCGAGCAAAAATTCTCACTAATGCTAATCAGACAGTCTTCACCCGCATGGGCCCATAGACAGAGCAGTTCAAGTGCTCCATGAAGCACAGGGTCTGCAACAGTCCTCGTGCTTCAGTGGGGAAGGGAAGGGAAGGAAAGGCTCCTTTCACTTCCTCTTTTTCCTCTGCTAAGGCCAGGGTCACTCTAGGACTAACTGTGTCTTGTTTTCAAGGGTATATCAAAGTTAGTCTATTTATTCCTTTTACATTCCCTTTTCATTGAATGTAAATGGTCAAGAGGGTAGTGAAGCAAAAGATGAATGCATTTAACATTTAAGGGACATGGAAAATCTTGTTTAAAAAAATCCAGAAACACTTTTAAAAACTAAAAAAACAAAAAAGCTGCACAGAACATGAGAATTAACTCTACATATATGAAAATGGAACTCGTCCTTGACTTGAAAGAATTAAGGAAACAATCTCACTCCTTCCATACTAAAACAGCATTGGGTGTGTGTATACAACATGCGGCAGCAAACCTCCCAGCCTAGGTTGACAGATTTGGGTGTGCAGGGCTTGTGGTAGCTTTTTAAATATAGCTGTGTAGCCAGCTCTTTGAAGTTGCGACTCAGGCTGGGGATTGGGCTCTGAAGCCCACCCCCATCCCTAGGCTTCAGAGCCTGAGCTCCAGCCCAAGCCACAACATCTACACAGCTACTTTTAGTATGGGAGCACAAGCCCCATGAGCCTGAGGCTGTTGTCCCAGGCTGGGAGGCTCACTGGCGCAGGCTGTGTAAGCATACCAATTGTGCCTCAGGGTAACCTGACTTGCCCAGTCTGCCCTCCCCCAGTTCTCTCTTGGTCTTGGGAGAATATTCTGGCTCTGGCTCTTTGTTGAACTAATGAACTCTAGAATTCCATTCCTATTTTGATGAACCTAGTGCTCACTCTTCTTCTCCTCACTTTCTATCCAAAACCTCCAAACAATTTCCAAACCTCTTCAGCTGTAAAGAAACACAGCTTCCTTCAGACCATCTTGTTTCTGACTTCTTTCTCTCTCACCCATACCAACATCCCAGTGGGTTACCTTGACAATGCCACAGGGTCATTCATTAGAACATTTCCGGCCTGTAAATTTTCATGTCAGCATAAATGTTCTTAGGGTTACTGATGTTCATTTTATTCACCATACTCTGCTTCTAGTAACAGGCTCTCATTGTTTTTGGGCAATTTATCATTCAGTCCATGTTGATCAGTCAGACCTTCTATTCCAGTTTTTCACAATCTTCCTAGTTTAGCACATTCCTAAAACATCCAGCATTAGCTCCTTTAGCTTTCTTACAGATTGTAGCAAGGCAGAGTGGCATCCCTCTGAGCTAGAGTGAGGGACCACTATGCTCCCCCTAGTGGGCGGAGCTAAATCTGCCCCACCCCCTCACCAGAACTCCCAGGGTGGGACAGGAAGTATAAAAGGAGTTCCCTAGAGTTCAGTTGGGGCTGGAACACCAGAGGGAGCAGACTGCTCTTCCAGGGAGCTGGGATCTCAACCGGATCCTGGACTAGGCCCTGAGTGGAGTTGTGCCTTGCAGTCTGAGGAGACAGATGAGTACCCCGAGGAGCTGCCAGGACTGCCATCAGACGAATGCCCCGAAGCGCTGTGGGAACTGCAGGTGGCAGAGTACCCTGATAAAACAGAGGACCTTTGGACTACAGAGCCCTACACTCAGACTGCGGTAGGAAGTAGCCCAGGGGAACCAGAGTCTGGTCCAATTCAGCTGCTGGAGTGTGAGTTAGTGTGTTGCAGTTGAACTGCCTGCTGATGCCAGTGGTGGAAAACTCCACCACTGTTAGGGCCCTGGGCTGAGACCCGGTGGAGTCGGGTGGATCTGGGTCCCTCCCTACCCCTACTCCCCACCCCTGGGGTGGTAGCCTCCTCACCTTTAGGCCCAGAGGCCTGAGTTTGTTGGCCTGCTAGAGTAAGGACATTTGGTGCCCTGTCCTGCCTGAGGGCCTGGACTTATAGATTCCTTTGCTGCTGTGCCCTGACTGCAGGCCAGAGCCCTAGGCAGTTTGTGCTCTGCCCTGCCATGAGGGCCAGAGCTTCCCTTGTAGACTGTTGATTACTGTCAGCCCCAGCCAGAAGGTGCTGGGCTATACACTGTGGCTCTGCCCCGTCTAGGGTTGCCAGGTGTCTGGTTTTCAACTGGAACGCCCGGTTGAAAAGGGACCCTGGTGGCTCCGGTCAGCAACGCCGACCAGGCCATTAAATATCCGGTCGGTGGTGGAGTGGGTGCTCGGGACTAAGGCAGGCTCCCTACCTGCCCTGGCTCCACGCCACTCCTGGAGGCGGCTGTCAGGTCCCTGTGGCCCCTAGGCGCTGGCGCGGCCAGAGACTGGGAGGCTCTGCGTGCTGCCCTTGCCCCGAGTACTGGCTCTGCAATTCCCATTGGCCGGGAACCGCAACCAATGGGAGTTGCAGGGGCAGTACCTGCGGGTGCGAAGGCACCGTGCATCGCGCAGGGCCACCTGGCCGTGTCTCTGCCTAGAGGCCACAGGGACCTGACCGTCATTTCCCCAGAGCTGCAGTAAGCGTTGCCGGGACCCCGCAGCCCTCCTCACCCCAACTCCCTGGCCCAGCCCAGAGCCCCCTCCTGCACCTCAAAACCCTCATACTGAGCCCCAGAGCCTGCACCCCCAGCCCAGAACCCATACCCCCTCCCGCACTCAAGTCCCCTGCCCCAGCCCAGTGAAAGTGAGTGAGGGTAGAGAAGAGTGAGCAACAGAGGGAGGGGGGATGGAGCAGGTTGGGGGGCATCAGAGAAGGGGCAGGGCATGGGTGGGGCTTCAGAGAAGGGCAGGCAGGGGTGTTCAGTTTTGTATGATTAGAATGTTGGCAACCGTAGCCCCGTGCAGAGGGCCAGAGTTTCCCCTACAAAGCGTGACTTGCAGTCTGCCTGTAGTGAGACGGAGTGGCCTCCCTCCCCACTCAAGAGCGAGGGACCACTACACAAACCACCTCTCAGAACCACATTCTTAGAATCATAGAATATCAGGGTTGGAAGGGACCTCAGGAGGTCAATTAGTCCAACCCCCTGCTCAAAGCAGGACCGATCCCCAATTAAATCATCCCAGCCAGGGCTTTGTCAAGCCTGACCTTAAAAACTTCTAAGGAAGGAGATTCCACCACCTCCCTAGGTAACGCATTCCAGTGTTTCACCACCCTCCTAGTGAAAAAGTTTTTCTAATATCCAACCTAAACCTCCCCACTGCAACTTGAGACCATTACATCTCATTCTGTCATCTGCTACCACTGAGAACAGTGTAGATCTTTGGAACCCCCCTTCAGGTAGTTGAAAGCAGCTATCAAATCCCCCCTCATTCTTCTCTTCCGCAGACTAAACAATCCCCGTTCCCTCAGCCTCTCCTCATAAGTCATGTGTTCCAGTCCCCTAATGATTTCTGTTGCCCTCCGCTGGACGTTTTCCAATTTTTCCACATCCTTCTTATAGCATGGGGTCCAAAACTGGACACAGTACTCCAGATGAGGCCCTCACCAATGTCGAATAGAGCCACTGCGGTAAAAACTCTCTTCTAGCCCCAAAAACACGCGAGGAAACAAGAGGAGACTTCTCTTCCCTGCCCCGCCCCCTCACACCTTTCTGCCCCCACCAATGGGGAAAAAATCCCAAAGCGGAGGGGAATTTGGGGAAGAGGAGAGGTAAGGTCCTGGATGTTGGAGGAAGACATGTTAAGAACAAAGTTAGCAATGCTAGAGGGTGGCACTAATGTGGGTGGCACTAACCTTAGGTGCTACCACAATACAGAATATTAAAACAGCTGAGGCAGAGAGGTTAACTGACCAAAAATTACAGATTTAGCACTCAGAAATCCCTTTTCTGTGGAAGTATAAACTGTATAAGTCCACTGAATGCATCCGATGAAGTGAGCTGTAGCTCACGAAAGCTTATGCTCAAATAAATTTGATAGTCTCTAAGGTGCCACAAGTACTCCTTTTCTTTTTGTATAAGTATTATCATTTAAAAATGGATACATTATTTAACATTGTGACACAAGGACTTCTTCAGTGCCAAGCATCAGATGGCAAGGAGTATATAGAGATACAAGGATTCCTTGGGTTCACCAAAACAATGTCACATAAGGTCGCTAATGAAAGCCTATGTCACACTGATCAGCGTAATCATTGTGAGATGTTTGTATAGAAAATATGTGACGAATTATATACATATAGAGAGAGAGAGTGCGCATTTTACTCAGATTGTAAATGGACGTTCATTGTGAATGATACAATACTCAATCTGCACATGACCAACCAGAGCGAGATAAGCATTTGTCCCCCACACCCAGCCAGGAGCACGTAGACTACCCTTTGGTGACCTCTCTTAATCAGTTAGGCTCAGATTTTCACATCCCGTGCTACGTCTCCTATCCAGCGTAGTTTCCAGTGTAAATCAGGCCTTTTTTATATGAGAAATGTGTTTCTTCATTACTACATATATCCCCTCTTTCACTGTGCACAGTCTTCTGGTATTATATAGAAACTTTACATGACCACTTTCATATCCATCGGCATCAGAGTCCACTTCCAAAATTCTCCCTTCCTCCAGTACCTCTCTAACAAGATGGTGATAATCAGAAATTTGATCTGTGTTCTAATGTTAAGCCTTTTCCTTCAACACCAGGCTTGTAAATCTTTAAAATGGAAACAACCAAAGATTCACCGATAGTATTGTCCACATTACTTATCTTTCATCTTTCATCAGATTTACATACCTATATTTTGCTGTTGTCTTATAGCTCAGGAGTGTAGCACATTTTGTCCATTCTGTTCCACAGAGCCCTCTTGAAACTTTTATGTCCTTTCTTCCTGCTTTTCTGTTTCTGCTGATTTATCTTGATTTCCATGACAAGCCTTTGTTCCCTGGTGTTTCTCCTTTTGTGTTATAAAATTCTCCTTGGCTACTAAATAAAATTGCATCAACTACCGAGATACTGAAGGGTTTAGGACAGAAGAAAGAATAACCCAGATGTCTGAAGTGATTTTTCCTCAAATAGCTCCAAATTTCACCTCCTGGATGAGACTCAGCAAGGACAATTTCAGACTTAAAAGATAACTTTTTCAGAAAGTTAAAAGCATGGAATTATAATGCAAGACCCAGTGTTACCTTGCGTATACAGGTAGTCAATAAGTGTAAAATATGGCTATTTTACAGACAATTCTTAATTATCTAAACAATCATTTCAGTCCATCCTCTCTATATTTTGACAGATATTGGATTATCTGCTTTTCTTTGTGTGGCAATGCATCAGAGTGTTACAAAATGTCATGATGAGGTAACAACTTTAACAACTTTAACAAATAAATTGGTTAGTCTCTAAGGTGCCACAAGTACTCCTTTTCTTTTAACTTTAAGAAGACAGTTGTAAAGTGGGCAACTGTGTGGGTTATCTACCTCTTTATTTTAGATAAGTCAAATCTTGTTTTGCTCTTTCATTAGCGTATGGACATGTAAAATGTCAGGTTTTTTTATAGCATGTATTATCATGTTGACACAAACTGTCTCGTTTCAGGTCCACTATTTTATATACTGTAGTTCTTGCAAACAATTGTAAAGTGCATCTGACTCACTAGTGTTTAATATTCTAAAGCATCTGTCACCTAATCTTGACATCTTCTGCTAAATCTGTGACTCATTTTGTGGGTAGAGAGAGTTAACTGGTTCATTGGCTTTGACTATTCCATGTAGCGTTCTCTTCTGAATTCCAGCACCATGTTAACATCATCCATTGTCCCATCTGCTTGTGAATAGTGATGTCCCACCACACCTATTTTATTTTCCCAGCTTTTTGCCATTATTTCAGGTCACTTCATACACAAAACTAAGTCATTTGAACATAGTTTTCATCAGTGACATTGTTTATCAGGCTGATTTTCATTGTGTTCATAGTACTCTCTATAAGAATATCTGTCCTTAAATGCCATCATCCATCATAGAGATGTGAAAACCAAAGGAATGTAATTGATCAGCTGATCTAAACTAGCATCCTTATTTGAGCAGCCATCATTAGTGTATATTGAAAAAGAAATAGGTGAATTTCTAAAGCCAAGGAGGAAGTAGTCTGATTTGAAACTAATGGTGGCCTTGTTGTTAAATGTTATTGAAATAGCCTTTGAGTGAGATATGCCTTTTCAAACTAGGTTTAGTTTAGATAATTGGCTATTAGTTTATTTGAATGTTGCTTTGGGGGAAAAAAGTTTCTGAAGCAAATACTCTAAGGTCAGACAGGGCTTCTGCTGACCTATAAAAAATGAGAAATTTTGTTCATCAGGTCTGTTGCTATGTCCATCGACTAGGACACAGCCTTCACAATGTCATCTGAAACATGATTCTGAGGAGTTCTCAAATGACACTGTTCAGGCCAGGTTATGCTTCATCTGAATTAATAGAGGACACCTTCTAAGTTGAGATGCTTTGCTCTACCCCATCCTCCTGAAAGAAAGGTCCATCTTATCTTATCTAGATCAGAAGAGACCTTGTCTTTATCGTATGTGTTAAGGGCTTTGCCTGTCTGAGTCAGTGGAAGATCTGTCCAGTTCTATCAAGGATTCACTTAGAACTGTGAACTTCAAAGGATTTTAATTTGAACATGGTTTCTGAACATGGATGATCAGCAGGTAACTTGCAAAATGAGTAAGATTTATCTGGGCTCATTTCCAGAAGTGAAAATTGGCTTTCTGGATTAGCTGTTATTTCCTCTCAAGCTGTCCAAAGTGCCTTGACTACCACCCAGACACTGAGTCTACTAATTAGTGTAGGACTTACAAGCACTTTATTTTGTATAGGCAAAGAGCTATGGAAATCACAGATTGTAAATCACACTCAGTATGTTGCACTGGTGTTTATATTTTAAAGTTCTTTGCATAAATCAAAGGTCCCCTTGTTGGGGAGATATGAATTGGAGTAAGATAAGATCCAGTCAAATGAGGAAAAATGTCTAGTTTTATGTTGATAACTTTCATGTGATTAATGGATTTAGAGGATTGCTTATAGACTTGCAGAATATGAGCTGATCGATCCTCACCTGCAGTAAAGTTAACCCTGCTTCATTCCCTGGAGACTCTCGTGAGCTGAAACAAGTAATCATTCTGTGTTGCATGATGAGAACAAATCTTCCAGGATAGAATCACCAAACCTTATTTTAGAGAGACAGAGTGGGTGAGGTAATATCTTTTATTGGACCAACTTCTGTTGGTGAGCAGGATAAGCTGAAGAGTTTTGTGTAAGCTTGAAAGCTTCTCTCTCTCACCAACAGAAGTTGGTCCAATAAAAGGTATTACCTCACCCACCTTGTGTCTCTAATATCCTGGGAGCTGCGTAAATCAGAGTGACTGTTTGTGTCACATAGTGAGCAGCAGAGGCCCTTGAGTTGGAGCATCCCTATTTAAAATGGGAGGGGATGGCTCACATGACACTGATCCATGAAGGGTCCTTAACTTTGGAATTTGCTCCTCCGTACCGCTTATATTTGTTCACCTTCATGATCTATGACTAGGCACATCTATTTTCCTGCACTGTTAGGGAGAGAGGAGAGGCATGGAAAGACTGCTTGCTTCAGAGAAGTGGGATATTTTTTTCATTTGTCTGCTTGATTAATGTGACTTGTCATGTAAAGCTGGGGTAATTTCAGGCTGCATTTCCTGTCTTTATTTTATATGGATATGGTGTGTTTTAGGTTAAAGAACCTAGAGGTTGACCTGGGTGCTTTTGTGGTATACATTTACATAAACATACATGAACAGGCCAAATGGAAAAATAGTTTTGGTGAATTGTTAACAAAAAGTTCTTTATGCTTTTTCATGATAGCTAGTTTTAATGTAAGTGATCTTGGTGATGGTGAATTGGTAGTTAAAGAATTTATCTAAAACTGTGGGTCATGACCCTGTTTTAAAGGTGTTGCCAGGGCTGGCATAAACTTGCTAGGGCCCGGGTCTGAAGCCAAAGCCTGAGCCTCAGTGCCCGGGGCCGAAGCCGAAGTCTGAGGTTTCAGCCCTGGGCAGCAGGGCTCAAGTTATGCCTCCTGCCTGGAGCTGGTGCCCTTGGCTTTGTCTTTGGCCCCTCCACTCAGGGCAGCAGGACTTGGGTGGGCTCAGGCTTCAGTTCCCCCTCCTGGTGTCATGTAATAATTGTTGTTGTTGTCAGAAGGGGGTCATGGTGCAATGAAGCTTGAGAACCCCTAATTGGTAGCAGCAAGTCAGTAATAATTAAGGCATGCATTTACAATCCTGGTTACTATTTCTTCCCAGGTTCTTTTCTACTGGAATGTGCTTGCACTTTCTATAGAGAGAGCACAATCATTATTGTGATTTTTCTGCCTTTGATAGAAGATTCTAATTATATGCGCCAAGAGTGAAAATATCTTTTGTGCTCTATACTTCGTACCCTGTAAACTGTTAGTGGGTGTAAGCTAATTACATTCAGCTTTGGTAATTGATCTACCTGAAATATTTAGATGATGTTCTTGGATAGCTTTTGTACGTGTGGAGAGGAAAGTTTAGTGTCGGATATTTTAAGCACAGATCAATTATTTATAACTTCAGAAGGGTTGTAGAAACTTTAGCTGGCCCTTAAACCCTTCAACAAGATATAGTAGAATCAAATATATTATGAACCAAGCCTACTGTTCTCTAAATAACACTCCATTTAACTAATCTTCATTTCCACTATCTTACTTTCTTTTTAAATAGCGCCATGTTTTTCTATGCAAGGATTGGTGTCTGCAGTGGAACATAATTAATGTTCTTTCAAGACTCTCTAACTTTATAAAAGCTTAGTTTGTGTTGTGCTGCTGTGATTGTTCTTTGTTCACCTTATTAGTCCCAGCAGAGAGTTGAATAGGAACAGACATCACCTTACGTTAGAGCTGTAGGCTGGGATTTTCTAATGTGCTCTGGCCCAGATTCACAAAGGGATTTAGATGCTGTAATGCTTAGTGCTACAATGCTTAACTTTAGGCACCTATAAAATCACAGGAACAACACTGTGTCGTACAAAGTCTGAGTTAGGGAGCCTGGGCTCCCTGTACAATGAATGGGGAGAGATAGGCACCGTAGAATGCAATCCACAAAAGACAGCACTCTGGTGGGGAGCTGCCTAAGCTAGCCAATGGGAGATACTGATGTCAGAGGTGTGTGCTAAACCCTGCCCCTCTCTGCTTAGTGATTCACAAGTGGCAACCACAAAACAGCTGGAGGAGGAGGTGATGCACACCTTAAAAGTTTTAGCCCAGTGGTTAGAGTATTCACCTGGAATGTGAGAGATCCAGGTTCAGTTCCTCTCCTCCACCCCTCAAGGGGGGAGATTGGAACAGGGGTCTCCCACTTCTCGTGAGTGTGCTGTCACCAGTGAGCCATGGGAAATTCTGATGTGGCGCTCTTTCAGTCTCTCTCGATGAACCCATTCCACTGTGGATAAATAATAAAAGAGCGAATGGAGCAGGGGGACTGGGCCCTTAGAGTCTTCGGGCCAGAGAGACAGAGAAAATGACTCTGTAGTCCAGTGGTTAGAGCACCCACCTGGGAGGTGGGAGACCCTGGGGCCAGTCCCCCTCCTCCAATTACCGCTTCATTATTTATCCACAGAAGAACACCTTCAACACGAGAGATCGAGGGAATCCCGTGTCAAAATATTTCGGTGGTGAGAGCAACCTCCTGAGAGGTGCGAGACCCATATTCATATACTTTCTCCCTCTCTGGGAATGAGGGGGAAATTGAACCTGGGTCTTCCACATTCCTGGCGAGTACTCAAATCCCTGGAATAAAGTTCTAAAGTCAGCAGCACCACCACCTCTTCCAGCCTGCTTTTGAATAGATCTGATCTGGTAGGCTGCCACTGAGGAGGCCTACCAGATTGGGCTCTGCGTGTGACTTAGGAGGATGAACAGCTGTCTTCTCCCAGTTTGTGGCTCACTATGGGGCACAGGCAGATGCCTAGAGGGAGGCAGCAGTGCACATGCCCAGAGGCAGGAGCATAGGCACTGAGGGAACTTTTACTGTGGAAAATTTGCTCACTGCGTGAGTTTAGGCACCTCCAGAGTTCAACAGGAGTTTTATGGATTGCAGTGGAGCCCAAACTGGGGCTTAGATGTGTAAATCTCAGAGATTTAAATCTGAGATTTAGGCACCTGAGTCTGGGGTTTAGGTGCCTAAGTACCTTTGTGGGTCTGGGCCTCCCAGTGAAATCAGTGGGAGTTTTATAATAGATTTCACTAGGGAGTGGAGTTAAGCCAACGCTGAACTCTGTTGAAAAATCCCACCCATAATTCTTTTATTGAGATCCCAGCATAGTCTCTCCCTGTCCTACCCCTATGTTAAGGGGGTCTCTTACCATCCTGAGGCAGAAACTTTAAACCTACCTCAATCCGGGCAGCGTTTATTGGGCTTTTACATCCCCTTTATTTTTCCTATATAACCCAATCCTTCCTTCTGAGCAACAGCCCCCATTTGATGTCATAGTTGCAATCACTCATGGATGGTGTATGGCTAGCCAACGCATCCAAGATTATATCAATCTGAGTCAGCTGCACAGAGTTGTGACAGAATGATGCAAATTGTGCTGCTTTTGCTTCTTCCCCATACAAGACGGAGCATTTCTGTGACAGTTGCAGCTCCTGCCAATAAAGGTAAAGTAGTCTTGATCACTTCTGAAATCAGGTCTCCTGCATGCTCTAGCTTTTCATTTGGAATGAGCTCTGTCACACTCCAGTACAAGCCACTTAATTAAAATATACTTTAAGTGCATTAATTACTGTATGCTGCTTTTAATTAGGACTGTGAACCATTCAGATTATCTCAGAAATTATCAAAATGTATTCAGTCACAATAATTTTCTGTGGTAAGATTGTGGTGGTTTAGAATACTTAATCCATTCTATAAGCACATCTTACCTTAAACTGTTTTGAACTTCCATGTAAAGCAAAAACAAAAAACCTGAATACATTCAGGAAGTATTTTTAAATGTGGTATTGAAGACATGGGTTGTTTTTTTCTGGTTTGGAATAGGAATTTCCAGGCATCCAAATATGGATTTTCTTCACCTGCTACCCTGACAACTTCTATGCTGACAAGGCCCTCCACACTTCAAGACAGTGACTTAGAAAATGCTAGTACAGTCGGACTGGAGTACAGCCTTTCTATCCTGTCATACCTTATGGACCAGCATTACTCCTCCTTTGGTAACACAGCAGCTATATGCTAACCCTGTGATTGGAGAGATCAGTAGCCATTACAAACAGTGTCTTTTTGAGCTGTGCATAACAGTAATGCAAGCAGTATTTTTTAAAAAAAATGAAGATGTGTCTAAACTGAGTAATCATGTTGCTGCATCTTTTGTTCTTCCTCATCCTGTCCCCTCTCTAAGATTTCATCACCCTCATGCATAGTGTAAAACTTAGACTGTAGATGTTTTGAGATCAGTGTCCTGGTGTGGAATGCAGTCATTCAGGTGTGAGTTGAAACTGAAGCCCTGAGAACTTGTGGTCATTAAAGATCCCTTGGCATTATTTGCAAGATTAGAGTATTATCCCCAGTGTCCTAGCCAAATTATAGTTTGGCTAATTACATTCTACCTACCTAAATCCTCCCTGCACTTTCAATTAATTAACTTTCTTGTTCACTTCTTGATCTAAACTGTAGGGTTCTGTTGCTGTGCCATGGTACTGTTGATGTGTTCAACTCCAGAGATGGCTGCATTTCAGGAGTGGGTAAAATAATTCCAGGACCTGCTTTGGGATGGTGAGATGGAAGGTGCAATACAAATGTAACACAATATTACTTAGGAAACTTATATATTGTTTTAATTAATTTGTTACATAATAGTCAAACAAATGCATATAGTTAGCTACAACTACATTGCATACAATGAAAGAGGTAGTTATGTCGGTCCCAGGATATTAGAGACAAGGTGAGTCAGGTAATATCTTTTATTGGACCAACTTCTGTTGGTGAGAGAGACAAACTTTTGAGTCGCACAGAGCTCTTCTTCAAGTCTGAGAAAGGAACTCCCAGCTTCACAGGAAAATGCAAATTGGAACAGATTATTTAGTGTAAGTAAAAAGAAAAGGAGTACTTGTGGCACCTTAGAGACTAACAAATTTATTTGAGCATAAGCTTTCGTGAGCTACAGCTCACTTCATCAGTACTTACCGGTACACAGGGCAGCCAGGGTCCTAGGCAACTTGGGGGTGGGGGTGGCTCTGGGCTCCTGGAAGGGATGGATCCTCGAATGGAAGGGGCAGGGCTGGGGCCAGACTCCCCCAGCCAGCCCTTCAGCACTGCCTGGCCTGTGCCACCTGGGGCTCCAGCGGTGATTTAAAGGGCTCAGGGCGCTGGCGGCAGCCAAGAGCCCCAGGCCCTTTAAACCGCTGCCGTAGCGTTGGGCTATTGGCCACCGTCACTGCTACCCCGGAGCTCTGGCAGTGATTTAAAGGGCCTGGGGCTCTGGCCGCTGGTGGGAGTCCTGGGCCCTTTTAAATCGCTGGGTCCTGGGGCAGCTGCCCCTTTTGCCCCCCCATCAGCGCCGCCCCGCCCCCCCCCCCCCCCCCCCCCGCCACGGCAGCGCTTTAACATCGGCTGTGTACCGGCCCTTACCGGTGGCTACTTTCTTACCGGTATGCCGTACCAGCCCATTCTGGCTTACTTTCACCTTTGGTTAGTGGGTAACCAATTGTTGTAATAAGCCATAAATCCAGTGTCTGTTCAGTTCACGATTTTTGGTGTCTAGCAGAGTAATGAATTTAAGCTCCCAGACTAGTCTTTTGAAAGTGTTGTGCAGGTTTCCTTTTGAGGATGAGAACTGGTAGGTCAGACAGAGTGATGATCACTTCGTGAAAAGTGTTCACCCACAGGTGATGTGGTGTGTTAGGGGGCTTATTCCTTCACCCACTTACTTCCCTGGTCCTTCTCGCATGAACAGAGAGCAACTTCAAGTCCAAAGGTGCAAACAATTTGATGTTTATTGGGGTGAACTTCCAGCAAGCATGATTCTAGTTTCCTTCCTTAGTGTCCCCCTTCCCAGCTCCCTGACACCTGACACCACCTGTGTCCCTGTTCCCATTCCTGCCCTTAGCCAAACATGATTCCAATTTCCCCACCCCCATTCCCTGTTCCCGCCCCCCCCACACCCACCCACTTCCTGATTGACTGCAGAATATATAGTAAAACTTGAGTTCTGCTTAGCTATACCTTAACCAAGCATTTTCCTGAAATTTAACTAACCAATCCTAACATATTGTAACATGATTATGTAACCAATTATATCCCACCACCTTAATTAGTTTACACCCAGCAAAATTAATTATACAGCAGACAGAAACAATCACAGAACCAGACAGAGATTATACAGACAAACAATAGCAAAGTGGGAACTATAATGACAAAACAATACAGAAGTGAGGATTTCACATCCCAGCTATTGATAAGTGAGTTCTTGCCAGACAAGATGCTATCAAACTAAGTTTCCTTTTACATTTTCTAGGCACTTCCCTTTCTCTGGAGGTGATAGGCACTATCAGGACAGGATTGTATTCCTAACAGCCCAATAGCACCTGATTTCAATGTGACTAGTTTGGAATGTGAGGATGTGACTGGTCGCTTCCCAGCTTATGGCTGCCTCTGTTGCTTAGCCAAAGGCCTTAGCCTAAGCACAGCACCTCAGACTGTCACGGTAAGAGAAGGCCCTTACACCGGCAGACAGTGATTTTGATTCTTTCTTTTATATCTCTATAACTAGCCAAGTGATAAGAATACACCTAAATTCTTAGAGTATGGGCCTTTACAGACAGGCCTGAATATCTAACATGGTGTTTTTGTCTTTTATGATTTTCCTGTGTGAGCTCATTTGAGAGCATAGTGATTGTATGGTTTCACACACATGGTTGCTATTTTGGCATGTAGTGCACTGGATGAGGTACACCACATGTTGTGAAAGGCATGTGTAGGACCCATGGATCTTGAAAGGTGTGTTGTGGTGGTTTTGGTCACTGTAACAGTGGAGATGTGTCTGCAGGTTTTACATCTATTGTTCTGGCAGGGTCTGGTGCTGGCTTTGAGTTTTTGTGCCTTGGTCTGTGGGGAGCTTGCTTCTGATAAAGAGCTTGGAGAGGTTGGGGATTGTTTGAAGGCCAGACGTGGGGAATTCAGGAAAGATTTCTTTCAAGATGGGGTCCCCATCAAGTATACGTCGTAGTTGTTTGATATCCTATATGGGTTCTAGTGTGGTGTGGTAGGTGACAGCTAGGGGCTTTTATTTCTGTATTGAAGCAGGTTCTCTCAGAGTATTTGGATTGCCCATTCCATGATACAAGCCACTTCTCTGGTGGAGTGTCCTTGTTTGGTCAACACGGATTTGAGTGTGTTAAAGTGTATATCCCAGCCTTTCTCCTTGGAGTGAATTCTGTGGTATCTGAGTGCCTGGCTGTAGACAACAGATTTCTTGGTGTGTTTGAGGTGGTTACTGGATATATGAAGATAAGTGTGGTGATCCATGGGTTTCTTGTATATTGTTGTCCGTATGGTTCCATTGTTGAAGCTGATTGTCGTGTCCAGGAAGTTGATGCTAGCGTGGGAGTGTTCCAGAGAGAGTTTAACGGACGGTTGGTGCTTGTTGAAGTTGTGGTGGAAACCTATGAGGCAGTTTAAGTCCTCTATCCAGAGGATGAAAATACAATCAGTGGTTTTGTAGGAAAGTGACTAAGTGGTTGTCAGCAATTCATATTTCCCTGCCTCCCCCACTCCAAAAAGCTGGTGCTGAAAACAGTAACTTTCACTAAACGCTAGTATAGCAGTTCCCAAACTTTTTGTTGACACAACCCCATTTTAATTATTTCCTCCCATGACACCAGACAGCACAGAGGATGCCATTTGGAAGAGCAGTGTGATCTCGTACATATGGTGTGTGTGAGGTCATGCCACTGAGGGGGCCTACCAGATTGGGACCCGCATGTGACTTAGCCATTTTGCTCTACAACGTGGTGGTGTCCTCTCAGCATGACCTTTACCTACAGTGCATGTGAGATCACGCTGTGTGGAGGTTGCCATTTTTAAGTGATATACTCCATGCATTGTGAGCTCATATACACAGTACATGCAAGTGTAACCCACGCATCTTCTGGGTGTGGTGTTCTGTCCCAGCTAGTGGTACTGAGACCACTTAGAGAGAAGAATGAGTCTGCCCTACAGCCTTTAGCTAACAGCCAGTTGGCTTTCAGCTCATGCAGTAGAGGCTCATGCACTAAGCCTCAGAGGTCCCAGGTTCAAACCCGCCCGCCGATGACTAGGGTCTATCAGCGTTACACAAGGTCACGCTGTTCCAGGCAAACTGGCATCCTCCACACATGAGGGATGGCCATGACCCCATCTGCTGAGGTCATGACCCCATTTGGAATGGCGCCCCACAGTTTGGGAACTGCTATACTAGTGTAAATAGGACAACACCATTGCCAGCACTGTTACAGAAAGTGCAACTGAGGCTAGGCCAATACCATTAATAAATGAAAAACTATACAGGGCCTTAGTCCTGGAAGTCGATAACTGTTAGTGTCATAAAATTCTTTCCCTTTACCCTGCAGTGTGGTCTGCCCCAGTGTGCATTGATCACAGTTTGGCTGCAGTGGAGGCTCTGGCCCAATGGATGCAGGACTGGACCTAAGCCACCTGAGTAAATATAATATGATCTGGAGCCCAGCTGTTTGGGGAATTCTAGTTAACTAACAAACTGTTCCTTGCAGTGTGCCAACAGCACTGTTATCATCGCTGTGCTTATGAGAGGAAATACCAATGGGCAGTAGGTTCTATATCAGCTTGTTCTTCATAAGTCACTATAGTGGGGGAAAATCAATATTTTCTGCTTCTCGTTTTCTGTATGGCAACTTCTTCCAAATGGGAATTGTTTTGCCTCATTCCTAAGCAACAATCAGTGCAGCCAAATTGTACAGTGATGGGACTTGTATAGATGCCTGCAATAAACAATTATAGCCCTGATTCAGGAAGATACTTAAGCACCTGACTTAGTCCCACTGAGATCAAAAATACTACCCTTGTGCTTAAACTTAGGCACATGCATAAGTACTTTCCTTAATCAGAATGGGCAGCACTCCAAAAACAGAATGGGTATTTTAAGACTCTCTCAGTTACGAATCAAAAATAAACAAGTCATAAGAAAATATTTGTCCTTTCAACGTTATGTAATTTTCCTTTAGTCTTCAAATGTTATTGTAACAATTACATACCAAACACAAATCTGATGGTTGCATTTGTACATGTGTGGCAATGTTATATCTAGAAATGGAAATTTGGGTGGGCCCCTACTTATAGTGGACAAGCAGTGAATAAAGGTCTGAAATCAGAGCAAATCATTTATATTAGACCTTAAGTTTCTTCAGTTTGTACATGTAAAATAAAGTTGGTATATGGAAACAATTGGGACTTCTAACAGATTTGCACCACATGGCCACAACCTTTCAGTGAAATGCTGCTTGCACATAATTTGTTGTTTAAGAGGGAAGATCCCACCCAAATATTGCATCACAGTAATTTTGTCTTTGATTGGCCAAAGTCTACTACATATTTTAAAAATAGCATATTTGTTCAATATCTGAGCTGCTGCCTTCAGGGTGCATGGTTAAAATAAATACATCTTTTAAAAGCATGTTAATAAATTTACTTAAGTTTGGCATTTCCACAGGCTCAGATTTGGGTGGCTCTGGGTGCTAATTGGGTGGGCCATAGTTCATCCATAGCTACACCCATGATATGTGGTGAGATCCTAACCCCTGCTCCAGCTCCTTTACACCAGATAAAATTGAAGGAGTAGCATAAAAGGGCCCTGAATGCTAGTAATCCATGTAGGGGAGGATTCTCCCAACATAGGCACTGCAGAGACAATTGTAAGGCTGTTCTCTGAGAACCCCCGTATAAATCCAAGCTTAAGGGGTGTGGGGGGAATGGAAGTGGTGGTGTATCAGCAGTGGGGCCACACTCTGCCAACTCTGACTGAAGCTATTATGGGACAATTTTTTTCCCAACATGATTTAATGTCTTTAATTGTGCTGTTTAACCCATTCACAATATCAAGCTAGCTACAGAACAACAACAAGGGAATAGCTTGAAACTTTAAACCTTCATACTTAAATAATTAATTATAATTAAATTTTATGTTTTTACCTTAAAGCTGCCAGCACGGAATGCATTCTGCTGCAACCATGTCAATTTTGTGAAGCCAGTTTTTGAATGCATGTTCTTTGCACCATTGGTCATTAAAACAGCAAAAATACTTTTTCTTTTTCACTGGGCCACTGTTCGACTGTCCCCTCACCACCGTCATTTATGTTTTGGGTTTTTGTTTTGAACTGGTAGCTAAATAGCTAATGTAATTTTTCTAGTGCTCACTGGGGAAATGCAGTGAAAAAACAGGCAACTTTTAAGAGTGTACATGTGTGTCAGTTATGGTAGTACTACTGGTTTACATTACGTATTATGTCATTACGCTGCCAAGGGAAGGAAAAACACAGTGAGATGACACCGTTATGTTTTAACAATGAATGAACTTCTGTCTGAATTATGTGCATTCATTATATCAATTTATTTTCTTAAAATATCCTATTAAAATCTCCAAGATTGCTCTCAGTAGTCACCTGGAGATTGATGCCAATTCCGGGAAACTCCCAGCCAATCAGGGAGGGTTGGCAACCCTTGACCAAAGCATTGCAGAAATTCTGGGCAGCACGGGCACCTGCCCCTAGGCCACTCCAAAGAGTCAGCACTAGCTCAGGTGTCCACAGCAGTCTGAGTTATGCCTGTGGCTATGGGGGCCAAGGGGCCACGGCCCTCCCACTTTTGAAAGTGGACAGGCCTGGCCCATCCACTTTTCTCCACAGGCCCAGGCCCCTGCCCCTCCTCTCCCCCCCCCCCCCCCCCCAAGGCTCCAATCCCCAGCCAGGCCAGAAGCTGGAGCCCGGCCCTGGAAAGAGCAGCCTGGGTAGCTGTGAGGAGCCATGGACCCTCCACCTGCCCAGGATGGGGGGACCCAAGAGCAGCCCCTGGCCCATGTCTCTCCCCCCGTGTCCTCTGCCCAGGGCAGATGGAAGGTCTGTGGCTCCCCACAGCTGCCCAGACGGCTCTTACCATGGTCTGGCTGCGGCTCTGTGGCCACTGAGGCCCCGCCCCCAGGCTGAGCTGGGTTGGGGTAAGAACTGCGCGGGCCACTCTGAGGAGCCACAGACCCTCCACCTGCCTTGGGTGGGTGACCTGGGGGGAGAGAACATGGGCCAGGGGCTGTTCTTGGGCCTCGGGGGGAAGAAGAGGGGCAGGGGCGGGGGCAGGTCTCGTAGACCCCCCACTCTTAGGAAGAATCCATTGCCTCTGCCTGGCGCTGCTGTTCCCCATCCTCAAAACCAGTTCAGGTTAGAGAGGGTGAAAAGATGACTTTGTGGCACCTTCCTTCTGGCCTGTGAATTCTGTGTTTCACTTCTAAGAGATGCAGCAAAGAATCTCACCTGTGCTAAGTTTTTATTGTAGTTTCCTTTTGAGATATATATATATATATATATATATATATATATATATATATATATGTTGAATTAAACTTTTAAAATCTAAAACCAAAACATATGCAAAACAGTATGAAGTATCTTTCCCCGCCCCTCCCTCCCCCCCCCAAAACATGAATTCAGACTAGGTCATGAAATGTTTATTCTGCTTTAACTATCATGTTGTTTTCAGGCTAATGTTATGCATGTTGCTGCACTGTAATCAGTTTTTATGTAAACAGTGCATTGTCCCCAGAGTGAGTTTAGAGAAACATACACCCACAGTGTATCCACAGATAATTACAGTTTTAGAAACAGTGTTTAAAGCATTATACCCTGCTCACAGAACGTCAGCAAGATGTACTAAATAGCAGGGCAGAGAAGTGACTTGGTGTAGATTACTAGTTTCATTTTGTTGTTTTACAGGCCCTACATGTCCATTGGAACACTACGTGATCAAGTCATTTATCCGGACTCAGTGGAAGACATGCATGAAAAAGGATACCAAGACCAGGATCTGGAATGTATCCTGCACATTGTTCATCTGTATCACATAGTTCAAAGAGAAGGAGGTAAATACTGTATTTTAGTAAATAACTGAACATTTCGCAGGCATAGATTTTAGTGTAATATTATGAAAATATTGGGCCCAATTCTCCTTCTCACGCCTGTTTTAAAACATTGCAGCTCCATTGACTCCACAAGATGCAAGTGAGAGGAGAATTAAATTCATTGTCAACTATCAGTTATATCTCCTATATGGCTTTGATCAAAGCAGGCATGTTTTAAGTAGTATTTTCTACAAGCATCCCCAGACTGACCTAGTTAAAAGTAGCTAAACTACAGTGAGTGCCCTTAGAACCATCATGTTTACCATTTGCAGTATAAGTTACCATGGTATTGCCAGTATTCCTCATTCTAAGAATAGGGGACACTGTAAATACCTCAGCGCAGTAAATGTCAAGATATTAATGTCTCCTGTTGTATCTAGGGAGCTGGAGCACTGGTGTCAATGTGTTTTTTGTTCTGTTGTGTTTTCTTATAGATTATTTTCATAGTTCTGGTCCCACCAATCCCTCATTTGTAGTTTGAATTGACTGCCTTTGTAGTGTGCTTTAGTAACTGATTTGTGACAGAACTACTAGCATTTAAAAAAGCAGAAGGATACTCAGGAGGAGGCTGTAGGAGAGCAGGTTGTGCAGCGATAGTTGGTGCTCCTTTAGGGGGAGGTACTTTAGGTGCAGTAATTCATGCTCTCGGAGACCAACTGTATCATTCTCACAGCGTAGTTCATCCCCAGTGGCTCAGGCAGTAGGAAACTGAAGGCTAGTTTTGAATTCCAATTCCTGCCTGGGAGTCCATTACTCTGCTAAAAGACCAGGACATTGGTTTCTTTCTGAAAAACAT
Source organism: Caretta caretta (assembly GCF_965140235.1). Taxonomy (NCBI): domain Eukaryota; kingdom Metazoa; phylum Chordata; order Testudines; family Cheloniidae; genus Caretta; species Caretta caretta. The sequence goes on along the minus strand of NC_134206.1, from coordinate 325,104,082 downwards.
ATCGTATTGGTGACTTTCTGTGACACTGTGGAGTGTGGATAGTAATAGTTCCTGAGTGTAACATTAGTAATCACTTATGTCCATGTGTGTAATATTTTCCGTACTTATCCCATTTTTCCCAATCCACAATCCTGCACTCCTGTTTTTACCTAGGTTAACATTTCCCACGTGAAGAATTTAATGATTGTGTGACCTACTGACCTAAAAGCCATGATGGTTCTGCCCTTTGGGTTTTTGGGACATTTTGGGACATTATCCTGGTTGGATAAATATGAGAAAATAAAATCAAAGTAAATCAAATTTACTTTCATCTCCATTCACATTCAACATTCACATCTGTTAATATAACACACAGCATGAAACATTTTACCAGAAGACAAAACCTGTTAGCCAGAGGTAGAAGAGTCAGAGGGCCCAACTAACTAAATTGAGAATTTAAAATTATAACTATATTAAGTCTCAATTTACGTTCTTTAATGGAAGGTGGGACCAAAAACAGAAGCAGTGAAAGCAGCTAAGCCGTGGCTGTTATGGGCAGCAGCAGAATGGACCCTGGGGATGAGGTGGGGAGGAAGTAATTTAAAAATAAACCCAAAACACAATAAATAAAGTCAGAGCTGAATATGAAGGATGGATCTATGTTTTTCCCCTGCTTTTTTTTATGTTATCTTTCCACTATGAACTCTCCTTCATAGTGGAAGGATATGTTAGACATTTTTTCCAAATTTAGAAATATTTTCTAAAAGAAAGACCTTTCATATCAAGCATCTGTGCTATAATAGCAATAAGCCATCGCATGGTGTATGTTCATGGGTGCCAACGCTTTCCTGAGGTCTGTGGAAAAAGAAACAAGGCCTCAACCATAGATGACTCATGCCTCCCAATATGCAGTGGGACACAAAGTAAAGGGGAGGACACGTGATCACCCCACAAGTCTCCTCTGCCCAGTGACCCCACACACATCCTGCCCAGCCCGGGGCTGCCACGTTCTCCCCACATTACCTGGCAGCTGGGCGGGGAGTGGGACAGAGCCACTTCTGCCTGAGAGAGCCTGGCTCTCCATCCGGGTCCTTCTGCCAGGGACAGGGACCGAGCGAGCTGGATCCCCCTCTTCCACGCACCATGCTCGGCCCCTGTCCCCAGCAGCCAAGTCCGGGCAGGGAACAGGCTGCCACTGCCTCCCAGCCCGGCTCTCTCAGATAGAAGTGGTTCCGTCCCGCTCCCCGCCTAGTTCTGGCTGCCAGGGAGAGCAGCCAAACATGCCAGGGGGAGCAGAAGAGGGGGAGGCACAAGGAGATCAGAACAGAGCCTCTCTCCCTCCCTGCTCCCGGCAGGCCAATCTGGGGGGTACTTCACCCCTGCATGCTCCCCCCCCCCCATGCATCATCTCTGCATGCGCCAGTATGAATTGCCTGCTGCTCTCTATCTGAACACATGCAGCTAATTAGAGAGACCAGTTGGGTGAGGTAATATCTTTTCTTGGACAAAGTTCCATTGGTGAGAGAGACAAGTTTTTGATCTACACAGAGCTCTTCTTCAGGTCTGGGAAGGTTACTTAGAGCCTCACAGCTAAATACAAGGTGGAACAGATTGTTTAGCATCGGTAGTTAGCACATATTCTAAGGCAGCGTTTCTCAGACTTGGGGCCCCGCTGATCAACTCTTCCCCCTCCCTCCCAGCACCTCCTGCACGCTAAAAGTCCGGCAGCACACAGGGCGAAGGCGTATCCCTCAGGACCCAGGGGTGAAAGGGGGTCTCCACGTGCTGTCCCCACCCTGAGTGCCAGCTCCACACCTCCCATTGGCTGGGAACTGCGGCCCATGGGAGCTGCGAGAGCCATGCCTGTGGGCAGGGGCAGTGCACGGAGACCCTCCTGTCCCCCATGCCTAGGGATGAGAGAGGGATGTGCCGGTTGCTTTTGGGAGCCGGAGCCCTCACCCCCTCCCTGCCCCAGCCCAGAGCCTGCACCCTGCATCCAAACTCCCTCACAGAGCTCACACCCCTCACCCCCTCCTGCACCCCAATCTCCTGCCCCAGCCTGGTGAAAGTGAGTGAGGGTGGGGGAGAGCAGGGGGCAGGGCCTTGGGGCAGGGCAAGGACTGAGTGGGGGTGCTTAAGGGTCCCTGAAAAAATTTAAATGACAATGGGAGCCCTCAGGTTGCTAAAGTTTGAGAACCACTGTTCTAAGGGACTATTCAAATGGAGTGGCCCATTAACACTTCTGCAGTCACAGGACCAAAAAAATGGGGGGAGGGCTAGTGGAGTTACAGATTGTTGTAATAAACCATAATAAAGTAGTAACAATGCTGCACCTAAAGAGCAGCCATTACCGATCGTGCCATATACTACCAAGTGGAAGACCCAGAATCAAGGTCTTGGTCTCTTGCTTCTGAGGCTGGGGGGCTTTCAGTCAGCCTTTCATCACTGCCCTCTATTCCTGCTCTCCTGCCTAACTTTCTATCCTCAGATTTGAACACACGCTTTATACAAATAATTCAAATGACAATATTATAATTAGTCTTATTGTAGGAGTACTCGGAGGCCCCAGACAGGGTCAGGACCTCGCTACACAAGGTGCTTCACAAACACATGGTAAGAAAAGTCCCTGTCCCAGAGAGTTTGCAATCTAAGCAGACAAAGGGACCAGGAGCGGGTTATAACATACCAGCAAAAAAGTCAGAGCCATGATAAACTCACAGCTTGTTTGTTCCATTTCCCCCTTTCCTTCCTCTCCACAAGACAAGCAACATACAAAGGGTGCAGGAGAAGGATGGCAATCAAAAAATATGTGTACTTTTATATGCATTACATACATTTTGCATATGTGCATGTTAATAGACATGATGTACCTTTTTTAAAAATACACATTACTTTACCCAACAGGCTCTCATGTAACCATTATTAGTTTAGCCAATTTCTAGCAACACCTGTGGAATATCTGCAAGCTATTTAAACAATTTACATGTTTTTATTATTCTTAAGAAAAGGAGCAAGATGTATATCTATAACAAACAGCATTTCTCATTGTTTGCTCTTGTCTTTCACATCCCACTCCCTTTGTTTCCCATCCCTTGCTGTATTATGTCTGTGTTAGGGCTGTGCCCTGAGGAGTTTACAGTTTGTCTATATTTTAATCGTCTGTGATTGCTGGGTGCACATAATAAGGTGCTGTAAGGATTTGTGCTCCACTCCCTAGAGGTAGGGTTGAGAGCCAAATACAGCCTAGAGTAAGCAAGCCTGATTCTGATCTGATTTATACCAGAATAATCCCATTGTCTTCAGTAGACTTACTTCAGATTTACATCAGTATAAATATAATCAAAATCTGGCCCAGCGGGTGCAACTGCTGTGGAAGTCTCTGGACCATATTCAGTGGTGATGTAAGCTCGCAGCCTGCACCCTCTCCTGCACACAAACTCCCTCCCAGAGGCCAATTCCTATTCCCATTATAGCCAATAGCAGAAATTCCATTTTACTGCACCGGGACTAAGATTTGGCCTCAAATGAGTCAAAGTGGGTGTAAGAGAATGAAAAATAACTTGCCCAGATTTGGCATTTAATAGATGTACTATCCACATGTAACTTACTCTCTGTGGGGGCAGAAGCAGGATGCAACAGGAAACTCAACTAACCAGCGGGTGCAAGAAAAATCAGGTCTTTTCCACCCCAATAAATTAATTTATGCTGATTGAATCTGAACATTCCTAAACCCAAATTCAGCTCTGGTGCCAGCAGACAACTCCCAGTGTGAGGTGCATTCCCTTAGGCGAGGGGCTGAATTTGCTATCCATATCATTGTTCTCCACGCCAACTTGTCAGGCTCTGGGTTCTACATGGTCAGGCATGGTAGCTGGACGTGGGGTTAGGATTGGGCCACTTTGAAACCATGGCCCATGGACAGGCTGTGGGTCAGAACTAGGGTCAGAGTCCATGGACAAGCCAAATCAGGATCACAGTCAGAAAACGAGTTGATGCCAGATTGGAGTCAGTCCAAGGGTCTGGGGGTCAGGAGGCTAATGCAAACCTGGAGCGGGGTCAGGGCAAGGCATGAACCAGGCTAAAGTAGATTGGGATAAGGCTGGGGGTCAGGAACAGGAGCCAGATCAAGAGCAGGCTGGAAGCCTAGGAAATCTGTAGTACTTAGGGCCCTACCAAATTCATGGCCGAATTCCTGAAGCACTTGCATGAGAGGAAAGTGATCAGGAACAGCCAGCATGGATTCACCAAGGGAAGGTCATGCCTGACTAATCTAATCGCCTTTATGATGAGATTACTGGTTCTGTGGATGAAGGGAAAGCAGTGGATGTATTGTTTCTTGACTTTAGCAAAGCTTTTGACACGGTCTCCCACAGTAACCTTGTCAGCAAGTTAAGGAAGTATGGGCTGGATGAATGCACTCTAAGGTGGGTAGAAAGCTGGCTAGATTGTCGGGCTCAACGGGTAGTGATCAATGGCTTCATGTCTAGTTGGCAGCCGGTATCAAGTGGAGTGCCCCAAGGGTCGGTCCTGGGGCCGGTTTTGTTCAATATCTTCATAAATGATCTGGAGGATGGTGTGGATTGCACTCTCAGCAAATTTGCGGATGATACTAAACTGGGAGGAGTGGTAGATACGCTGGAGGGGAGGGATAGGATACAGAAGGACCTAGACAAATTGGAGGATTGGGCCAAAAGAAATCTGATGAGGTTCAATAAGGATAAGTGCAGGGTCCTGCACTTAGGACGGAAGAACCCAATGCACAGCTACAGACTAGGGACCGAATGGCTAGGCAGCAGTTCTGCGGAAAAGGACCTAGGGGTGACAGTGGACGAGAAGCTGGATATGAGTCAGCAGTGTGCCCTTGTTGCCAAGAAGGCCAATGGCATTTTGGGATGTATAAGTAGGGGCATAGCGAGCAGATCGAGGGACGTGATCGTTCCCCTCTATTCGACATTGGTGAGGCCTCATCTGGAGTACTGTGTCCAGTTTTGGGCCCCACACTTCAAGAAGGATGTGGATAAATTGGAGAGAGTCCAGCGAAGGGCAACAAAAATGATTAGGGGTCTGGAACACATGAGTTATGAGGAGAGGCTGAGGGAGCTGGGATTGTTTAGCCTGCAGAAGAGAAGAATGAGGGGGGATTTGATAGCTGCTTTCAACTACCTGAAAGGGGGTTCCAAAGAGGATGGCTCTAGACTGTTCTCAATGGTAGCAGATGACAGAACGAGGAGTAATGGTCTCAATTTGCAGTGGGGGAGGTTTAGATTGGATATTAGGAAAAACTTTTTCACTAAGAGGGTGGTGAAACACTGGAATGAGTTACCTAGGGAGGTGGTAGAATCTCCTTCCTTAGAGGTTTTTAAGGTCAGGCTTGACAAAGCCCTGGCTGGGATGATTTAATTGGGAATTGGTCCTGCTTCGAGCAGGGGGTTGGACTAGATGACCTTCTGGGGTCCCTTCCAACCCTGATATTCTATGATTCTATGAAAAACATGTCCTAGACCATGACGTCTGATCTCCCCCATGAAATCAGGCTATTGTAGAGGAGACCAGATTTCACAGAGCTAGGCGGCCGGAGAGCGGCAGCTGCTGGCCAGTAGCCAAGCTGTGAAGGCAGCACAGCCACCAACAGCAATGCAGAAGTGAGGACAGCATGGTATGGTATGTCACCCAGCTCTGAAGGCAGCAGCACAGAAGTAAGGGTGGCAATACCATGACCTTCCTATAACAGCCTTGCGACCACCCCCCTCCACCCCAGCCTGCTGTGAAATTTCAGGTTTAAATATATGAAACTGTGAAATTTACCATTTTTAAAATCCTATGACCATGTAATTGACCAAAATGGACCATGCATTTGGTAGGGCCCAAGTAATATTGCAAAGCAGCAGAAGGGTTCCTGGCCAGGAAGTGCTGTTGCACAGACTGACTTGCAGCTCTGCAGGGTCAGTGAAATACTTATGCCTGGGGGTCATCTGACCTGGGTCTTGCTCAGGGATAGGCTGCTGCAGCATACTGAGTGGGGAGTCACTGCAGGTTCTGTTGGAGCAGTGAGTCAGGACCAGCTGACAGGTTTCAGAGTAGCAGCCGTGTTAGTCTGTATCCACAAAAAGAGTGAGCTACCCTGGCCTGGCTGCAGGTTTGCCTCACATATCAGATGAGGGGCACTTACCCTTGTTTTCCAACAAGCTTATAATAGCCAGTTTATTTATACTACTGCTGGATTTGGTCCCAGATCCACAAAAAGGACACTGACAGTGTCTACTTAGCTAGAGGAACCTAATATTGTGTTTATTTATAAAGCCCACACTACAACACTGTGAAGGTGCTCAGGATGCTGTCCAATAATTTTACAATAAAATAAATGAATAGAAACATAAAATATATTAGAAATAATAAATAAAGCCATGGTTAACATTTGATGTTGAAAAGACATGGCCAGTAATCTAGATTAAAGAGTTAAAAAAAAAAGAAGTAAATATGGATCTGTAGAGCTTTAATTCCCTATCCTGGGTCAAAATGTGTACATATTTAGCAACAGTCAGTAGCACTGCAGCCTGGGGCACACTGATCAGTTTATTACATTATAAAATCCCCAGATACCTGTTGTAACCTGCCTAGTGCTTGCCCAGTTTTGTCGGCTTAGGGACTGATGAACTACTAAGCAGGTGGAACTAGTTCATGACTTTGCAGCATTATTATTTTGCATTACGGTAGCTCCAGGAGCCTTTTCAGTACTTGGTTCCCATAGGCCTGGGCACTATATAGACATACAGACAGACCTGGCATATGCTCCAGAGACTTCAGTCTGATAACTATAGTTCTATTTATGCTTTTGTCAATGAAGCTGCTCCACCCCGATCCTCAATTTGCCTATTTTTCAGTGTTTCAAAAGAACATGTGGACTGTCTATTGACCATTTTGCGGTAGCAGAGTGCAATCCTTTCCATGTAGACGGGGCTCATGGGATGTACTTTACCACATGTGCTCAGAACAAATGCCTACTTTTTGTTGTTGAAAGTGGGAGAGGATGATCCAGGAGCCTGTACAAGGAACTGAATTGGTTTTGCAATCAAATTTAGAGTAGTTTTGACAAGAGCTTCCACTTACGATACTCTGGCCAAGAGCACCCAGGCTTAAACATATTAAACATGTGCCATTCTGATAGTCTGGTTATTTTTTTTTGCTTGATTGCTTTGTTACATATATTCTGTCATGTGACTAAACCAACCTTTTATCTGTGAAATGTCTCTAAATCCATTCTGAAATCCCACAGTTCTCCTTTCACAAACAACTTTGGAGAGATGTTTTCCTGCCATTTCTAAAATGAATATATATACAATATTCAATATTCTTTACACCTGTGTTGTGCAATCAGAGACTAAGGGGAAGTTATAAGGATCTCGTCCTTAACCTCTCTGCCTTAGTTTTCTTATCTGTAAAATGGGGATAATTGCCTGTGTCACCGGGTGTTGTAAGCTTTATTGAAGTCTCCAAAGCACTGAGATACTTTGCTGAAAGGTGCTATGTAAGTGCAAAGGGTTTATCCACATGCAATTGTTGCAGATATAAACTGTGAAGTTGGTTTATTGCAAGCTACACTACCGACTGTTCAGAGGAAGAAATCAGAGCATTAGAAATTAGCATTAATTTTAAATTTACCCAACAGGTAACATTTATATTATGTTCCCTACCATTATTAAATCCTTACGTTTCTAAGTCTCGTGGAGGGGATGGATGAGGAAGGCATTAGAGGGAATAGGGCAGCAGAAACAAACAAAAATACTAGTATACAGTTAAAGTATAAGTTAAAGCAGAATCAAACCTGGCAATTTTGCCTTGATAAATGGAAGTCACATCTTTTTTTGGAGGGGACCATAGGGGGAATTTACTAAACAGGTCATGTTCCCTCCATTTCCAGCAACCTTTCCTCTCTTTTGCCTTCCACCACTCTTGTACCATATCTGGTATAGGCTGTAGGTGGGCACAGTCCCCACGCTTAGTACGTGCGCACACACAGAGACCACTTTGGATCCAGAACATCCATCCCAATACGTTCCTGGGGTTCCCTTTTTTATTAAGTAAAAAGAGAGAGAGATAAACATCAGCCTCAGTTACTTCCTGAGTTTAGTTGTTCGCATGGCTACTACTTTCTGTCCCTACCCCAGTTCCCCTTGTCTTAAACAGACACACCAAAACTTCTGTTCCCCTTGGTTGGAGGTCACCAGACCCATGGCATCTGTCTGCTGGGCTGAGTCTGCAGAATAGCACTCCATCTCAGTGCTGTGCTGGGTCGTAGCACCTGGGACACCCTGTCACAAAGAGCCCCCACATTCAGTTATCACCAGTGGTAGAATTCACCCAAATGGTAACTCAAGTGGGAGACAATTAAGCAACTTTCTTTCAAGGAAATCTGCTGATAGGAAGCAATATACATGCCATATACTGAGAGCCAGATAGATCCTCCAGATTTGAGTTCAATGTAATTCTAAGAAATAATAGAACCTAGGACTGAAAAAGTTGTATTTCTCTGTCATTTACGTGCATGTACATATATGAATAATGTCATTGTGTTACTACATATTTTACAATCGGGTAGACAGAAGATTCCAGGAATTCAGCTTACAGCATTACTGATTCCCATTTTCATTTAGCTTGACTTCCCATCAGGAGACTTACTGAAGCTTCTTAAATTACAAAGGCACAGCCCTGGTGGGCCCTGGCACAATTCCAACAATGCCATTGTGTAGTCAGAAGCCTACAGCACCCTTGCAAAACCCTGCCTGCACTTTTCTAACCATAGACCAAAGCCAAGAAATCACACAGCCTAACTTGCTTACTTGACCTTGTTTATGGTGTTATCTGGCAACTGTTCATTTTTGATCAGGCAGCGGAAGCAGAAAAGGTCTTTGTGGATCTCTTTATTCCTCTAGTTTCAGTGGTGTTGGGTTGATCTGGAAATATATCCTCTTTCTCTTCCACCCCCTCTCCCACCTGTCAGACAGTCTGTCTCTCTCCTCTGTAAATGATTGATTGGGAGAAATGTGCTTACCCTAGTTTCTCCCTTTTAAAAATAATTTCTTGTTTTGCACTGTTCTATCAAGCTTAATTTTATTAAAATCTTAATTTTAATAAGGTAGCCTGTATAATGTGAGGAGTATGCCATAATGCTGACATAAACACAATTCCACAATAATAAGCAAATAAAATGCATTCAGATAGGGTTTTTTTTACTGATTTTTCTATGAGGAAGAGATGGTAAAAAGATTTATGGGAAAATCTAATTATATAAACAGTGTCAAATGTTATAGAAATTGTGGGTTACCTTTTTATTAAAGGGGCGGAGAGGTTTGCATGCGAAAAAAAAATCTGTGTGCGCACACGTGCTGTACAGGTACCCAGTTTGTGTTAGCTGCCCATTTGTGCATACAGTCTGCATTCACAGTGCAGAGGCATGTGAGTGACATTTCTAACTGGGTCACCAAAAATCTGAGTGGACATCATTCTTACCTGCAATAGCAAGGGAGTCACTCTGTAACTGTTATAGTTTTATATTTTGACTCATTGAATTCTCATTTATTTTCTTAAATTTCCTTTCTCTTTATCCTGTAGGTTGATTATTTTAAAATTCTTATTCAACTTTTAAGGAAGTGTCGCATTATCCCATGGGAAAGTAACATGCCAGGAAAAAAAAAAAGAAATAGATTTACCCAGCTGAAAGAATACATTTGTCAGAGGTGACATGTAAACATTTCAGAAGTGCATAAGTGACTTAGGAGCCAAATCTCATTTTCAAAATGGAAGTGGGATTTAGGAGCCTATTTCAAATAAGACTATGGGATTTAGGATCATAAGTGTCTTAGGCACTTCGGAAAATTTTACCCAGCACCTTGATCTACCTCTTCTACCACACCACTGGGAATTTTGTTTCTGCTTTAAATCGAGGATTGCAGGCACGCAGGAACTTAATTTTCTGTGGTTTCTTGTTTTGTACATTATGGTTCCCTGTTTTGTTTGTATCTTTTTGAAGGCTGGGATGCTGTGATGGACTGGAGAGATGTCTTATCAGGAGGAGAAAAGCAGAGGATGGGCATGGCTCGCATGTTTTATCATAAGTAAGTGTATTCACTTGCTCTTCAGGCAGCCAAGCTTTGGAAGCTTGCAAAAATGGTTTGAGCAGTGATAGTCTTTATACCCCCACACAGTACTGATTGGCAGTTGCACAGGAAAAGAGACTTCACAGTTTGTAAGAGGTGTGTGTATGAGATCTGCTTTTTAGTTTGGGTGATGCTTCTTGTTTCTGCTTTAATTTGTCCCTAAAAGCATTGCGTTTTCCAAACATTACTCTCCTTAGCATCATGAACAAAAATGATCACATTGGGGCAATCCTAGAAATATCATGGGAAATATCATCATACGGGGGATGTGAGTTTGAGACCTATCCTTTGGACCTTTACTCTTGGACCACCTGAGGCTGGAAACTCTGCAAAGGCAACACACTCAGCACCTGGAGGGATAGAAGCATCTTGAGTTGCTCTTTAGTTACTTTCTGATACATTAACACTGCTGAGTAATACAAGATCAGCCCTGCACCCAGAAGTTCCACCACCATGCACAGAGCAAGATCAGGAAGCAAAAGCCATTAACACTTTTATATTGCAGTGCTGCCTAGAAGCCAGACAGGTATGGGCCTCACTGTGCTAGGTGCTGTACACACCGATACCAAATAACAGTCCCAGCATGGGATTCAAACCTAGATTCCCTGTTGGGTATTTTATCTAATCAGAACATAAGAATGGCCACACTGGGGGTCAGATCAGTGGCCTATCTAGTCCAGTCCAGTCCCCTCTCTCTGATAGTGGCCAGTGCCAGATGCTTCAAAGGGAATGAACAGAAAAGAGCAGTTTTGAATAATCCATCTGCTCTCATCCAGTCCTAGCTTTTGGCAGTTGAAAGTTCAGGGACAGTGGCACATGGGGTTGCTATTAGTCAGGCTGGACCTATCCTCCATGGATTTATATAATTCTTTTTTGAACCCAGTTATATCTTTGGCCTTCACAACATCCCGTGGTAATGAGTTCCACAGGCTGATTGTGTGTTATGTGAAGAAGCCTTTCCTTTTGTTTGTTTTAAACCTGCTGCCTGATCATTTAATCAGGTGACCTCTACTTCCCTTTTGCAAAGGGGTAAATAACACTTTTTGTCCGCACCAGTCATGATTTTATAGACCTCTGTCATATCCCCCTTTGTCATCTCTTTTCTAATCTGAACAGTCCCAGTCTTTTTAATCTCTCCTCCTATGGAAGTTCTTCCAAACCCCTAGTCATTTTGGTTGCCCTTCTCTGCACCTTTTCCAATTCTAGTGTGTGTGTGTGTGTGTGTATATATATATATATATATATATATATTTTAAGATGGGTCAACCAGATCTGCATGCAGTATTCCAAGTGTAGGCATACTATGCATTTATATACTGGCAATATGATATTTACTGTCTTCTTATCTATCCCTTTCCTAATGGGTCCTAATATTCTGCTCACTTTTTTGAGTGCCACCGCACATTGAGCGAATGTTTTTAGAGGACTATCAATGATGCCAAGATCTCTTTGATTGGCAACAGCTAATTTAAACCACATCATTTTGTATGTATAGTTGGGATTATTTTTTCCAATGTGCATTACTTTGCATTTATTAACACTGAATTTTGTCTGCTGTTTTGTCACTCAGTGGATGACTGGGTTTAGTGAGATCCCTTTGTGACTCTTCACAGTCAGCTTTGCACTTAACTATCTTGAATAATTTTGTGTCATCTGCAAATGTTGCCACTTCTCTGTTCACCCTCTTTTCCAGATCACTTATGAATATGTTGAACAGCACAGCTTCCAGTACAGATCCTTGGGTTACTCCACTATTTACCTTTCTCCATTGTGAAAACTGACTATTTATTCCTACCCTCTGTTTCCCATCTTTTAACCAGTTATTGATCCAATGAGAGGACCTTCCCTTTTATCTTTCTTTGTTTAAGGGCCTTTGACATAGGACCTTGTCATAGGCTTTCTGAAAGTACAAGTACACTATATTAGCTGGATCACCCTTGTCCACATATTTGTTTGACTCCTTCAGAGAATTCTAACAGATTGGTGAGACATGATTTCCCTTTACACAAGCTGTGTTGACTCTTCCCCCAACATATCATGTTCATCTCTGTCTCTGATGATTTTGTTCGATGGTAGTCTATCTATTCCATTCCAAAGGCAGTAGTGTAGTGGTTCTAGGGTATAAGCCTCACGTGTGTAATTTAATATCAACCTATTTTGAGTAGCTGCCCACTATATTCTTTTGTCAGCCAGAATGGCTGCCTGTAAGCAGCGTAAAGCATTCCCTTCCCTCAGGTGCTGTATTCTTCCATTGTGGCCTGGGGGGTAAGAGAGTGTGATCTGGGATTGAGCCTAGATCTCTCGAATGGCAGAGCAATGCTTTATCACTGATCCACCAAGCTGGGCTCCTCGGTAAGGGCTTTTAATGTATTTTTATTAGAACTTTGGAGCTTCTATGATATTGTGCAGCACTTGCAAACTTCTCACTAATCTGCTGCATGTAGAGTGAAGCCTCTACTCTACTCCCATGCACTAGTGGGTTATAATTAAAGACCAAGGCAGTTTTATCTGAGTAAGGGTTTGAGGAGTGGGGCCATTGTGCTGTTGCATACTAGCTTACAGTACTAGATGAGTGACAGTGGGCTCTGAAAACCAGTTATCTCACCCAACAAGCATCATCTCTGTTCTTTAAATTAAGCATTGTATGCAGTGTATAGGAATGTTGTGCAACAACTAAATGAGGAACACGTTTTCTTTTCTTTTGAAAGACCAAAATATGCATTATTGGATGAATGTACGAGTGCTGTAAGCATTGATGTTGAAGGAAAGATATTCCAAGCTGCAAAAGGTTCTGGGATATCCTTGCTTTCTATCACACACAGACCTTCTCTTTGGTGAGTATATCCAAGTACTTACAATGGGGGGTTATTTTTAGCTTTCTACCAGATGATAGACTCGCTTTTCTTCTGTGCTCCAGTACACTTGTTAAATCAATATCTATGCTCCTTTTAAGATAACTTGACTACAATAATAGACAAGGAACTGCATTTAGCATTGATTTTCTCCCTTTTATGTACACCTATTTATTTCCTTTTTTTTAATGCATTTGAATTTTTCACTCTTAATAGCAACATGCAGATAGTGAAAGAGCCAATTAATTAATACATCATGTCACAGCTGCAGCAAATATCACAATATTATTCTGTAAACATGAAGGGAAAAGATAAATAGAATGGCTGCTTCTCAGGCAGGTTGTCCATTGCTTGGAAGAAGAAGATGGCCAATATGTCACCAATATAATCTCCTCCTTTGTCTTTCACAAGTAGGGTGACCAGATGTCCCTATTTTTTTTTTAGGGACAGTCCTGATTTTTGGGTCTTTTTCTTATATAGGCTCCTATCACCCTCCACCCCCTGTCCCGATTTTTCACACTTGCTGTTTGGTCACCCTATTCACAAGGAGGAACAGACCCATCATTTATAGCATCAATTATGCATTCTAATCCTGCAATGTTTTTTACCTCTCAGTGCACCCCCAAGCAGGAAATCTGTTACTAAATGGGAACCGTTAGTTCTCAAGTCCAAGTTCTCCACTGCCACCTTCTTTTTTTATCCTGTGACAAAAGGCTTTGTGCCCTCTTGACCTCACAGTTGAAATATGCTATATTACTGTCCCCTTCCCTTAGCTTCTCTGAGAAAAGGATTGCTTCCGCCATATTCCTCCCTAGTCAGTGAGACTAGTCACAGAGCAGAAAGTAAAGCATGTGTAGGATTGGGGCCTAAATTATGAAAAAAACTCAAATGACAGGAAATCTGGAAAAATAGAAGTTTGCTACCCCCAAGCTCAGCTCCCATATTCCACTTATTTTTAAAAGAGATTAGATTATATTAAAAATAAAAAAACGATTTAAATATAAAAAAGGGCAAGCTTATTTTAAAATCACTGGATAAGAAAGCAAGTATCTAGTTAAATATGGGAGTGGGGGAGAGGTGTCTAGCCTACAAGAGAGTGAGACCCCAGAGGGAGCTTCTATGTATTGGTTTGGATTGAAGGTCTTTGGAGGTCTGTGTCCCCACTGTTTTTACTTCTTTTCAGATAATTATGCTGGTCAGGCAGGTTTCCAGTTCCTCTTGTAATCTCCATTTGTTTATCAAAATTATCAACTGATCTGATCGTTTGATAGCAAGAGAGACAAATTTTAATACATCCATTTCATAAACTTGTGGGGAATAAACACTGTGTGTATTGGTCTTGAATGGGAAGAAAGAAGTACCAAATTCTGAGATTTAGACTTAAAACGTCTTCAACTCAGCTATGCTTCCCAGGGTATTGCCAGGCAGAGACAGAAGATCAGATTATGAACTGTTCTCTCTTCCTCAAGGATAACACTGGACAATACCAGTTATTTTATGTTTCATGCAGCAGATAGTCTGAGATGGCTGATTAATGCTGTCTGGGAGAGCAGCCAATTTTCTTCTCAGGACAGTGTCTTCTTTCTAATTTATGTGTCTTTTGGGAGTGGGTATAAGAGGATTGGTTAAACAATCTGTGCTATACAGAACAATGCATGTGAAGTAGTCATTATAATGATACAATTCTATCTCATCTGCTGATTATGTCATAAACTGTGGAAGTTTATTAATTTATCAAATCTCCTTTATGGAATTACATGACTTTGATAATCACCACTTTGTGATGTAGTTCGACATCAGTAAACTTCCTTTCAATTACCCAGCTCGTAACAGCACATCTGCTGGAAACCCCACCCCTCCATGTTCTTAAGTATCTGTATGTGTCTTGAAAAAGTCAATGTGCAAATCTTGTAATATTTCTTTGAGCACACGCCCTGCTGCTGATTGAAAGATCTATGACACCTGTGCTGAGTTGTTTTTTTTCCACTACTTGCAAATCAAGGGACACTGGAGAACTGAAGGGTTTGGACAGGCAAAGCTTACAGTCAGGGCTTGAAATTCAGGAAAAATGACATGCAACATAAAATAAATACAGTCGCACCAATAGCATTCTGATGCACCCAGTCCTGCAAAATATCGGGACCTGTGGACTTTCTGGTAGGAAGGTATAATATCACATAGAAAGTAACATAAAGAAAATTAAATGGTCTATATGCTCCCTCCATTCTGTGGAGTGGAAGGGGTCATTTTATATAAATGGGGGCTTGGGCTTGTGTAGAGGTCCCATAGCTGTGGAGTTGTGATGTCCTTGTGTGAAGGGGACTCCCTGCAGCATGAGGCATTCTGCTTAGGTAAGCGCACATAGAGAGCAGCTGCCGATTCTCTTCAGGTGGGTGGGCAGGAGAGAAGGATTTTCCTTGGCTGGTTGAGGAGGTGTAGAGGTCTCGGCTGCTTTGGTGAGTGCAGCCAGGAAAGAGGGCTCCCTGCTGCCATTCCCCTATGACAGAGATCCCCAGATGCTGCTGCTGTTACAGTATCTGAAGAAACAGGGCTTTGCCGGGCAGCACAGCCTCAGCCGCCATTGCCATTCCTTGTTGGGCAGCCAGGAAGTGGGAGACAGCCACCTCCACCCCCTGAAGCCAAAGGCCCTGGGGTAGCACCCCTAATAACCCAGTTGAGGGTGCCCACCAGCACCACCTCAGCAGGGAGCTCTGAGAGGGCGGGGGGCTCAATTGCTGCAAACCGTGGCTTGTCTTTGTCTACACTCAGGGGTCAGCACCAGTGCAGCTACGTAGACTGCTGACCGGCAACTGCTGAATCCCTGTGTAGGCAAGGCCTTAGGGTAAGTCCCAGTGACTTTCAATGAGACTTAGGTTACAAAGCTCTGAAGTCTCTTTTTGAAAATGGGACTTAGGCTTCCAAGTCACATACTTGCTTTTAAAAGCTTTTCCCAGTGACTGTAAAAACGGCCCATTCTCAGCCATGGTGGTATTGCAGCGTGAAGATGTTTTATACAAAAGTGCCTGGCTCAAAGTCTGCCTTAAGGCACTTAACACCCAGGAACCTCAAACCTTACAAAAATGTCCCTAAAGCCATTACTAATATTTTAAATTCTTCTGCAGGAAGTACCATACTCACTTGTTGCAGTTTGATGGAGAAGGAGGCTGGCGTTTAGAACAATTGGACACTGCTATCCGCTTATCACTCAATGAGGAAAAACAAAGACTAGAATCCCAGCTTGCAGGAATTCCTGAAATGCAGCAGAGACTGAATGAACTTTGCAAAATCTTGGGAGAAGATTCAGTGCTTAAAACAATGGATAAAGAGGAATAAATATCTTAATTTATGTTTGATATTTTTAATTATTTTTAGTTAAAAGCTTTATAAATTTAACAACACTTGTTTGCATGCATTGTGGTAGGCTTAGAGCATAGAAAAAAGTAGTCAGCAAAAAATAGGGCTTTATAAGATTTTAGCATTTTGGTATTAAGGAAGAGCGTAGTTTGAACCCTGAAAAGTAGATCAGCAAGATTTGTACAAGATTAGTCATGAGAGCTTACAGTAATTCCTAGTGAAAGCCCAATTCACCTTTGTTACCGGCACAGTTAGATGTGCTTGGTGAATTCTTGCTTGGGAGTTGATGGGCAGAATGTGCTCTCATGACAGAATGCCCTGTGCATATGATATGCCTGCTAAACAAAGCAAATCTGGCGGCATGGAGCAATGCAAGGCAGGTTTTGGGTGAGTATGCACATGCATGCAAAAATCTAGTTTGGGTACAAGGAAACATTTTCCTGTCTATGTGAAACCGATCTGTTCCTCAGCTGAGCTGTATGCATGTTGTTAGTTGCATTTCCCTAGGAAATAACAACATGACAGGCAGCCCAGAAAATAACTGTCATAACAGCAGCCATCCAACTGTCCTTTCAACCAATTAACAGGGCTTTAACAAGACAGATAATACACATGTAGAGTACAGAATGCCACAATGCATAATTTAAGAAGCCTTTTTTTCCTCAGGACATGTACATTAATTCCTAGTAACCTTTCAAGGGATTATGAATGCGAATGCCCATTATACAGTACACTCTGGTAGGCAAGGCATTGGATCCTGAGTCAGACTCAGGTTCTGTTCCTGGCTCTGCCACTGACCTGCTGTGACCTCGAGCAAGTCACTACCCCTCTCTGCCTCATTTCCCTATCTATAAAAAGAGGATAAGACGACTCACCAGTGTAAGGCACTTTGTGATCGATGGATGAAAAGACCTATCTAAGATCCAGGTCTTTTTATTAATGCACCCTTTAGTTTTCATGAGCTACCACCCTGATAATAAAAATGCCCAGCAATTAGAGTTCTTTAAAATGTTACAGCCCTGTGTAACCATCAGTTAATGCCCACAGCCCCTCAGAAAGGTGAGTAAACATTGCTATCCTCACTTACAAATGGGAGAACACACAAGTTTGCAGCCATGTTTTCAGAAGTCTCTAATTTTTTTTTTACCTCAGTGGGAGCTGTGGTTGTTCTGAACCTCTTGAGTCAGCCTGAAGGTAGCTCAAATGCAGCATGCTTCTGGAAACATTGACCTTCTTAGCACCTCGCTCAAGGCCAAACATGCAGTGAGTCAGGGTGAGAGACGGGAATAGATTTGAAGCGCTCTCAAGTTCCAGTTCCTCGAGAACACAGTGCCTTTGACCTTCCAGATAAAAGATTTGCTGCATCCATATTTTACTTGACAGCAGCACAAGGGTAGATGAGACAGGATGAAGAGAGAGTGCAGTCCAGAAATGTGCAACGATCCCTTCCCCCTCTGGTACAACAGGCCACTCATAATGGACAGCTCTGGAAGGTAGAATAGGAAGGGATGGCTTTTGAAAGTGTTTAGTCTGCTTTGAGGAAACAAGAGAGGCTAAGCAGAGAGAAATTGGATCTGAAGTTTGGTGGGTCTGTTTTAAAAGGAAAACAGTTAATTGTTAGGGGATTGCTGTGTGACCGGTGCTTTGCAGGCTGACAAAGCTCCGTTGCAAAACACAGGCAATGTATTAAGGCTCAGGGAGGGTTTAGGCCATTTGCTTAGCTGTACTCACTGCTAGCTCTTCCATGGGGTACTTCAGACTGGAGTTGCATTGACATTAGTCGCAGAGACGGAAGCTCAATACGCTTGTGCTAGAAAAGACTCCAAAACGCCAGCAGTTTGCCACTGCCCTTAGCTGCGGTTCCTGTCAGGAGGAGATCAGCTGTCATTCCTGCTAGTGCTCCACAGAGGACTCCAGCGCCATCCTGACTGTGCCCCATTTCTGGTAAGCGCCCACCCACTTTTCACAGTTCAAGAGTAGCTGTTGTTTTGTGGCAACGCAGCCACCTAACAGACATTTATCTGTACCTAGAGATTGCAGCATCTGAGCCACTCACAATCTGTAATATCCTTAGCCTCACAACACCCTGTGCAGGGGAGAAGTGCATTGTACAAAAAGACAATGTGACTTGTTCAAGGTCCCAAAGGAAGGGTGGGGTAAGCAGGGAATTGAACCCTCAGTGAGATCAGCCAGCCAGCTAGCTCAGGAGGCAGGAATGATACATGACCCCTCACCCCTTGTCTCTGCCTCTGTGGGCACTGCCCTTTCAAAGTCATTTCACACCATGAGTGTCGAGTCTCAGCAACAGGGTGTGCAGAAGACCCCTCCTTGTCCCACATTCTCAAAAGGTGTTTAGGCTCCTAACTTCCATTAATTTCTCTGGAAGGTGGGAGCCTACATATCTTCGAGGGACTGGGCCCTTGTGCCTATTTTTCCCCTTGCACGCCCATGCAGAGCTAGCCCCAGCTGAGCTCATTGGTTTAAGGAATTTCATGTGCTAAAATCGTAATGGAACCAGGGCCAGATGCTGGATTGTGCAGAGCACTTCTGGGTGGGCTGTGAACACCCTCAAATCCTGTTCAAATTAATGGAAACTCAGGGTACTCAGCACTTCACAGGATCTGACTACTACAGGAGAAAAGGCCTTGAGCAGAATTAATATAATCTCAGGAATGGGGAAAGGTGTTATCTGGAAAAAAATTTAAAATACAAATTATCCAGCAAAACTAATTCATTGAAGGTCAGGGGTTTGTTTTGTTTTAAACATGTTTAAAAACAGTCTCTGCTCTCTGGCTATTAACACTGTAACTGCAATGAATGTTTGCTTTACTGATCAGTTTTGGTTCTATGCTAATTTCATCATTTAGGGCTGGATTCTAGTCTCATAGATCAAACTCCATCAAAATCAAAGGGAGTTGTGTCTGCACGAGGAAAGCAGGATTGGAGAATTTGCAATAGTAACTTCCTCCCTAAAGCCACTAAAATGATTTTAATTCTATAATATCCTTTCGGTAAACTCAAATTTATCTTTGCGCATGTGCAAGTCTTTATAAACTTATGTCCAGAGGTTTCAACAATATAGGGTATAGAATGTTTATAAAGTTTAAAATGAATGAATTGCTCAATCAAAGTTGTCTTTGTTCTGTTTACATTTGGTTTAATGCCCTTTAAAAGCAGATCATTTTTAATGCAATAAATTATGCTTTACAGTTGTAATTTATTTCAACACCAAATAAATTCATGGCATTTGCTTTACAATTGTACTGTGTTATTTTTGAACCATTCAAAAAGCAGTCCAAGGATCACGTGAGATCTCTGCCTGCACTATACTAAGAGAGCACCCAGATAGGGCTGGAGTGGCACTACATTCCTGAAAGAGGTAAAAACTTCATGGGATTTTTCAGTTTTTGAAGAGAGAACCTGCATTTCCTTCATAGGGAGTAAAGGGCTCAGATCCACAAAGGTACCTAGGCACCGAATGCTCCTTGATTTCAAAGGGAGTTAGGTGCCTAACTATCTTTGAAGCTGTGGGCTTTGCTGTCTAGGACAGACTGAAGTGACAGGCTGCTGCTTGGCTTCTCACATCCCAGGCCAGCCAGCTTTAGGTTGGAATTGATCTGTGACAGGAATGTAGCCACCATTTGCAGTGAGGTTTAAGGGAGAGGGTTTGACACTGTGTGAGAGCAGCACAGGCAGGATCAGCTGAAATTAGCGAGAGGAGTCTCAAAGGCTGTCAGGGCAAGTTTTAACCCTACGGCACCAGCATGAACTACTAGTATCGGGACTTTCCAAACATCCCATACAAACAGGGCCAGATTAAACTTTTGTGGGCCTGGCGCCAAACCTATTTGTGGACCCCCATGGAGGCAATGGAGCATGGCGGGGAGAGGTCAGTCCCCAGAGCGAGGGGCCAGCCAGGGGCAAGGCATGGCAGGGACGGCCCCAGCCCAGTGCGAGGGCACTATTTATACACTGGCAGTTGCCAGAGACAGTGGTCCACCCGACCCTGTGCTACCAGCATGCCCCTTCCCCTTGAGGCATGCTGGCAGCACACAGCTTGGGCTACGCAGCCCCCCTGCCCATGACCAGAGCCCCCACTTGACCCACTATGCCCAGCGCCCCACCAGATCCCCTCCTCACGAATGCACAGCACCCTGCACAACACCACCCCTGCCACAGCCCCACCACAACTGCCCGGCACCCCACACAGACCCCCCACTCCCTAGTGCCCCAACACACACATCTTCCCTGCCCTCTCACAGCCCAGTACCCATCCCCCCACCAAGAAACTCCCCCACACTCTGCCTCCTGGCGGCAGTTACCCGCCCTGCTGAGAGGCAACTCTGGTACGATCAGGCAGACCAGGGCCTGCGTCGGCCGGGCTCCCTCAAGACCACTTGCCTGGAGGGACCCAACTAAGCCCCCTACACTCTGTTCCCGCCCCCCACTGGCTGAGACTGTCCAGGCTTCTGCACCAGTCCCAGGTGGCTCGGCTCAGCTCCAGGGAGACAGGCGGGGCCCCACAGGTGGTGGGAAGCAGAGACTGCCTGGAGCTGGATGTGCACTGGGGTCCGGCAGAGAGGAGCAGGGGAGTGGGGCCAGGGGGCGGAGAGGAGTCCCCATCCAGCCGGCAGGCAGGCCAAGAGGAGCATTTGGTGGGCAGGGGGAGTGGAGTCTTGGGGCTCAGTGCAGTGCAGGCTGGGGCCCCTTCTGAGCATGGGGCCAGCTGGGGCCATTGTAAACCCAGCACTGCATGCAAACTACTTGCTCAACACATTTGCTGTTGTGTTGTGGACACCCTGAGCCCATGCCCCAAAGGGTTAACTAGTCCTAAAAGAGACAGGACACTCAGCATATGTCTACACTGCAAATAAAACCCCACAGCTGGCCCATGCCAGCTGACTCGGGCTTGTGGGGCTGTTTAATTGTGGTATAGACACTCAGGCTGGGGCCCAGGCTCTAGGATCCTGTGATGTGGGAGGGTCTCAGAGCTCAGGCTGCAGACTGAGCCAGAATATCTACACTGCAATTAAACAACTCTGTGAGCCCAAGGCAGCTGCAGTGTAGCCAGACGCTCAGGCCTGCCCTGCGTTAATTATATTGACAGGCTCAGAGCAGGTGCTCTGCAAGGTGCGGGAAGGAAACTGCATCTTGCACAGGCTTGCTCCCCAGCTGCTCATATTGCCCCTTGTCAAGGTTCCTTCCCCACTCTGAACTCTAGGGTACAGATGTGGGGACCTGCATGAAACCCCCCTAAGCTTATTTTTACCAGCTTAGATTAAAACTTCCCAAGGTACAAACTATTTTACCTTTTGCCCTTGGACTTTATTGCTGCCACCACCAAGCATCTAACAAATATATAACAGGGAAAGAGCCCATTTGGAAACATCTTTCCCCCCAAAATCCTCCCCAAACCCTACACCCCCTTTCCTGGGGAAGGCTTGATAAAAATCCTCACCAATTTGCATAGGTGAACACAGATCCAAGCCCTTGGATCTTAAGAACAATGAAAAAGCAATCAGATTCTTAAAAGAAGAATTTTAATTAAAGTGAGAAGAATCACCTCTGTAAAATCAGGATGGTAAATACCTTACAGGGTAATCAGATTCAAAACATAGAGAATCCCTCTAGGCAAAACCTTAAGTTACAAAAAGACACAAAAACAGGAATATACATTCCATTCAGCACAGCTTATTTTATCAGCCATTTAAACAAAACAGAATCTAACGCATATCTAGCTAGATTACTTACTAAGTTCTAAGACTCCATTCCTTTTCTGTTCCCGGCAAAAACCGCACAGACAGAGAGAGCCTTTGTTTCTCCCCCCCTTCCAGCTTTGAGAATATCTTGTCTCCTCACTGGTCATTTTGGTCAGGTGCCAGTGAGGTTATCCTAGCTTCTTAACCCTTTACAGGTGAAAGGGTTTTTCCTCTGGCCAGGAGGGATTTTAAAGGTGTTTACCCTTCCCTTTATATTTATGACACCCCTGGCCCCAGATCTCCTGAGTGAGCAGCTCCGGGGAAGGCCATATCGAGGCTTGGGGGAGGCGAGTGGGTGAGGCAGATTGGAAATGAATTCATCTATCACATTCTGGGGTGCAATCCAGACTTGTGAGGGGTGGTGTCACCATCTTCTCCCTGCAACTTGGGTGCCTCACAATGCTTTGTTGTTCTAACTCCCATTCTGGACTGCCCACAAACAGCCAGAGAGCATGCAGGTCACACCCTGAGTGTCTGTGTATAGCTACAGCCCTGGTACAGCAACACTGACCCCAGCAGCCTGTCAGCAATGCACCAGCCACACTCTGGCTTCCATCAGCCTTTGTTACTACTTGCAGGGTGACCCCAACCATAGGCACTGACCTAGGAGTCCAGGAGGTGCTAGAACCCTGCTCCACCCCTAGGCCCTGCCCCCACTCCACCCCTTCCTCCAAGTCCTCTTCCTGCCTCAGGCCCTGCCTCTGCTCCGCCCAGACCCCACCCCACTCCACCCCTTCTTCCAAGCCCCCATCCCACCCCCAGAAGGCACATACTCGGTGCTGGGGCTGCAGACCAGGGCAGCAGCATGCAGTGCTGACAGGAGGGGGATGTAGCCAGGCGGACAAACACCGAGCCAGGGTTGGAAGTCTCAACCTGTGGATTTGGGTGGTCCTTGTTGGATGCTAAGTGGGTGGGCTGCAGCCCACGTGGGGCTATACCCCTCACCTCTTTCTGCCCCCACCCCACCTCTTCCTGAGGCGCTGGGAGAGAGGGGGAGGTGCCGACCTGCAGGGTTGCCAGTGGGTGCTGAGTAAACACTGGGGGTTTTTTTTGGGTGCTCTAGGGCTGGAGCACCCATGGTGTTGG
This sequence comes from Caretta caretta, assembly GCF_965140235.1. Lineage (NCBI taxonomy): Eukaryota > Metazoa > Chordata > Testudines > Cheloniidae > Caretta > Caretta caretta. The sequence goes on along the minus strand of NC_134206.1, from coordinate 325,080,898 downwards.
GTGCCTATGACCCCAACATACTCCTAGTCCTGAATTTTCAACAAAACTTGTGTTCTGCACTGTCTGTCCCTCTCCTGGGCAGTTCAGATATTAGAGGTCCGTTGCCCCTGGAAGGGTTCAATATGCCAGTTTGTTATCTTAATTGGAGTCACCAAACAATTCCATTTAAACACAACACTGGATTAGTTTTGATTAAAGAATAAAGCAAGTTTATTTAACTACAAAGAGATTTTAGGTGAGTACATAAGGCACTAAAGTCAGAAATGGTTACAAGAGAAATAAAGATAAAATGCTTTCTAGTAACTCAATTTTAACAAACTAAATGTGGCTCAAGATAAAATCCTTACCCCATGCTCTCAGCAGCACTGCTGATCACGTCAGGATCTGCCTCCAAAGTTGAAGGGGCTGGTTCCTTTCTTCTCTTAGGTGAAAGAGCAAGGGAGCAGCAGAGAGAGTGAGTACCTAGGGTGTGTTTGCCCCTCAACTTTATATTCCAGTCACTCTTTCAAATGTATTTTCCTGAGGATTACCCCTGGATAAAGTTCCTTCCCGCTGTGAAGATGGAGACATGGGGTCTTATGGTGAAAGAAGTTCCATGTTGTTGTTTGCTAAAATGCAGATTGACCTGTTCCTGCCCCTGACCTCCTACTTTGCTGCCAAAGCATGGTCACCTGACCACTGATTACCAATCAGCTTTGATGACACCTGGCTAGCGGCGTCATCTTGTCCTTTATCTTTGAGAAACAGGTTTACCGCATCCCAGGACTTGTCTGGTAAACATATTTCAGTCATAATTTCAGCTTGTGTTCCCAATTGTACTTATAATGTTTCTACATACATACTGACCAGCAACCTATTAGTTTTCACATGACACCTCACAAGGCACTGGAATGGGTCACCTAGGGAGGTGGTGGAATCTCCATCCTTAGAGGTTTTTAAGGCCCAGCTTGACAAATCCCTGGCTGGGATGATTTAGTTGGTGTTGGTCCTGCTTTGAGCAAGGGGTTGGACTAGATGACCTCCTGAGGTCCCTTCCAACCCTGATATTCTATGATACTATGATTCTAAGGCATATTTTGTACAAAGATTATTATAATGGTGTGAATACAAGGGTGCATTCGGTCTCACACCACAACCAGTTAAGCCGCAGCCATAGCTCAGTGGTGTAGTGGTTAAAAAAAAAGAAGTAGGTAAACCTAAATTAAATTCCACATTCCGCAAATAAGTAGTAGGTAAATGCCATTTACTCTTGACTACACGACTCCACAGCCATTTCATAAAGTTCAGGTGCAAAAAATGCATTAGAGTACAAGTATGTTTCGTCACACATCAAAGAACATAACGTACTATATTATTAAATCACAGATGGTAAACATAGAACCAGAGCTCCACATTCTAATGAGTCTCACCATCCATGTTTTGACAGGCTTCCCCAGGCAAAGAAGATCAAAAAACTGTGTACTGTCTTGTGGCTTAAACGCTACAACTGTAAAAGAAACTGTTCTGGCCCTCATCACTCTGAAGGCATGATACTCACACTGAAGAACTTAATTGCTCAGGGCATTGACTAAATATAACTCAGCAGAAAACAATATTAAACTGCCAGAGAGACTAAAAAAAAAAAGTTTATGGGTAATCTACAAATTCTGGTTATTCCATGAATAGAAGCATATCTCTAAAGACACTCCCCAAGCAGTGTCCAAGAACTGCCCAATTGTTACCATGCCCTTTTAGTGTTTATGTATTTATATTACTTGATGTATGTATTAGTAATATATTAAAATATGTTTATTAACTTCAAATTGACTGGGTGTGTTTGTTTGGCTTATACTCTCATTTAAAACTAAATATTTCCAGACATTGTCAAGTTCTTTTTAAAACCATTTTCATTCAACTATTCATTGTTTGTTAATTAATTAGAATTTCGTAAATAAATTTTTTTCCCAGTTGATTTTGCATATTTCAGCTGTCAAAACTGACCTTTTTCCCTTGTGTTTTCAATGGACATTGGAAATAATAACACACACACACATTATATATAAATATTCCTTTTTTCCTGTTAGTACCTTTAACCATAAGATGACATAATGATGACAGAATCTCATTTGTAGATTAACACAAGAACCAGGAGCAAAATCTCTGTGTGTGTCTGGGTAAATCCCACATAAAAGTTGCATACTTTGAAAAATGACTTGCAAATGGAGTTATGGGTTTTTTTTACCTACATTTCAAACCTAAAGGACATTATATTCCAGATCTTCATAACTGTATTAAATAAAAATTGTTAAATGAATTTCACCATACTTACAAAACCTAAGTAGGGTAATGCAACAGAAAGCAGGATGTAAAACATAAAGACAGAGAGGAGCAAAACTATCAATAATGTTCAAACACCCTTGCTCTTTATAACTCTATTACATGTACTAAAGGGTTCACTGACCTTATGTGTCTCCTCTGCAGGAGTTTAGGACCAGGAAGGGCCTGGTACTGCAAGTTGTTCTGTAAGACATTCTTTCCCAGGTAAGTAGTTGCACTGAAGGTCAGAAATACACCTGTGAGTAAAAGTTTGCAGGATTGGGCCCTAGATAGGTATAATAAAGGATTTGATGACTCTTCCATTGGCCCACCCATTATACCATGCTGGTTGATCTGGGACGAGCACAGAGCCTATCCCTATGACAACTCAGTCTGTTGCCCTCCCCACTACAAAAAGCCTGCCTGGGGCCACTACAGGAGTTAGGCAGCATGCATGGCTGTTGGTTCTGGGGTGAATGTCACTGAACTCTGCCAATGGTGAATGTGACTGTGTGCCTGTTCATTATCTATTCAAATTAATAAAACTCTCTGAGAAAGCCAAACCCTATGGAACAAATATTTCACAATTATTATTATTAAACATTTGTATTGCAGAGACGCCCAGCGACTCCAGTCAAGAGCAGGACCACTTTGCACTAGGTTCACACACACCCCAGCAAATTCCCAGCCCCAAATAGCTAATGTCCAGATCCTGCACATACTTAACTTTGAGGTCAATGGAACAAATCACATTCTTAAAGGTATGCACATGTGAGGGTGTAGGCAGATGGATGCACTCAACTGTATACATCATCTTGATTTATTTTAAATTAGTCAGTCAGAATCCCCATTATTAAGAATTTTAAGAAATAATTCTAAAACTATTCAGTGAAATGGTAGCTAGTAGTAATAAAATAGTGGTTTACTATGAGTATAGTCACAACAGAGTTTTTTCCATTGACTAATCAATTTTCAGAAGCCATTTATTCCTGCAGTTCAAGAGTGGAATGACAGTTATACAACCCATAACCATAAAAACAAGTGAATTTTCTGGAATCTTCTTTTAATCCTTTACAATTGGTTACCAAAATCACAGAGGTACTTGTTATAATAGCCTCAGGGAATGTTTATAAGTTTGCACACAAATATATTTGATACTTTGAAAATAAAATTATATTCCTGTTTTCAGCTACTTCGGTTAACAACGACCATTTGTAAAATTATAGCCACAGAATCAAACCATTAAAAATCCTTGTTTTCCATGATGGTGCAAAATGAGCAAACTATCAGACGCTTTTACAGTCTCTTACTAGCCTATTTTTATACTGTAATCATGTTACAGAGAATTCAGCCCTTGTCTAATCGCTAATCTTCACTTATGTATGTGCCATATGGCACACTGCTGTGCATCAGAGGATAAGGGCTCCCTGTTTATTAGATCCTTCTTATTTAGATTATTATGGTGCATAAGGAGTCATTAAGGTATTTCATACAAAGGTTAAAGCTGGCTGAATGTCTGTCAGCATGTCCACTGTTAAGGCTCACTTCCTGGGTTTCTGAGTGATGGCTATTTTAATTTCTCTTTCAAATTATTGGCAAACAGTCTCAACCTGAAATAGTATTTATTAGTGACTAGGAAAAAATTTGTTTTAAAATACATTTTAGAGAGACTCAAAGGTGTCTGTTTCTTAAAAATGAGATTGTTAGTCACCCCCAAGATGAAACAAATAGATTTCCTCTTATACATGTGCACTTACTTTATTTGCAATGCTCTTTAATAAGCATAACTGAATTGAAGTTGTGAGGGATTATGGAATATCAGATGAAGGATCAAGTATTGTGTAATAGGTAATAATCTTGCTTTTTAAAAACTTCACTAAATAATTACATCTTGCATTTAGTTGTATTCCATTACTTATCCAGTGTCCAAATTGTATCTTCATTTTGGGTGTGGAATCAGGCCCTTAACATTTACAGATTACAGTAGAACCTCAGAGTTACGAACACCTCAGGAATGGAGGTTGTTCATAACTCTGAAATTAGGGTTGCCAACTTTCTAATCACACAAAACCAAACACCCTAGCCCCTGAGGCCCTGCCTCCTGCTTGGTACGTTCCCCCACCCTCACTCAATTTCACTGGACTGGGGCAGGAGGTTGGTGTGCAGGAGGGGGGAGGGCTCTAATTGGGTGTGTGGGGCTCCTGGGTGGGGCCAGAAATTAGGGGTTCAGGGTGCAGGAGTGGGCTCCAGGCTGGGGGGTGGTGCCGAGGGATTCGGAGTGCAGGAGGGTGCTGTGGGTCGAAGAAGGGGGTTGGGGTGCAGGAGTAGGGTGCGGGCTCTGGGGTGGGGCTGGGGATGAGGGGTTTGGGGTGCAGGAGGGGGCTCCAGGTTTGGGGGGCTCAGGGCTGGGACAGCGGGTTGGGGCTCGGGATTGGGATGCGGGCTTACCTCAGGTGGCTCCCGGTCAGTGACACAGCGGGGCTAAGGCAGGCTCCATGCCTGTCCTGGCATCACACTGTGCTCTGGAAGCAGCCAACCCATCCAGCTCCTAAGCAGGGGGGCCATTGGGCTCCGTGCTTTGCTCTCACCTGCAGGCACTGCCCCCCACAGCTCCCATTGACTGTGGTTCCTGGCCAGTGGGAATGCAGAGCTGGTACTCAGCGTGGGGACAGTGCGCAGAGCCCTGTGCCCCGCGCCGCGTAGGAGCTGGACCTGCTGGCCACTTCCAGGATGCAGCGCGTTGCCAGGACAGGTAGGCACCAGTCTGCCTTAAACCTGCAGCACCGCCGACTGGACTTTTAACAGCCCGGTTGACAGTGCTGACCGGAGCCACCAGGGTCCCTTTTCAACTGGTTGTTCCGGTCGAAAACTGGATGCCTGGTAACCCTATCTGAAATGTTCGTAACTCAGAACAAAATGTTATTGTTGGTCTTTTAAAAGGTTACAACTGAACATTGACTTAATACAGCTTTGAAACTTTACTATGCAGAAAAAAATGCTGCTTTTAATCATCAAATCTTTTTTAAAAACGTTCCCTTTATTTTTTTAGTAGTTTACATTTAACACAGTACTCTACTGTACAGTACTTGGGGTTTTTTTTAGTTTGTTTGTTTGTTTTTGTGTCTCTGCTGCCTGATTGCGTACTTCCAGTTCCAAATGAGGTATTGGTTGACTGGTCAGTTCATAAGTCTGGTGTTCGTAACTCTGAGTTTCTACTGTACTTACTGCTGTGAAAGGCCTAATGAGAGCCCAGGGTTGGATACTGAAGCTAGACAAATTCAGACTAGAAATTAGGTGCACATTTTAACAGTGAAGTAACTGACCCAGGGAGGTAGTGCATTCCCTATCACTCGCAGTCTTAGTCACTGCTGGCTATCTTGCTAAAATATATGCTACAGCTCCAATAGAAGTTATAGGTTTAATGCAGAAATTATCTGATGAGGTTCTTTGGCCTCTATTATTTTGAAGATAAAACTAGACTAGACCATCTTTAAAATCTATGAAATCTGAGGCAGCATCATTGAAGTCAGGGAGGTATCAGCATACCATACTTCATAGGGGAGAAGTACAACAAAAATACGGAACACAAAGTTGTTTACAATTAACTTTAAAATCCAGGGAAAAAATTAAATATTAGAAGGGAAGAGATCAAGTCTAATTTAGAGATGCAGCTCTGGAGGATGGTTCTTTCCTGCCATTGATCCTGACAGGATGTCGATGAGTAAATGATACTCTTTCTTCATTCAATCACACTCATTTTACATGTGCTTAATGCGTCATTTCCAGATGAGAAGCTGCACTCTTCTGTATCAGAAGTAGAATTCTAGAATGTCTAGTGCTGCATTTCCAAAGTCCACATTTGTAGAACTTAAAGTATCTAAACCAGCCACGTGCTGGGTATCTGCTCCAACAATCTAGTTCTCCTGATATTTCTGAAAGATGCTTTGGAGTTTTTGCTGGCTGCTAGTTTGGTGAGGAGGGTTGGCTGCACGTTTTCCTAAAATATGAGGCATTTTCAGGTAGAAATTATTCTTTTTCACTTTGCGTGCACTGTAGTAGTAGCCATGTCAGTCCCGGAAATTAGAAAGACAAGGTGGGTGAGGTAATATCTTTTATTGGAACAATTTCTGTTGGTGAAAGAAAGACAAGCTTTTGAGCTCACACAGAGCTCTTCTTCAGGTCTCTTCTTCACTTTGTTAGCCTTAAAGCTGACCCCCCAATCCTTGCTGGCCAATGTTCTCTTGAAAGGTAGAAGGTAGGTCTGTTTGGTGGTGCCCAGTTAGACCTTATCTTACATTCTTGCAGTTTCTACCAGCAAATGCACATCTCACATACAATTGTACTTTAGGAGGTACTTTGGCCAGAGAGAGAGTGAGAATGACTCTGTGGCCTGGAAGAGCTAGGCTCCAGTCCCACTCATCCAATTACTCTTCATTTATATACAGTAGAACAACTTCAACAAGAGAGACTGAGGGAGCCCCACATCAGCATATCCCGTAGGTTGGTGGTTTTACCAGTTATCTAGACTGTGGAAGACCCAGGTTCAATTTCATCCTCAGGGAGTGGGGGAGAAAGGATTTCAACAGGGGTCTGCCACTTCTCAGGGAGTGCTCTAACCACTGAGCTATGGGAGAGTCTGAGGCAGGGCTCCCCTAATCTCTTCTGTTGAAGCTGTTCCATTGTGGATACCTAATGAAAGAATAATTAGAGCGGGAGGACTGGACCTCGGGTCTCCTGCTTCCCAGGTGGGTGCCCTAGCCACTGGACTACTGAATCTGTCTGGCCCAATGACTGTTCCACTGTAGATAAATACTTAAAGAGTCATTGGGCCAGAGAGAGGCTGAAAATGATTTTGAAGTCCAGCGGCTTCGGGCACCCACCTGGGGGGCAGGAGAGCCAGGGCTCAGGTCTCCTGCTCCAGTTATGCTTTCAGTATTTATCTGCAGTGGAACAACTTCCACGCTAAGGGACCTCCCACCTCGGAATATCCCATAGCTCAGTGCTTAGGGAACTATCCTGAGAGGTGGGAGATTCCTGTTGAAATTCTTTCTCCCTCTCAGGCAGAGAAGGGGGGAATTGAACATGTGTCTCTCATATCCCACGGGAGGGCTCTAACCCTAGGGCTGAAGGTTATAACGTGGGCATGTCTTCCTCCGTCCATTTTGTGTGGAGTGAGGCAGGTGCCTAACTCATTCCTTCAAGGAATGGCATAGGTGCCTAAGCCACTTGACTGCAGGCAGCAGGGTCCCATTTGTGGATTGCTAAGCAGAGGTAGGCAACTCCTTGTTGCTTAGATTTAGGCACCTATCTCCAAGAGAGGGGCAGGGCTTAGCACACACTCCTCTGATTGCCATCTCTCATTGGCTAGCTTAGGCAGCTCCCCATCTAGAGTGCTGGCTTTTGTGGATTATGTTCCTAGGTGCCTGTCTCTCCCCATTCATTGTACAGGGAGTCTAGGCACCTGACTCAGGCTTTATGGATTGCACTGTGGTTCCTGTGACTTTCTGGGGGCCTAAAAGTTAGGTACTGCGACACTCAGCATTGCAGCACCTAACTCCTTTTGCAGATCCCACCCTAACCTCCGGCATCATTTATCTCATTAAATTTCTCCTGCAATTATGACAGGGGTGAGTATCCCACAGATATTTAGGCTCAAATTCAGGAGCTTCAATGCAAGTCTTATATATGTGCACTCTTATCACCCTGATTCCTGCCCCATATGCAACTTGAGAACTCAGGAACCCTATCTGAAACGACTTCCTTAATCTTCTGATCTATTGGGGCTGGAACTGGAAAACTGCTTGACTCTGTGATTTTGGGTGCTGCAGCAGGAGAACTCTAGAGTCCCGGGGCTAAATGTATCCCTGGTGAAACACCACTGATTTCAGGGGAATTAAACTAAATATAAGCTTGGCCCATGACGCTCAGGTTCATTAACAGTCTGTACTGCTTTTTTTATCATTGTCTTGATGGGGCGGATTCGAGTATTGGATAGCAATTTGCAAGGGTCTGAGTTTACTCTACCAGGTTTACAGATACATGTTGGAAGAGCATTGAAAAGGTTTCCTTGTTATTCGCAGGAGAGATGGGGTAATATTTTATTGTCAAGCGTTCTCCAGTTTATTGAGAATGATTGTGCGTGATGCCAACAGAGCAGAGAGCCCTGGCACTCTTAGTGTGCGGAAAAGTCATCACTGCAACATTGACATTATGCACTATCCATTCTGCAGCAATAGCATTCATGGGGAAAAGATGCCCAATTTAATTCTTTATTTAAGGAATTATTTGGTATGGATATAATTCTGCAGGGATGTTCAGCACATCCTGGGAGATCCCAAGTGCACTCAGCTCCCAAGGGACCCATAGTCCATGAGAACTGAAGTCAAATTTGAAATGTTTACAAAATTATTGCCAGAGCTCTTGACTAAAATACATTTTCCCCATAGATTTCGCCCTGCTTTACTTAATCTGAGCAATCTCTGATTGGCTCATCGGTGCTGCTATGAGGGTACTGTAACCTAGCAACCACCTAGAGTTAATGAGTATCACACTGCAAGGCTGAAGTTTTATGGCTGAACTGTGCTCTGTGACTCCCTCAGTGAAGGCAGTGTGTAAATAAGAGCTGAACTGAATTTGGCCCTTAGTGCCAGCTTCCTGCTTAGGTTTAATGCATATCTGATGGTGCAGAGCCTTTCTGTTCTAGCTACTTGTGCTGAGGCTGTGCTCATAAACAGGTAAAGGGAGTTTACTGACATTGTTAATTAACTATTAAAACCACAAAAATATGTACAGTCTAGTTAGTACTGACATTGCACTACTAAAACCAACAAATAATGATACTTCCTGACAACTCACCAGCTCATTAATGTAGTAAGAGCAAATACAAACTATCCAAGTATAAGAAAAACTAAACTGACTCACTGGCCCAGCTTTTCAGAAGTGGAGGGTGTTCCAGCAGGGGCGATTTTATACTTGTATTTTTGCAGCCACAATGAACTGTGGGCACAAAACTGTGCGCCAAGAAGCAGAGGCCACAACATGGCCATTCTGAAAACCAGACCATTGTATTTCCTTTTCTCTTTACCACTGCTGAAAACAGTACAGCCAACTTTGGCACAGACCAGTGCTTGTCAGCCAGGTTCTGGTAACATAAGAAGCACAACTACACTGGGTTATGTGGCCAATTGGGTACACGTGCTGGCTTTTCATCCCTGGAGATGTGGGTTTAAATCCTGTTTGCAGACAAAGTAAAACTGAGATCAATCCTGCTTAGGGTCTGGCTACAGCCTAGGCCTTAGTGGAGCTTCCTCCACTTATCACCACTGTATTTCCCTGGCACCTTTAGAAGTATTGCCAATGTTGAATGGGAACATACATCTGCTTGCATTATGCTTGCTGCCAGCCAATGCTGTTTATACCACATGGGTCAGATGTTCAGCTGATGTAAGTCAGTAAAACACCTTTTAAATCAAGGACCAGTTTATAGCAGTTGAGGATTTACACTGATTTACAGCAGCTGAAGATCTAGCCCATTTGAGTAACTGCCAAATGGAGACAAAAAATATTGAAGAAAATGAATTACAGATAATAAAATATGTTTCCTTCTAGTCAGTTACAACACTAAAACTGATGCAGACACTCTGTTACAGAACCCAGTGTAGAGTAGGCTAGGATAGTTTGATCAAAAAACTGCAACTTGCATCTCCAGAAAGCTTTCTTCTTGAGAGATCCATAATGCAGTTTATATGGGATCCAGTCTGAAATAATTAATCATGATGAACTTGGAGAAGTTATAAGATTTGCATCAAACTCTTTCTACATTTGAAAATGCCACCCCCAAATTTCCCTACCACTTACTATACAAAAAACAATCCCACCCTAAAATAATCCTGGGAATTCTCTCTGCAGCTGAGCTTCAGGAAATGTAGGTCAGTGTACAATCCAAGAAGCAGAATCAACATTTTAAGCTTCCAAGCTGAATTGAAGGAGCCTGGGAGTTAATATTTAAACAATCTGACTGGAGGACAAAAATTTTTAATTAAAGCTTATTCATTATTCCTTTCGTCTATCAAGCAGATGATATTTTCCCTGCTGCACTTTCAAGAGGTTATCCCAGCCCTCCAGAGACAATCTTATATTGTAGCTCACTTTCTAAACAGGTTTGGACCTCAGGGATGATGAACAAGACAGTGTTGTCCCATTCATGTTGAATTCTAAGGTGGTGTTCAGAGTGATAAAAGGGCAGCTCCTGGGTCTTACAGCCTGATCTCTCTGTGGTGAAGGATTTATAAAAAAAATTTAAAAACACTGTACATAGGGATATATTTGGATTCCACTCATGAGAGTGCAGAAATGCCTCCCACCCTGAATGATCCTTTGTGCTTCTAATTCTGTTTACTTTTGCTTTCACCTGGATCAAATCTGTGTTCTCAAAAGCTGGAGCAAACAATGCATATGGATGGTTAGTCAAATCAAAGTTAGTAACATAATCCTACACTTTGAGCATAATTCTTTTCTTTTCAGGAATTCTTTTCTTTCAGTGTCTCCCATTTCCCAAACAGAGAAAGTGGGACTGGATGCCCCAAGAGTTCAAAAATCATGAGATTTAAAGAAATGTAGTTTGGGAGCTTTTTTTTTTTTCCTAATTGCCTTCTGGGTTCTGAGCCATTAAGGTGCTCAGTTCCTGCTTCAGGCTTTACTCCACAACCATGAAGCTAGAAACTTGGCATTTTTTTTAAATGGAAGCTGAGATTCTCACATAATCACTTGCCTCCAGGACGCGTGTGATAAAATGGTGAGAATTGGCACCACTAAGAAGGTAACTGACACACCCAACTTCTGCAGCCCAAACACCTGCTCAATGTTAAAAATATTGCTAGGTTTCAGGCTTCCTGAGAATGTTGCCTCCCTTGGCCTCCAGATGGCACCTGTATGTATCAACAGGGAAAATATTAGTAGAAATGATTGAACCAGGAAGCCCTTGTTGCTCTCTACCAGAGGGTCCCTGGCAGTGGTGAAAATATAGTAAAGGGGGTTGATGTTACACGCTGAGGTCCATTTGTGACACCAGGCTGAGGGATCAGAGGCTGCAGAGGGCAGCTGGCGTCTGGGGAAAGAAGTCACACTGCTCTGGCTCAACCAGGCCACTCTCCCTCCTGACCAGCCACAGATGTTGCCACACAGCAGCATTCTAAGCTGTTCTCTTCCAGGTCTCATCCCAGGCCTATCACTGCTTGAGCCAAACCAGCCTGTGTTGGCTGCTCCAAGTCAGCAGCATGAACGCATACAGCTGCGGGACCCCTAGTAGTGAACAGCAACCCAGAAATTATTGAGTACCAGAATGGGGTGTTCTGAGGAGGTTTGGCACAGGCCGGGGACAGAGGAGGGGCTTCATTTACTACAGATTTTGTATTAGCAACTTCCTTTCTCACTCACCTTCTGTTTGTCTGGATTAGAGCTGTCTGGTGAATCCATCAGTGATGTCCAGAAGAACTATGTCAGTTACTCTGCTCCTAATCATTGGTGGAGACAGTGCAGGGACATCTGGTGTACACTGGGCTTAGTGGCATTTGTGCTGAAGATATTTGCATTCTATTTCTTTTGTTGTTTGTATTGTTTAATCTGTATTCCTGTTTCCCTTCCCTGTTCACCCTTACCTAGTAAATATGCCACCATGGGCTGTCACTTGGTAAATGGAAACCATGTCTATCTTCACTAGTTCTGCTGCTGTTCTGCCTTATAGTGTATTTACTTGGAGGTTTTCAGGTGAAGGCCCCTGAATTTATATCAAAACCAAGACTCAATAAGGCTAGCACTTTAGCCCATATTCCATAATACCTTGGGTGTAAGGTAGCTATGTGCCTTCAAAAAAAGAAAAAGAAAAAATCCATTAATTCCCCAATAAAAATGGTTCTGTGTTCTCCTTAACTAAACCTCTGGACTCTAATTCTTCCCTCACTTTCCACACAGGGGTGTCACACCGAGAGAAATCTATGGGACCTTCACCTATGTAATGAGTGTAGAATTGGGCCCACAATGTTCAGCTGCAGTTTTTATCATTTCATCTCACATTGCAGCAATGCGGCTTCCTGGACTGTGAGCTCGTTAGGCTTACAAGGTTAACAGGGTCAGGCTTTGTGTGTACTTAGATGAGAGAACTTCAAGGAAAACTGAGGGTGTTGCAGAAGCTGGGTTGTGATTCATTAGATGGCACTGCTCTCTTAATCAGTACAGAATCAATACTCCAACCTGGCATTAAGAAGCAGTATGTGGTATCTTTCAGATAAGACGTTAGACTGAAATCCTGACCATTCCTGTGTTGTGATCAAATTCCTGTTTGGGTGATTACAATGTATTCCACCTACTTACATTTGGATATAGTATTTATATCTTGTACTAAACCGGTGTATTGTGTGCTGGTAAGTCCCTATCAGGCCTACCCCATTTGCGGCTGACTTTCAGTGGTGATTCAGTGATTCTTGTATGTTATGATGGAGAGGTAGTGAAACCATAGTTATGGTAGTGTCAGAGTTTTCATTGCAATGGAGAACATTACCCTTTACATCTGTTTTGTCAGTGCAGTCCTTTAAGAAACTAAGGGCCAGATCCTCAGCTGTTCAGTCCAAAGGAAACTTCATGAAGGGAACCATTTGAGATTATTCTCACCTGGGTAGGTTACTCCTGTACATGGAATGATCTGTGTACTTAACTTCTGCGTTTCCTGACTTTTGGGTGTTTAAATTTGCAAACAACATTACAGTAGTGTAGACCTTTAAAAAAATTAAAGAAAAGAAGCCAATTTAATGGAATGCATCCCTTTTGGACACACCAGCACATTTCTTCTTAAGCCCCAAACTGGTGCGTTTTTGAAGTTAATTCCAAACTGTTTGCACCCAGAAGAGCTTTGGGGAGTGTGCATTTAACAGAGATACTTGTGCAGTATTTACAGGGATTTTACAAGTGGCTTCATGGAGTCAGCCAAGAAACAAATTAAGAAGATGCTTTCCCACTGAGATGAAAAGGACAGAGAGCCTATGGAGTCCCTATTCGCTAGCCAGGGGTTCTCAAACTTCATTGCACCCCCCCCCCCCTTCTGACAATAAAAATTACTACCTGGCCCCAGAAGGGGGGAATCATAGAATCATAGAATATCAGAGTTGGAAGGGACCTCCGGAGGTCATCTAGTCCAACCCCCTGCCCAGAGCAGGACCAATCCCCAACTAAATCATCCCAGCCAGGGCTTTGTCAAGCCTGACCTTAAAAACTTCCGAGGAAGGGGATTCCACCACCTCCCTAGGTAACGCATTCCAGTGTTTCACCACGCTCCTAGCGAAAAAGTTTTTCCTAATATCCAACCTAAATCTCCCCCACTGCAAATTGAGACCATTACTCCTTATTCTGTCATCTGCTACCACTGAGAACAGTCTAGATCCATGCTCTTTGGAACCCCCTTTCAGGTAGTTGAAAGCAGCTATCAAATCCCCCCTCATTCTTCTCTTCTGCAGACTAAACAATCCTAATTTCCTCAGCCTCTCCTCATGAGTCATGTGTTCCAGTCCCCTAATCATTTTTGTTGCCCTCCGCTGAATGATTTCCAATTTTTCCACATCCTTCTTATAGCATGGGGCCCAAAACTGGACACAGTACTCCAGATGAGGCCTCCCCAATGTCGAATAGAGAGGAACAATCACGTCCCTCGAGCTGCTGGCAGTGCCCCTCTTTATACACCCCAAAATGCCATTGGCCTTCTTGGCAACAAGGGCACACTGCTGACTCATATCCAGCTTCTCGTCCACTGTCACCCCTTGGTCCTTTTCCGCAGAACTGCTGCCTAGCCATTCGGTCCCTAGTCTGTAGCAGTGCATTGGATTCTTCCGTCCTAAGTGCGGTACTCTGCACTTGTCCTTGTTGAACCTCATCAGATCTCTTTTGGCCCAATCCTCCAATTTGTCTAGGTCCCTCTGTATCCTATCCCTAGTCACTATTGAAGTCTGAGCCCACCTGAGCCCCACAACCCCAGATGGGGGGGCCAAAGCCCAAGGGCTTCAGCCCAAGGCAGAGGGCCTATAACCTGAACCCCACTGCCAAACGCTGAAGCCCTCAGGCTTTGGCTTTAGCCTCGGGCAGTAGGGCTCAGGCTTCGGCTTCAGCCCAAGGCCCCAGACAGTCTAAGTCAGCCCTGGTGACCCTATTAAAATGACTTGTGACCCACTACTGCTCTACTGCAGTAGAACTACTGCTCTAACCTGATTTAGAGGTAATGGAAAGCAGACTGAGCACCTGCTCCACAGCAAAACTGGGAAATCACCACCACCAAGACAAGGATCATCCTAGGGACCTGCACTTCAGCCAGGAAACTGTGTCCAGTTTTGGGCCCCACACTTCAAGAAGGATGTGGATAAATTGGAGAGAGTCCAGCGAAGGGCAACAAAAATGATTAGGGGTCTGGAACACATGAGTTATGAGGAGAGGCTGAGGGAGCTGGGATTGTTTAGCCTGCAGAAAAGAAGAATGAGGGGGGATTTGATAGCTGCTTTCAACTACCTGAAAGGGGGTTCCAAAGAGGATGGCTCTAGACTGTTCTCAATGGTATCAGATGACAGAACGAGGAGTAATGGTCTCAAGCTGCAGTGGGGGAGGTTTAGATTGGATATTAGGAAAAACTTTTTCACTAAGAGGGTGGTGAAACACTGGAATGCGTTACCTAGGGAGGTGGTAGAATCTCCTTCCTTAGACGTTTTTAAGGTCAGGCTTGACAAAGCCCTGGCTGGGATGATTTAACTGGGAATTGGTCCTGCTTCGAGCAGGGGGTTGGACTAGATGACCTTCTGGGGTCCCTTATATTCTATGATTCTATGATTCTATGAAAGTAACTGCCGATCCATATCAAGTCTCCTAGGCTGGGTAGCCATCAGTACATTTTAAGGTGCAAAGCCTCAGAGCTCAGGACATTAGAAAGCAGTATATTATGATCTGATAGAAAGCACAAATACAGCTTCTGAAAAAGTTCTAGAAGTGTGTGATTCCAGAGCTGCCTCGTCATGTACATTGCATCCATATGGACTTGGGCATCCTGGAAGTTAGTGAAATGTTTTACTCCAAGTTCTCAGAATGGGGTTTGTAGCTGTTACTTAGTCTGTTCATTGGAAACCCATATCTTTTTATTTAGAAGACTGGCTGCTACTCTCTGGGGGACTATTTATGCATTAAGTTTCTAGTAAGCAAGTCCAGCCTTTTCCTATATTTACAGCAACAAGAATGTAGCAAGAGTTCACTGAAAAGTTTTAACCCTATGCAAAGGAGGATTTTTCTGAAAGTTATGAGTGAGTCAAAATAGTGGTTTACAGAATATAGAAACTGTTTTGCAACTTTAACGATAGTGTTTGCTACCTGTAAATGGTATCATTTAAAATCAATTTATAAAATGCTTGGCATAAAAGAAGCTATTTCAGTGGCCACTCCAGAATATTGAAACAGGTTTAGAGTCAGACTCATTACCCGAATTGAAAAACAACCAACAGTTATTAAAGCAGTACAAGCTGCACTTCTAAGGGAAGTTATACAAGAATAGGAGCCCTTCATATGCTGTCAAAGGAATTGAGCCTTGGCTATCTTACAATGCCCCTGAGGCAGGTAATTATCCAGATCTTACCATAGTCTTTACTGTGAATTTTATTGACTGTAGTTGAGGACTAATGATCTAATACAAGACATTGAGAACTAGTAGTTGTATGTGTTCAGGGCCACATTTTGGAATAATGCAGGTGTGCACACTAAGGCAGTGTTGACTAAGGCAGTGCACACTAAGCCCTGGTCTACACTAGGACTTTAGGTCGAATTTAGCAGCGTTAAATCGATTTAAACCTGCACCCGTCCACACAATGAAGCCCTTTATTTTGACTTAAAGGGCTCTTAAAATCGATTTCCTTACTCCACCCCTGACAAGTGGATTAGCGCTTAAATCGACGTTGCCGGCTCGAATTTGGGGTACTGTGGACACAATTCGATGGTATTGGCCTCCGGGAGCTATCCCAGAGTGCTCCATTCTGACCGCTCTGGACAGCGCTCTCAACTCAGATGCACTGGCCAGGTAGACAGGAAAAGAACCGCGAACTTTTGAATCTCATTTCCTGTTTGGCCAGTGTGGCAAGCTGCAGGTGACCATGCAGAGCTCATCAGCACAGGTGACCATGATGGAGTCCCAGAATCGCAAAAGAGCTCCAGCATGGACCGAACGGGAGGTACGGGATCTGATCGCTGTTTGGGGAGAGGAATCCGTGCTATCAGAACTCCGTTCCAGTTTTCAAAATGCCAAAACCTTTCTGAAAATCTCCCAGGGCATGAAGGACAGAGGCCATAACAGGGACCCGAAGCAGTGCCGCGTGAAACTGAAGGAGCTGAGGCAAGCCTACCAGAAAACCAGAGAGGCGAACAGCCGCTCTGGGTCAGAGCCCCAAACATGCCGCTTCTATGATGAGCTGCATGCCATTTTAGGGGGTTCAGCCACCACCACAGCCGTGTTGTTTGACTCCTTCAATGGAGATGGAGGCAATACGGAAGTAGGTTTTGGGGACGAAGAAGATGATGAGGAGGAGGTTGTAGATAGCTCACAGCAAGCAAGCGGAGAAACCGGTTTTCCCGACAGCCAGGAACTGTTTCTCACCCTAGACCTGGAGCCAGTACCCCCCAAACCCACCCAAGGCTGCCTCCTGGACTCAGCAGGCGGAGAAGGGACCTCTGGTGAGTGTACCTTTTAAAATGCTATACATGGTTTAAAAGCAAGCATGTGAAAGGATTACTTTGCCCTGGCATTTGCGGTTCTGCCTTTGCAAAAGGTTTCTGGGGAGGGCAGCCTTATTTCGTCCTTCATGGTAGGACACTTTACCACTCCAGGCCAGCAACACGTACTGGGGAATCACTGTAGAACAAAGCATTGCAGTGTATGTTTGCTGGCATTCAACCAAAATCCGTTCACGCGGTGGGAGGAGGCAAAATGCCACCTTGTAACGAAAGCACATGTGCTATGTATGTAATGTTAACAGCAAGGTTTACCCTGAAAGAGTGTAGCGACTGTTTTATAAAATGTGTCTTTTTAAATACCGCTGTCCCTTTTTTTTTCTCCACCAGCTGCATGTGTTTCAATGATCACAGGATCTTCTCCTTCCCAGAGGCTAGTGAAGCTTAGAAAGAAAAAAAAATGCACTCGCGATGAAATGTTCTCCGAGCTCATGCTGTCCTCCCACACTGACAGAGCACAGACGAATGCGTGGAGGCAAATAATGTCAGAGTGCAGGAAAGCACAAAATGACCGGGAGGAGAAGTGGCGGGCTGAAGAGAGTAAGTGGCGGGCTGAAGACAGGGCTGAAGCTCAAAGGTGGCGGCAGTGTGATGAGAGGAGGCAGGATTCAATGCTGAGGCTGCTGCAGGACCAAACCAGTATGCTCCAGTGTATGGTTGAGCTGCAGCAAAGGCAGCTGGAGCACAGACTGCCACTGCAGCCCCTCTGTAACCAACCGCCCTCCTCCCCAAGTTCCATAGCCTCCACACCCAGACGCCCAAGAACGCGGTGGGGGGGCCTCCGGCCAACCAGCCACTCCACCACAGAGGATTGCCCAAAAAAAAGAAGGCTGTCATTCAATAAATTTTAAAGTTGTAAACTTTTAAAGTGCTGTGCTTAAAGTGCTGTGTGGCATTTTCCTTCCCTCCTCCACCACCCCTCCTGGGATACCTTGGTAGTCATCCCCCTATTTGTGTGATGAATGAATAACGAATGCATGAATGTGAAGCAACAATGACTTTATTGCCTCTGCAAGCGGTGATTAAAGGGAGGAGGGGCGGGTGGTTAGCTTACAGGGAAGTAGAGTGAACCAAGGGGCGGGGGGGTTCATCAAGGAGAAACAAACAGAACTTTCACACCGTAGCCTGGCCAGTCATGAAACTGGTTTTCAAAGCTTCTCTGATGCGTACCGCGCCCTCCTGTGCTCTTCTAACTGCCCTGGTGTCTGGCTCCGCGTAACCAGCAGCCAGGCGATTTGCCTCAACCTCCCACCCCGCCATAAACGTCTCCCCCTTACTCTCACAGATATTGTGGAGCACACAGCAAGCAGTAATAACAGTGGGAATATTGGTTTCGCTGAGGTCTAAGCGAGTCAGTAAACTGCGCCAGCGCGCCTTTAAACGTCCAAATGCACATTCTACCACCATTCTGCACTTGCTCAGCCTGTAGTTGAACAGCTCCTGACCACTGTCCAGGCTGCCTGTGTACGGCTTCATGAGCCATGGCATTAAGGGGTAGGCTGGGTCCCCAAGGATACATATAGGCATTTCAACATCCCCAACAGTTATTTTCTGGTCTGGGAATAAAGTCCCTTCCTGCAGCTTTTGAAACAGACCAGAGTTCCTGAAGATGCGAGCATCATGCACCTTTCCCGGCCATCCCACGTTGATGTTGGTGAAACGTCCCTTGTGATCCACCAGAGCTTGCAGCACTATCGAAAAGTACCCCTTGCGGTTTATGTACTCGGCGGCTTGGTGCTCCGGTGCCAAGATAGGGATATGGGTTCCGTCTATAGCCCCACCACAGTTAGGGAATCCCATTGCAGCAAAGCCATCCACTATGACCTGCACATTTCCCAGGGTCACTACCCTTGATATCAGCAGATCTTTGATTGCGTGGGCTACTTGCATCACAGCAGCCCCCACAGTAGATTTGCCCACTCCAAATTGATTCCCAACTGACCGGTAGCTGTCTGGCGTTGCAAGCTTCCACAGGGCTATCGCCACTCGCTTCTCAACTGTGAGGGCTGCTCTCATCTTGGTATTCATGCGCTTCAGGGCAGGGGAAAGCAAGTCACAAAGTTCCATGAAAGTGCCCTTACGCATGCGAAAGTTTCGTAGCCACTGGGAATCGTCCCAGACCTGCAACACTATGTGGTCCCACCAGTCTGTGCTTGTTTCCCGAGCCCAAAATCGGCGTTCCACAGCATGAACCTGCCCCATTAGCACCATGATGCATGCATTGTCAGGGCCCATGCTTTCAGAGAAATCTGTGTCCATGTCCTGATCACTCACGGGACCGCGCTGACGTCGCCTCCTCGCCCGGTATCGCGTTGCCATGTTCTGGTGCTGCATATACTGCTGAATAATGCGTGTGGTGGTTAATGTGCTCCTAATTGCCAAAGTGAGCTGAGCGGGCTCCATGCTTGCCGTGGTATGGCGTCCGCACAGAAAAAAGGCGCGGAACGATTGTCTGCCGTTGCTCTGACGGAGGGAGGGGCAACTGACGACACGGCTTACAGGGTTGGCTTCAGGGAGCTAAAATCAACAAAGGGGGTGTCTTTACATCAAGGAGTATTTCAGGCAGGACTGCACGGAGGGTTCCAATAAGAAATGGTGCACCTAAGTTATCGTTGTTATTGGAACAAGGAGGTTAGCCTGGCCTCTGATTGATACATGGCTAGATTTACCTCGCTGCACCTTCTCTGTGAGTGACTGCAGTGTGACCTAGAGGAATGAGTCCCCTAGACAGGGGAGGAGGCAAATGAGTACAAAACAAATCTGGTCTATTTCTTGTTTTGACCCACTCCATCTATCTTTTACATCTTTGGCTGGCAGCAGACGGTGCAGAAGGACTGCATGCCATCCACATCTCATGGCTGCTCGGCAGAAGATGGTACAGTACGACTGCTAGCCATCCCCATCTCTTGCCTGCCTGGCAGAAGATGGTGCAATACGACTGCTAGCAATCCTCATCTCTTGCCTGCCTGGCAGAAGATGGTACAGTACGACTGCTAGCAGTCCGTATCGCCTGCCCGCTCACCATAAGACGGTTCAATAGGACTGACTGCAGGACTAAAGAGAATGACCTGGTCAAGTCACTCCAAACTTAGTCCCTGCGCCCATGTCTGCCCAGGCGCTCCCAGCCGACGCGGCCAGGAGTACCTCGGACACGATGAGGACGACTACCAATCATATTGCACCGTCTGCTGCCAGAAGGCAAGGGGTTGCTGCTACTGTGCAGCAAAGCCGTACCGCGTCTGCCAGCACCCAGGAGACATAGGGTGACGGTTACCTGAGCGGGCTCCATGCTTGCTGTGGTATGGCGTCTGCACAGGTAACTCAGGAAAAAAGGCGCGAAATGATTGTCTGCCCTTGCTTTCACGGAGGGAGGAAGGGAACGGGGGCCTGACGACACGTACCCAGAACCACCCGCGACAATGTTTTAGCCCCATCAGAGTGCTCCATTGTGACTGCTCTGGACAGCACTCTCAGATGCCCGATTGTTTGCCATTGCTCTGACGCTGGGAGGGGCGCTTACAGGGTTGGCTTCAGGGAGCTAAAATCAACAAAGGGGGTGGCTTTACATCAAGGAGTATTTCAGGCAGGACTTCACGGAGGGTTCCAATAAGAAATGGTGCACCTAAGTTATTGTCCTTATTGGAGCAAGAAGGTTAGCCTGGCCTCTGATTGATACATGGCTAGATTTACCTCGCTGCACCTTCTCTGTAAGTGACTGCAGTGTGATCTAGAAGAATGAGTCCCCTAGACAGGGGAGGGGGGGAAGCAAATGAGTACAAAACAAATCTGGTCTATTTCTTGTTTTGATCCACTCCATCTATCTTTTACATCTTTGGCTGGCAGCAGACGGTGCAGAAGGACTGCATGCCATCCACATCTCATGGCTGCTCGGCAGAAGATGGTACAGTACGACTGCTAGCAGTCCATATCGCCTGCCCGCTCACCATAAGACGGTTCAATAGGACTGACTGCAGGACTAAAGAGAATGACCTGGTCAAGTCACTCCAAATTTAGTCCCTGTGCCCATGTCTGCCCAGGCGCTCCTGATCGACCTCACAGAGGCGACCAGGAGCACCTCAGACATGACGATGACGGCTACCAGTCGTACTGTACCGTCTGCTGCCACAAGGCAAGGGGTTGCTGCTACTGTGTAGCAATGCCGTACCGCGTCTGCCAGCACCCAGGAGACATAGGGTGACGGTTACCTGAGCGGGCTCCATGCTTGCCATGGTATTGCGTCTGCACAGGTAACTCAGGAAAAAAGGCGCGAAATGATTGTCTGCCCTTGCTTTCACGGGGGGAGGGAGGGAACGGGGGGCTGACGATATGTACCCAGAACCACCCGCGACAATGTTTTAGCCCCATCAGGCATTGGGATCTCAACCCAGAATTCCAATGGGCAGCGGAGACTGCGGGAACTGTGGGATAGCTACCCACAGTGCAACGCTCCGGAAGTCGACGCTTGCCTCGGTACTGTGGAAGCGCTCCGCCGAGTTAATGCACTTAATGCACTTAAAGCATTTTCTGTGGGGACACACACACTCGAATTTATAAAACCGATTTCTAAAAAAACGACTTCTATAAATTCGACCTTATTCCGTAGTGTAGACATACCCTAAGGCTTGTGCCCTTGCTCTATGGAGCCTCATGCCTATCTACAGGAGCTCACTCCACCGACGCACGGTTCCTGCTAGCCTCCGCGAGGTCTGGGGAGAGTTAGCGTAGGGAAAGGCAATTTCCACCCTGCGCTGCCAGGTGCAGTTTTTCTAGTCAAGCTGGATGTCTGTGTACAGTGCCTGCCAGAATGAGGCACTGTATATTTTGTACTAAAGTCGCTTTGTACATTAAAAATGTAGGCAAAATCCTTAGGTTTTTATTCATCTTTACTTTATCTTTAATTGATTTCAATCGGAGTCTGCCTGAGTTAATGAACTGCCACACCAAATCAGAGCAGTGCTCCATAGAGTCTGGTGTCCTGCTGGCCTGCAGCAAACATTTCAGAAGAGGGCATAAGAAATCCCATCATGGACAATTATATAAAAACCAGCCCACAGGGGAAGCTTCCCACTAATCCCAGCTAATTAAGGTTTCTCTTATGCTCTGAAACATGAGGGATTTATTATTTTTTATTCATAATTTGTATTATGAAGGCACCGAAAAAAGCCAGCCCCTTTGTGCTCAGCATATAACAAACAGACACTGTCACAAAGAGCTCATAATCTAAGTTAAACAATTTTTATTCTGTCTAATGTAACTGTGGATGTTTTCAATTATCCTCATACATTTCTAATTCTTTTAAAAAACCTACCATATTTTTGGTCTGAGTGATGTCTTGTGGTAGTGAGTTTCACAGGTTAATTGTCTGAACAAAAATATTTCCTGTTTCTCAGCACCTGCTGAAGTCACTGACTCTAACAGAAGCAGAATTGAGCCTTAAGTAAAAACTTAGTAAGGACTTCAAGATCTGGTCCACACTTAATCAAGTAGTGAGATTTTATTCAGGATAAAACAGTTAATTCAGAAAGTAAACACAAACAGAAGGGCTTGATTCCACAAGTTCTTAGTCAAATATTTTGTTTATTAGGCTACAAACTTTGGTTTAAAATCATGGAAGACTGTCCATTCATGTAGCAAACACTTTGAAATTAAAGTCAGCATAGAAATATTTAATATAGAGCTCTTGGGCTTCCCCAGTTCATGCCTTTTTCTACAGTCATAAAACATATCACATAGCTCATATTTGATCTACTCTACTCAGCTTTTTCAAGAATGAAAACAAATCATAGTAATACGGTTTTCCAGTTTCTTGAATAAATTTCTAAATTTCTGCTGAGTCATCCTAACTGAAAAGTTAGGCTGATTAGGTCTGTGCAGAAACAAACAAAAAACAAAGTCTCAACATATTTTCCCTATCTATTTCAGTCCTATTCATATCATCACAATAATCCATTTTCTCTAAGTTAGTTAGAATCATAGCTGTAGATTTTGGTCTTTTTCAATTTAAAAGACTAGGCAAGCCCAATGATTCTCTGGCAGTACATCCTGCTGCTCCATGAGTGAGTCAGGGATCCATCTTGATAACCCTACTCAGCAACACCACAGTTTTACAGCTTTCCAGTTTCCTAATGTCTTAGTAGAAACTGCTCCGATAAAGGAAAAGTGCAAGTCAGTCAGTCAGAGGGATATCAAGGTGTTGAAATGAAGGTTAATGATGTTCCCAAATCTTCAAGATGAGCATATTCCATACCCAGATATTAAGGATATTTTTCTATAAATTTGTTAGAAATAGGATAGCTATAGTATCTGTATTCATGATATTAACATTGTTATAATACAATAGATGTAACACATTGTATGTTTATAATTATTAAGACAGAACATTTTTAACTAAGGCTACATTGGACAAAGTATCAAGATTTGAAAAGACTTAATATGTAACTTTTTAAAATAAAAATAAAGGTTATTTTATGAGGAGACACTTCAGAGTGTGGGTTAGGAAATTAGAGTTGGGTAATGCCATTTCTCAAGCCACTTCTCACAACACATCTGGGGTGTGGCTTTGACATGCCCTGTCATGCTGTTTTATTTATGGTAATTATATAGTAGCTGTAAACATAGAACAAAACCAAAACTAGAAACAGTCGGGGGGGGGAAGGTGGTCTGTAAGAATTTTTGAACTGACGATGTTTGTTTGGTTCTTCTTGTAGCAAAAGCTATACTTTAACTCTGAATGTCTGGATTGTCAATACTGCTCAAACACCTATTGAGTATTACCTTCCTCTAATGAGGTCAGTAGGGCTGCTTGTGATATGCTCCCACTCAACATGAGTGGGAGTGGCAGAATCTGGCCCTCTGAATTAAGTTAATAACAATTGTGTTAATTATTTGCCTTCAGCATTACCTTATTTCCTACCACTGAAATCTGAACACTTGGTGAGCCCCTGATGAGTTTCTTCAACTACTGCCTATGGGTGTTGTGGGTGCTCATCTCTTCTAAAGCTTAATCCTTCTATGACCTGACAAACTATACAAACAAAACAAAACAAAACAAAACAAAAAAAAAAAAAAAAGGAGAGAGAGAGAGACAGACATATGTACCAACAAATGCTGTTTAGCACTAGATGGTGCTCTTATCTCCATTAAAATATTATCCTTCTGTGTTTATGAAGAAAATAAGCATGTTTTATGACTTTAGGCCTTATTTGTAACATTGGGCCTGTCATTACTGGGACAGAAAACTCAAACTGTAAGTAAAAAATGTAAAATAAAAATAGTAAAGGATTCCTATTTCCCAGCTTTTTGGTGTTCCATTGGAGTGTGTGTGTACATAAAACTAGAAAGGGTTCAAAAGAATTATCACACACTGAGTAACAAGCTTCAGTGTGGAAATAGTTTAAAAACTGCAGGTGAATTAGCTCTCTTTGCTAAATTTTGTCAAGGAAAGATTTAGGGTGGGTCCTTCACAGAGCAGGTGCTGTGTTTTGTGCATATAAGCACAAGGTAATAAGAGAGGGAGAGCAAGAGAACCTGATCTTGCATTAATAACGGTACTACTGCATGGCTGATGAGTTGCCCCCTGCCGAGTAGCTAAGAGAGAAGCAACTAGTTAAGGATGGTATTAGCATGATGAGGATCATGCTTAACTAAGCCCATACCTTCTCAGACATGCCCATTCTCCATCCTCACCTATTTTATCCAGCACACTGGTTGTAACAAAACTGGTGTGCAAGGGGCTGAAGACTTACTGCAGCTTGGTATGGAGGATGCCACCTATGGCTTAACCTTATTTGAGCCTATGTGTAGCTTTCACCTCTACTTGAGCTAGAGTGCAACAACAGCGAACAGCGTTCACCATCCACCACTCAAGGGCTTGCAAGTTCAAGGCCTTAATTGACTCCCTAGCATTTTACTTTAATTAAGATCTACCTCTGCATTCCATACCTTGTAAGTAACAGGAATAAATATCTCTACCATCACCATGTTATAGAATCAAGAAAATTAGAGATGGCAAACACGTATGAGGTCATGTAGTCCATCTTTCTGGCAATGCAGGTTTTCTGGTGTCTTGCCCATCATGGTTTTAAGCATCCCTACTGAGGAGGTTTCTACCGCTTCCCTTCCCCATTCTCATGTCTTCCTGGCAGGAATTTCTTTTAATATTCACCCTAAATTTTCCTTCATTAATTTTGTACTATTACAGTTACTAATTATACGCTTTGTTCCACCCTAAATAATTTCTCACTCCTTGGTCACACCCTCCAAATAGTTCTAGATTTTTGTGATGCTCTCTGTAGTTGTCACCTAGCCAAGCTATACATATATTTAGTTTTTTTAGTCTTTCCTCATATCAGTCCTTCCAAGTCGCCAATCATTCTTGTTGCTCATCTCAGATTTGTCAAATCCAAGTCAAACTGAGTAAATGTTGAGAGTGAGATTTCATGAGACAATGCATGACATGCTAAATACATATCTAGTTCCATCCCTTCATTTATGAATTCTGTGGTGCTATCAAAATATCAGTTTTTGTGTGGCAAGAGTTATTCTTTATTTGCCAGACCTGCTCTCATGCAGGACACCCTCTACCCACTTGCTCCTCCTGTGCTGCTTGTTGTTCTTTAAATATTTATGGATTCCCCCCACAATTATTACCCTTCTTAGCTGATTGTTTCTCTGATGGTAGTGCCTTAGGACTCCCATCAAGGGTCTGGGCCCCATTGGCCAAGACACTGTAAAAATAACTAACGCAATGACAGTCCCTGCCCCCCAAGAGCTCACAGTCTTAGACAAGCTGTGGCAGGTGAATAAGCAGAAAAACAGGAATAGGTTACTCTACCACAGCACTCAGGGATTAAGAGAGAGTGTAGCTATCTCCCCAACTGGTTGTTAGAGAGGCTGACAGTTCCGCTGCATCAGCAACAGACTGGTAGAAAGCTGACCAAGGAGCAGGATCCAGAAGCCCCTAAGGACTAGGGGGAAACTGCTAGGTGATGGAGCAGAGTCCTGAGCAGGTATCCCTTCTCCTATTGTTTGTGAGCTTGAGGAAAACCAGACTTATGAGGAATATGATATTGGGATTTGAAGGCAGCTGGAGTTGAACTAGAAGGCCATGGGGGCAAGGCCTTAAAGGGCTGGGGTACTTTCAAGGGACCTGAGGCTAGGTGAGAGGGACTGAACCCCTTCAGTTTAGAGGATAAGGTGTTTGCATAGATTAGTTGTGAAAGTAGTCTCCATAGTCACTGCTGGACACCAGTCTAACCAATACTAGGTGGTAGTGATCGGTGGGCATCACAGAAAAGGTAGAGGACTTGAAAAATATCCAGTGATATTTTGGGCTAATGTTTGTCCCGTTATTTTACAGGGGATAGAGGAGAAAGTTAGTTTTAATGTGGTGCTAGGGTTTTTTTCTTATTTCAGTTTTAAATATGGGATCTTCATTTTCTCTGATGGTAGACAATACTACCGGGGGAAGCTTGTATGGCCACTACTTGGGCTGCACTTGTTCTGTGGCTGCAGAACTCTAGTCTTCAAGTTGACAACCTGGCACCTACCACCAGCACTGATCCCGGTGAAGCTCTAACCCCATATTAGAAGGGAGGAGGGGCAGGGGAGATGTTTGTACTATGGGGATGGATGTTGTGAAAATGTTCTTGTTAGGTAACTGTACCCTTGAGACAACTTTTATGTTGTGTAACTGTGTTGTGACATGTTCAACTCTGCATAGTAGAATTGCATAAAGAAACACAGTTGGTTCCTATTCTGAGAAGCAGTAAGGATGTGGTTCCTGCTCATCTTTTGTGGTAATAATTAATCTCATCAAAAGACAGATGTGGTTGAGTGACATGAGCATAAGCCTGAGAGCCAGAAACATCTGAATTCTAATCCTAGCTCTGTCACTGACTTCTTCTGTGGCCCTGGGCAAGCCACTTCACCTCCCTGCCTCAGTTTCCCCATCTGAAAAAGCAGAATACTAATACTTATTTCAGTTTATATTTGTAAAGCACTTTGAAGATAGTGGGCCTAATTCTCTACTCCTTTGGATGTTGTGTAGTCATTCACACCTGTCCAAAGTGATTGTGGAACACACACATTCTGATCCGATAGCGTTTCATTCACTGTGCCCAGGTGTAGATTACTGTGCAAGGCAGTGGAGAATCAGGCCTGAAAAGTGTATATAAATGCTAAATGAAATAGAATGGTGCCAATCCACAAACTCTATGTCACATGTAAAAAGGGCAGCCTCTGCCCACTTCTCAGGAGAGCTTGAGTAATACTGAGCTGCAGTGAGATCTCACACTTCTAAGGCTTTGTTATTTTTGCTGTGTATATTACCTTAAATTTGAATGGCATTTATAAATAATTAAAACTAAATTACTACTTACAAAAAAGGCCACTCTGTGATCCATTATCCATTCTTATTGTATGTGCTCACTTCCTAATTCACGTCTCTCAGTCATTAGGGACAGAGTAGCAAGGTTTTGCAATATTATTGTTCATCTCCTCTTCCTCCTCAATTGACTCTCTTTTTTCAAAATTTAAACAGAAGACATGCTCATCCTGAGATCACTCTGCCCACCTCACTTAGTGGGACTATTATGATTCTGTGTGCCAAGAGTAGGAGGTTTCCCCTTGAGACACTTGGGCCTGGCCTACCCACAATTTTTGTATCACTCCCCAGTGTAACGGTTAGTTATGGGTGCATAAGTAAGTGTATGTGTGTTTGTGTTTTAACCAAAATAGCTATACTGGTTGTGGAGAATGTGGGAATTGCTGTAATATTTTTATGAGCATGCATGGCTCAGTTTATCCTCTCACTTTGGATT
This sequence comes from Caretta caretta, assembly GCF_965140235.1. Classification (NCBI taxonomy): domain Eukaryota; kingdom Metazoa; phylum Chordata; order Testudines; family Cheloniidae; genus Caretta; species Caretta caretta. Next base: position 325,052,987 of record NC_134206.1, on the reverse strand, counting down.
GCTACCACTGAGGGTATGGCTATACTTTGAGGTGGAGGTGTAATTCCCAGCTCGAGAAGGCGTACCCAGGCTAAATCTAATTGAGCTACCACATTAAAAATAGAGTATAGCTGTGCCGCATGACTAGTGGGAGGGGCTAGCTGCCGAGTGTGAGTCCATGTGAGATGCTACGTACATATTTGGGGCAGCTAGCCCCACCCACCGTGGCTACACCCTGAGCTACAACCCTAACAATAATCAGAGCTAGTGCAGGTATGTCTCCTTGAGCTTGGAATAACCCCCCCAGCTCAAGGTGTAGACCTACCCTCTGCATGAAGATGATAATTTGTGCCCAGGAATGGCAGAAGTGAGACACAGGCAGATGTCATGCATGCCTGTGTGAGCCAGAACAGGTTACATTATCAAGAACTGATTAGAATCAACGCAGAGGAATGGAGCGTCGGGAGAGAAAATTAACTTTCAATAGCTAGGAGCCAAGGCAACCTGAACTTGTGAGTACAGTGTTACTGCAACTTGGGACAAAGGGACCAGGTGTGAACAGACTGGGTTTTTAAGTTTGCGGCTGCCCATGGCAGGCAAACAGAGGAGACAAGATAAATCCTAGCAGGCTCTGGGAAAGTGAGGCAGATGATTGTTGCCACAGTCTCTGATTTAAGCTTTGCTGTACCATTCTAACTAAGGTGTCTAAATGTTTTCAAAAGCTGCCCTGAAACAAAAACTAAGCCTACGGCCTGGCAAATAATAGGGGTATTCCCTCAAAAACTGTCGAAAGGCTGGGGCCTTGTAAATCCATAACACTGGTAGACACAATTATATCAGTGTAATGATATAATTTCAAAGAAATAATCTCTATTGATATAAGCATATTTATAATCACGGGTGAGCTGGAACCGGTTGTTAAATTTAGAAGCCCTTTTAGAACCGGTTATCCCTCGCAGACAACTGGTTCTAAAAGGGCTTCTAAATTTAACAACTGGCCAAAAGTGGCACCTTAGGCACCGACTCCGTGGGTGCTCCAGGGCTGGAGCACCCACGGGGAAAATTTGGTGGGTACAGAGCACCCACCGGCAGCTCCCCACCCTGCGCCCGGCCCCAGCTCACCTCCGCTCCACCTCTGCCCCTGAACACTCTGCCCTGCTCTGCTTCTCTGCCCCCCGGCTTCCCGCGAATCAGCTGTTCGCGCAGGAAGCCTGGGACGGCTGAGAAGCAGGTGGCAGCTTCATGCTCAGGCCCAAGGAGGCGGAGCGGAGGTGGGTGGGGGGGCGCGAGGAGGGCCTCCTGTGCCGCAGCAGGTAACTCGGGGGGGGGGGGGGGGGAGTGGCAGGGGAACTGCTCCCTGCTTCAGCTCACCTCCACCTCCCTGGGCCTGAGTGTGAAGCCGCCACCTGCTTCTCAGCCCTCCTAGGCTTCCTGTACAAACAGCTGATTCGCGGGAAGCCTGGGGGGCGGAGAAGCATATCAGGGAGGTGCATTCAGGGGAGGAGGCAGAGCGGAGGTGAGCTGGGGCCGGGCGCGGGGCAGGGAGCTGCCAGTGGGGGTCTGCACCCACCAAATTTTCCCTGTGGGGGCTCCAGCCCTGGAGCACCCATGGAGTTGGTGCCTAAGGCGCCACTTTTGATGTGATCAGTGTGGGGAGTGGCTGCTCCCCCTGCTCCCACCCAGCTACTCTCCTCCGCCCCTAGGAGCCAGAGGGACCTGCTTGATGCTTCCCGGGAGCCACCCCAGGTAAGCTCCATTGGGACTCCCCACCTCACCCCCCGACAGGTCCCTCTGGCTCTTAGGGGTGGGGTGGGGTGGCATCCACTACGGTGGCCCAAGAGACTCTCCTGCCCGGTTCTGGGGGCAGTCAGGGAATAGGAGAGGGGGGTTGGATGGGGCAGGGGTCCTGGGGGCGGGGGTTGTCAAGGAAAGTGGGGGGTTGTATGGGGTAGGAGTCCCGGAGGGCGGGGGTGGGTCACGATCTCCTCGTGGGGTGAGGAGGGAGCCGGTTGTTAAGATTTTGGCAGCTCATCACTGCTTACAATACTATGGCTGTGTCCACACTAAACCTTTGTGTGTATGTACAGACATTCTCCCCCTTCTCTTCCTCACCTGACACGCAGCCTCAGCCATCTACTCCCTTCCACTTCTTCCTCCTCTCCTTCACTCTGCCTGGCTCCACAGATGTTCTCCTAGGTACCTGATCTCTTTCACTACCTCTTCTGTCCACCTCATCCATTGCCTGAGGGAGCTGTCAGCCTCTTGCTCCTTCTCACCACCCCTTTTTTCCTTCACCTGCTGCAACATGAATACAGGGACCCACTCCTTTCCCTCTGGCATTTAAAGGCTAGACTCACACAGGCACTTAGGAGCCTAACCCCCAAACCTAGGCACCTGTGTCCCAGTTTTAGGTTGCTCTCTTATCCACAATGCTCCTTCCAAACCCGATGGGTGACTAAATTCACTTGGTGCCTAAATTTTCATGGTAACAGGTCCACTCAGTTCTGAAGTTTCTGCCTCTAGGCATGCTCACCACTGCTTCCCTCTAGGCATCTGGATGCCTATCTCTTGCCTAAGCTCCACAGCAATTAACAGCTAGGAAAGACAGGCATTTAAAGAAGGTAGGCAGGCAAAGGGCCCAAATTGGGTAGGTGTGCTCAGGAGCTGCTACTGGAGAGGGCCCCATTCAAAATCTGGTGACCAGGGCTAAGCCACCTCATTACCCATCTTATAACTTCTAGCTCAGTGAGTGAAGCAACTACCTGAGATTTGAAAGACCCAGATTCAATTCCCTCCTCCTCCAGAACGGGGGAGACTATTTGAACAGGGGGTCTCCCACCTCTCAGGAGAGCGCTCTAACCATTGAGCAATGGGATATTTTGATATGGGGTACCCTCGGCCTCGCCTGTTGAAGCTGTTGCACTGTGGATGAATAATTAAAGAGTCAGCAAGCGAGTGAAAATGACACTGTAGTCTGGTGGTTAGGGAATCCATGTGGGAGACCCAGGGTCCAGTGCCACAGCGGAGACTCAGGGAGCCCTACATCAGACTATCCCATAGCTTAGTGGTTAGAGTACACTCCTGAGAGGTGGGAGAATCCTGTTCAAATCTTTTTTTTTTTTTTCTTTTTATGGGAGGAACTGAAGGTACGTCTCCCACATCGCAGGTGAGTGCTCTAACCAAGGAACTAAAAGTTATAAGAAGGGTGGTGACAGCACCACCTTCTCTGGCCATTTTGTGTGGAATGAGACAGCTGCCTAAGCCATTTCACAAGAAACACCTTCGCTGCCCGATTCTAGGAGAGGGGGTTTCTGGTTGTGAATCGCTAGCAGACAGAGGTGCCTCCCTGCAGCCTGGACCTAGGTGCCTATGTGTGTGAGAGGGGCTTAGCACATACTCCTCTTGTTGTCGTCTCACATGGGCTAGTTTAGGCAGTCCCCTCCTAGTGTGCTGGCTTTTGTGAATTGCATGCTAAGTCTCTCCCCTTTCATTGTATAGGGAGCTTATGCATCTAACTCGGGCTTTATGAATCACAGTGTTGTTCCTATGACTATCCCAGTGCTTAACAGATAATCCTGTGTCACCATTAGTAACTGCTGTTTGCCAGTTTAGAGTAGCCTATGCTTTTCTCTCCTCTCCTGCTGTAATATGTTTTTATGGGTGATGGTCAAGAAAATGGAAAATCATTTCAGCTTTTTACAAGCCTCGATGCTTCAAAAGTTCTGAAGTTTTGAAACAAAAAAGGCAGCCAACAAAAGACAGATCAATTTCCTTCTAGAAAGTCCCTAGGAAAAAATCAAGAAATGAAACATTAATTTAATTTTTTAGCATAGCCTCTTTACCTTAAAATTGTGGCAAAGCTTTGCGTTCACTCGAGCCTGATGTGCCATGTGGAAATCAGAGCTGTAGAAGAAGAAATGAGGCGCTCCACCATAGTTTGACTGTAATTAGTAGAAACTTGGATGCAGTGTATGTTTTACTGCTGCAGCTCTTGGTGCTTTTAAAGAAAACAGAGTATAGATTGCTGAAGAACTGAGTTAATTTCAATCATATATAATGTATCAAATCTAGAAGTCCAGTTAAAATTTTTGTGAAAGAAGATACAGAATCCAAATAACTAAAGACTTATGTAATTGCACAAAGTGTTGTAATAAGCTGAGTGAAACCTTGTTATGTGTTGAGTTAAAACCTCATTCAGCTTGATGTATGAAGGCTCCCTTCATTTAAGATTTTGGTAAAAGATGGTTCATGGGCCACACCTAAATCAAGGCTGCCCAGAAATTGTGATTCATGTAGGTGGGGGTTCCACTGGGTATTGTAAGCAGGGTGTGTGTGTGTGTGAGAGAGAG